>NC_069659.1:165373787-165676818 GCF_027244095.1 Hemicordylus capensis | reverse complement strand
AATTTTCCATTGTGGGCATCTGAGCAAGCTCAAATTGTTACCTTGTTTGTATCATGAAGCTTGGTTATCTGGATCCTGCAATCCTCCTATGGTAGCCTATGTTCAGTCAGCAATTAGTCGAGGTCTTTCCACTAGCTACTGTTGAAATTTCCATACACCAGTGTATGGAACCCATCCCAAAAGCAGCATTGTTCGCACTCCATCAAACTGCTAACTTGGCTGAAAAGCAACTAATGACTCCAAATGGTCACTTCTTGACTCAGGCTACCTAAGATGGATCCTTACAGGTCAAGTAATCTTCTAGACACATTTGGGTAAAATTATTACATGTTCCTCAGGCACATTGCAGGAATAAACAGTGGTGGAAAGAGGAGGCCACCAGGATCTGTAACATTTGCTACTGGCTTCCTCACTTCTTCTCAGGGCAGATGGGATGTTGTTGTTTTCCTTAAATGCTGTGGACTTGGGGTGGTGGTGACTTTGATTTTCAGCATTCTGGAAACCTTAGGTATGTATGGGGGCAAGCACACCCAGGAAAGGTGCTCACACCCCCAGCCAAGTAGCCCCCCCCATTCCTAAAAAATAACCTGGAAATTAAAATAAGTCTACAATCGTAAGCATGCTTACTTGATAACTCTATCAAAATCAAGGTAACTTCTTTCAGAGAGAATATATTTAGAACGGGAACATTAACATAAAATATTTTGTTGTTTCCATTTCATAGGACCAAGCTAACTTCCCAGAAATGCAGTTTGCTCCTTTTGTGCCCCCTCCCCAGTATTTATTTCTAGTGATGCCACTGCTGGCAGCGTATGCAGCTACCATCTTAAGGAAAACGTCATCCAAGATAGTTACTCAGCACAAAAAGATGTCCTTCCCATGTCAGAGTAGATCCTCCCCACCTATTCCATACCTTTGTAGGAACTGGGTCCACCCAGAGTTTTGGCAGTGGGTACAGTCCCTAGTTGTTAGGGAGGAGCTGTGTGCTGTTGTATACAGAGCAAAGCATCTGCCTCACAGGTGGTCATGCTCCAGGTCCTTCTGCAAAAGGTCCTATGGGAAGAAGCACAAGTGCTATAGTCACTCTTAGAGCAGGTCCAAGCACAGATATAAGAGAAGGCACAAATCACATTCTAGCAGCTGCTCCTCAAATGGACAGTCTGATAAAGGATGCTCCGCCAGCTCCCACAAACAGACTGGCAGATTTGGATGACACATGAAGAGGCCCTACTAATGGGGAAAACCCTGTCCTGGGACTAGGACTTCCTCTAGCAAAAAAACCTAGAATCGTTGAATCTGCAAGACGAATGGGAACGGGCTCACAGTGTCTTAATTACCCCAGCCAGATCAAAAGTGTCTATAACGTCCGTTCAATCAAGAGGATATGTTGTCAGAGCAATATATATACCAGAATGACCTATTACCAGTTGCATCTTGTCTTGTTAGTCAAGATAGACCTTAACCTCTTGGACCTTTAATGGGATCTGGCCATAGTTATCCGTGCCCAATACCATCTGAATTTCATTATTGCTATGTGCTGTATAGGGATGTGCATGAACCTGTTTGGAGGCCCCTTTAAGAGTCTCCGAACCAGTTCGAACAACCAGCTGTTTGGCCAGTTCAAAGGTGGGGAGGTCACACTTTAAGGGCGGGGGAGGGCCACTTACCCCTCCCGCTTTCCCCCTGCCAGTGCTCCATTATCAAAGGCTCCTTTGGGGCAGCAGCATACCTCCCTGCCGCTCCGTCCGCTCTGTGCCTGCAAGTAACAGGAAGTACCTGACGTGCATGTGCCCAATGTGCATGCGCACCAGGTACTTCCTGCTACTTCCGGGCAAAGAGGGGACAGAGCGGCAGGGAGCTAGGCTGCCGCCCTGAAGGAGCCTTTGATAATGGCGTGCTGGTGGGGGGGGAGGGGGGTAAGTGCACCCTCCTCCACCCTTAAAGTGCAACACCCCTCGACCTTCGAACTTCCCCCACAGGTTCCATGCACATCCCTAGTGCTTTATATGGGGCTGCTTTTGAAAACTTTTTGAATATTTTAATTAGTTCAGAAAACTCTGGAAAGGCTGATAGTAGGAAACGGTACTTGAAGAGCTTATCAGTGTCTTGACTTCTGTCTGTACAGGTAATAGGCCCTGTACATGAAAATGAATTAAATGCAGAAGATTTCGACTTGCTGGAGAAGGTAACGCTAAGTGCAGTGGCAGCAAAGGTTAAAGCACTTGTCAAGGAAATGGCTGTTGGCAGTAAACGGTAACGTTTTTATGTTTAATGTGTGTAAGTAATTTTTGTGTGGTTTTGCTGGACTTCTTTCCTTACCTGCCCAGAGCAGTGCAGCTTTGAAAATTCTTTCCTTTAAGTCCAAAATAGTTTGACATGTCCATTTGTTAAAAGTGAGCATTATGGAGAAAAAACAAATTTGTATCAGGATTTGTATCAGGATGGTTAATGTTTTAAGTGCCTGTTTTTATTATGTATCCCAAACTGGAAAGTACTTTTTTGAAGCGCCATAATGTATAGCTTTAGCTGAAATTCTGTTTTACAAATTTAGTTTGTTTAAACTTGTGCACTGTTTCTAGGCCCTCTGGAGTCATTTGAAGTTGCTTATATATTAAAGCCGCATAAAACCAACCCATTCTGAAAAACATCAAACATCTCAAATTCAAATTCAAAAGAAAGAAATCAGATCAGCAACTTTCAATCCTACATCTCAAAGACCTGGTTCATTCATTCATTCAATTCATTCATTTAATTAATTTATTTCAAAGAACTGAATAGTCTTTACTGGTTTTTCTGAAAACTCCCAACAGAGCAGACTTGGTGCACTTCCCTCTGTAGGCTCCTTAGGGAAGGTGCTACTGCTGTGTTGTTTTCTGGGGGGTGATGAATATAGCAGGTAATTTTTACTTCAAATGGCAGTGATAGCCAAAGCTGTATCCCTTTTTAAAAGATTGCCGCTCATAAAGGGACATTATGACATTAGGCATTATCTAAAGAAAGACATTGCTCTAGCATATTTGGTTAGTCAGCGCTAGGCCAAAGTATATGACAGAATGTATGTACAAACATATTACAAAAATGCTACTGTGATTGCTATCTCTGGCTGAAACAGGAAACCACTCAGTTGCCCTTTCTGGTGGCTCCAACAGCTTGGAGAGCTGATCATCTTTGCCATCTGATGAAGTGAATTTTGCTACCCACACAGTTGCAGGAGTGTGTAGTAACTTACTTGAAGAGTTGAAAGCTATGGGCTTGAGCGCTCCTTCCTCTCAATTTCTGTCCCTTTCCTCCCCACCATCATGCAACTGCTTAATACACTGCTTTCTCATCTGATCAAACCATAGTTTGCTGTTATATTCAAAGCAGCAAATTATGGTTTGAGCAAATCCCTCAGTCTACTGTCTTGGTTTTGAGGACTTCCTCAAACTGTAGTTGCTGGTTTAGTTACAACAGGTGAACTATAGCTTGGTCAAAAGGGAAAGTAATATATTAAGTTGCATGGGTGAGGGAATTGGGGGGAGTGTAAGGGCCCAGGGTTCATTCCCCATCATGTGAGAAATCATCTGAGTTCAGCCTGTATAGCATTATAGGCAAGCCTCTAACCAAAGTTGATCTGTCAACAAGAAAATATGTCTTTACAATCCAATCCTATACATTCTTTATCAAAACGATATTTGTGGTGTTCTGTAAACTAGAATCATCTAGTCCTAGTCCAACACTCTAACCACCATACTATGCTGGCTCTCCAAAACACATTTCCTAGAGAGTAGGCCCACTGAGTATAGTAACTTACTTCTGAGTGAACAGCCATAGGATCAAGTAACCAGTTGAATCAGTATAAATGTGCATATGAATAAAACAGAAGCTTTGAAGAAAAAATCCTCCTGAAATGGGTACTCTTTCAGAAGAGGCACAACTCTGAAATGGGAATATCTCTACTGTGGTGGTCTCACCATCTACAATGTTCATATGCTATAAACATTTTCCCCTTAAAAATAATGAACTTTTAAAAAATGTTTCCTGATTAACTGGGGTTCCTTATTAGTTGATCTGATTAAAGTACCGATTAATTGTTCAGTGATTGCAGCCATATATCATGTAGGTTTGCATGCATACATGTACTGTGAACAGAGAGTATGTGGCATTTAGGTAGGAAGAGCAAGATATATAGGACTTTTCAGTGTAAGCAGCTTTTGATCAGGTTAAAATGAGACTTTAGGTCTGAATTTCCCAGCCTCTTACATGATGCTATAGATGTATAGGTTTGTTTCCATTAAGTGTAGGCAAATTCTCCCTCTTGAGTGAGCATAATTCACCCTGAGGTGATCTGCACTTGCAGTATGATATAATGGTCAGTTCTTCTTCCTGGGAATTGCAGAAGGGGCCATGGGATTTCTGTGGCAGAAGACACACAATGGCCTTTTTCAGAGCACTAAAAAATAAAAAGTAAAATGGAAATGTTTTGTTTGTTCCAGTCAGGAGAAAAGGTCACTCAACCTTTGCCGATGGTTTTCAATGATGATAGTATAAAGAGGAAGTCCATTTTGTTCTTCCATCAGGTGAAAATGCCAGAGCTTAGTCTTTTATCGGTAGAGGATCTGGACCTAAATATTGGAATTTCCTGAGTTAAAACTATGGAAATTGAATTTCCCTTGCGAATCAAGCTACTTTGATTCACTTTCAACAGTTGTGCTTCATAGTGCTGACACAGACAAGCCCAGCTAGGGCAGAATACCAAAAGATGAAACAGCTTGTGGACACTACACAAGTACAGAGAAATCTCCCAAACTTACTTTTCCTTTTTATGTTTAAGTTCCCATTGCCTGGTGTGTTAAAGAATGCTAACAACTTTCTTGTATTCTATTTTGTTTGGAGTTTTGAATGCAATGTTGTGATGGTGGCACTTTGTATTACACGAAGAAAAGTAATCTCTAATACTGAGAGACCTCTTTGTGACAGAGAGACAAATTTCAAAATGAATCTTAGATTGTTTTTGAATTTTCTTTAGTGGCAGTGATTTAGTAATGAAAGTCGACGCACTTCTTTCTTCATTGCCAAAAAGAGAGGTTTACCGAGATGTTGAATTTCTCAAAGACCAACACAGGTAAGAAGCCTTGCAATATTTCTGTTTAGCTTTTCATCACAACGCATCTGTAGCTGCATGATTTTAATGTATCTGAGTGACATGTAAGATCTTTCAAAACTTCAAGAAATCTTGTGACCCATGATTTAAAGCTGTGTCAACAACTTGCAGGTAATGTGCAATACATTAGGGATGTGCACGAACTCAGGTTCATGCACTGGTCCGGTGCCAAACCCGTTTGGCGCCACAGAGAGGGGAGCAACAAGCAGGATCTTTTAAAAAAAAAGAGGAGAGCAGGTCCTTACCTGTTCTCTGCCACCACATGCAGCTTCCTGCTGAGATGGCGCTGGCCCTAAGAACCCAACTTGTGGCGCCAACACAAATGCCATGTTCATGCCGGCACCACACGTGGGTTCTTGGGGCCAGTGCCATTGCAGCAGGAAGCTGCATGTGGCAGCAGAGAGCAGATAAAACTCTCCTTTTTTCTTTTTAAAGATCCCACTCACCTCTCCTCTCCCCGTGGCACCAAACTGGTTTGGACCTTGTCTGGCCAAACCACGGCATGAACCTTGGTTCGTGCAAATCCCTACAATACATGCAGAGGCGCCCTTTGGACAAGACTTCCAGACCCTTTAGGGGCCCTCAAATTCCTCCAAGAATGTCCTGGCTCGAGGGCCGGGCGTGGCTGCGCCACTGGCCTGCACTGCGCCTGCTGGCTGAGCATGCAACTTTGTTGAGGGTGAGCTGTGGCCTGTCCAGTGTCCTCTTGTGCACTGCCGCAGAAAATTCTAACCTTTCCCTAAGCATATTGTGGTGTGAGCTAATTTAAGTGGCAGAGTTGAATCTGTATTTGTAACTGCTATTTAAATATTGGCAGAAACTGATGGTAAATGCCACTGTTTTCACAAAAACTTGTGGATTGCAATATTCATCATGCCTGTGGTATGATATAATGATATCATACAATGATATAACGGTATGATATAAGTTTTATCTTGTGGGGGTGGGATTAGCAAAAGCCTGTAGGTCCAGGCTCCAGAATTACCTAGGTGCACCTCTGGATAAAGGTAAAGTAAAGTTGTGCCGTCAAATCAATATCGACTCCTGGCACCCACAGAGCCCCGTGGTTTTCTTTAGTAGAATACAGGAGGGGTTTACCATTGCCATCTCCCGCGCAGTGTGAGATGATGCCTTTCAGCATCTTCCTATATCACTGCTGCCCGATATAGGTGTTTCCCATAGTCTGGGGAACATACCAGCAGGGATTTGAACCGGCAACCTCTTGCTCCCTGGGCAAGTTACTTCCCCGCTGCGCCATTAGGTGGCTGCACCTCTAAATACATGCCATCTTAAGTAATTCACTGCTGTCAAAAGTGGAAAATATTGACTGGCATCCAGAGTACTGTTGCGTTAATGAAATGATATGTTGTGCACACGTAGGTTGGCAGACTGCACACAGTTGCAGTACTCTGTGATGTTGTGCACATGCTAGTGGAAGACCTCCTCTGGGTATATACAACTTGCAGTTGTGCAGCTTGTAGTGCAATGTGTCAATATCTTCCAGTAGTGCAAGAACTAAGCTGGAACAGACAGTCCTTTCTTTTATCTTTATAATGCATTACATTCTTAAATTCATGTAACGCTATTGCACTAGTGCAACACTAGTCTGGATGTAGGCCACTATAGTTGCCTAACGTTGCCTGTCAAATAAAGATGGGTTTATATCCAAAGAACGTTATTCATGACTAAGTCAAATTAAAATCAGTGGAACAAATTAATTGTGACTATTATTTCTTTGGATAAAACCCAGAGCCCTCATGTCATCTCTAGTACAATACTTTTCTTCTTGTATCTAGAAAACTTTTTAAAAGCAAGGTACCTTAGAAATGCAGTTAAAAACATGGACAAACATTAAGCTATGCATCTACATAATACATAAAAAGAGAATCCAAATGCATATTATCCAAGTATATTATCCATCGGCTTGACTGATCAAAGCTGAAAATACACGTCCTGACTCCTCCTGTGGGATATTTCTTCAAATATTTAATAACATTGGTCTAACATTTTAACAAATCAGTGATACTTATTCCATACTTTAGATGAACTATTGCTATTAGAAATGGATAGTGAGAGTCTACAGTGAGAGTCTAATTTTATGGCTGTTTTTAAATTGTTGCATTGTTTTAACTTTTATATGTGCTTTAATTGTTTTTATGTTAACCGCCCAAAGATGAAAGTTTGGGTGGTATAGAAGTTTAATAAATAAATAAATGAAATGAAATGAAATAATGAGAGTTTAGGGGATTTCCAATGATGTGCAATCATAGTTTTACTCCCCGCCTCCCCGCCAGTGATAGCTAAGATTAAGACCCTATTTTTAATCTGTACAGAACCTTTCAGTACAGACACCATTTGATCCTGTGGGTAAATTCAGTTTAATCAAGGATTACTTTAAGGATCTTTCCCCATAACTTCATAATACTTGAGCATAAGCCACCGAATGGATGCAATATTTTTCAAAGGAGGCAATTCATACAAACTACAAGTGATGAGACATTCAATGATATATGTCCACATGTTGAATCAGAATGTGCTTTCTGAAATGGTTAAAGATGCAAAATGATTATATATGGTGTTGTTTGTGGATGTTATGCCTTCAGGTCATATGTGAGCTTTTTCATGTCACCTGCTCAGTATTTAATGTGTTGTGTCCCCCCCCCCACCACAGTGTCCTAAAGTTAGAGCCACAGGAAAATGAACCTTTCTTTGACGTTGTTGGTCTTGTAGATCCACTGACAAGAGAAGCACAAAAGCTGTCACATCTGCTGATTGTAAGATTGTGTTGACTTCTTGCATAACATTCCAATGTTGTTGTTGTTATCTTTAATTTTTGCCAGTGTAACATATACACAGTACCAAACTGCTTTATTTGAGACTCATTTTTATCTCTATTTGCCAGCTATGATCTATATGTATGGTGTGGTGGGAGACCCCAGTTCAAATTGCTACTTGGCCATAAAATGTGTCATGTCTTTGAGCCATTTGCTCTCTCTCAAGTTATCCTACCTCATCGGGTGATTGTGAAGATAAACTGGGAAGTATACTTTGCTCTGAGCTAATTGAAGGAAGGATGAGTTGATGTAATGCATATAGTGCATAAATACTTGTAGTCGGAAGCTCTATTCAGGCGCTCAAAAGAATGCCACTCAACACACAAGTGCCCAAAGTGGGTCAGATGTCTTGCCCCGGCACTTCAGTTATCTCCCTGGGTGATTGACAGCTTGGGGCTGCCGATTACGGAAGTGCTTGCCATCATGGTTACAGCGATTCCCTCTTCAAGCAAATGCTGCTGTTTCCCTGAGCAGCGAGATGAGGAAGGTGATTGACATGCGGAGGCAGGACTTCCAACCCGCTTTGGGCTCGGGTAAGCATGTTCAGCGATGTTCTTTTGAACACCTGAAAAGGGCTGGCATGTATCTTAAATGACTTGTCTCGTTGGAAAGCTACCATAGAGTGTAATTGAAGTGTGTGTGTTCAGACAGTTTCCCATGGACTGGTATGTGTGTGTGTTTCTGTGAGCATATGTTCCTACAGGCTGCTTCAGCTAAATTGCACTAAAATACCCCACTTCTGACACATTGTGATGGCAAACAAATGTAAAAAAAGGAGTCTTCCATCATCACCAGGACAGCAGCACTGCTGAAGGCCATTAGGCCCAGTGCCAGAGCAAGTGCCAGAGTAAGATGATTGCCTTCTGTAGTGGGGGTGGGCCTGCTGTAGCTGCTTACAGTGCTCCACCTGGCAATGTACAATTCAGTTCTAACAATAGAAAGGGAGGGCTTCTGGTCATCCTTCTCCTTTCCCCCCTGCTGGTTGCCCTCCCTAGAGGTTCCTAAGAGTGTCACCTCACTACAGCAAAGAGAACTCCATCTGTTTTATTTTGCAACAAGTTGAACACTGATGTCCCCAAAGTCATCCCACTACTAATTTCTGGGTGAACAGCCAAGTATTTCCTACAGCAGAAGATGTAGGAAAGAACCATGTTCCTTCCTCTGCCTAACTAGGCCTAATCTGATGTGAAGAGTTCCATTAACTGCATCTGGTGGGAAGGGGTATAGTGTAATATATAATGTAAAGAATGTGCTTACTTCTGGAACTGGGAAGCGCCACAGAAACCTGTTAAAGTTTCTGGGAAATGTTTCTGTTAGGTACTTGGTCAGGTTGTCAACATGAAGGTGAGGCTGTTCATGAACTGTAGATTCAAGCTGTCGGAAGTACCTTTGAAGAGGTAAGTAGCACGTGACAGTATATTATTGAAATGTGTGTTATAATATGATTTACAGCTAGAAATAGTTGTTAGCCTAGCCTATAGGAGGGAGACTTTCCTAGGCCATTCCATATATATGGCAGTCAACCTTCATTAACCGGAAATTATCTCCCTTTCCCCATGCTCCACTACTGTTTGCTGGCTGTGGTTATCCTTTCCCTAAAAGGATATCCTCCTCTCCTATATCATCCAAATAATTGGTCTTCCAGTCTTTGTTTTAATGTACTCGTACGGCAACATCCACTTATCTCTTCTCTGAACCCTTAAATAAATGTACACATAAGTTAGCCACAGTCTATTAAAAACATGCATAAATGAAGTAACTCACCCATTGGTGTTTATATAATGTTAGTGGAGTATTAATGCAGCAAAATTGTCCTTTAAGCAAAGTATATTCTCATAGAAAAAGAGCTCATAATTGGAATCGCTTATTTATCATTTTGCTGTATTTGCTTTCTACTTTGTAACCAACAGCCAAGAAACCCATTCCTTTAACCAAAATAATTAGATCATTTGTTACAATATTATGAGTTTCTGTGACTTGTATTTTGCTTACTTCCACACATAAAATGGGTTCTGGGCAGGAAATTAATCATTATATGCTTCATGTCTGTGAAGAGCTGGTGGACTGGCCCATATAATAGGAGAGTCGCATGTTGCTGGCTAATTCTGTACCCTGAAATGCGTATTCTATTTTCTGGGGACTAGTAATGATTGCCATGTTCTTGGTTGACAATGATGAGAGTGTTTGTTAAGGATTAAACTAGAAATTGTTGCACTGAAATTAGATAACACCTTTAGAAATTAAAAATAAACACAGAGAGCAAAAGATCTCTACCAGCACCTTGCAGCTTATGCATCAACTGCTTCAAAAATAGCAGTATTACATGCCCAACAATGATAAATGTATAAAGGAGGTTTGGAGCAACTGGAGTTTTTTAAAAGTTATAAAAATCTTTCAACTGTCTCTTACTTCACCTTTGTTACCTTACCTTAACAACTGCATTTTATTTTTGCTGACAGTTTTTACCGTTTTGTTTTGGAGCCAGAACTTGCTTCTGGGACCAATAATATCTTTCCTCTTGCACCTGGTGCAAGCTTCCTTGAAATGCCAGAGTCCCCTCTTCTGACTCTAAACATGATCACTCCAGAAAGTTGGTTGGTTGAAGCAGTGAACAGTTCATATGACCTTGATAACCTTCATTTAAAGGATGTAAGTACTTGTTCCCAAAAACATTTGTAGAAACAGTACAAACAATTCAGCAAAATTTCTTCCCCCACCCCTGCCACAAAACTTCTCGGTATTCCTATTTTCTTTACATTCTTTACCATCCTATACAGAAATGCTTCATGAATGTATAAGGTTTTATAAATTTTTATTCTTTTTCAGATAGGTAGATAGAATTATTTAAGCATGCTCGTTCATTAGTCATAGTATCATAGTTGCTTGCAATGCAAGTTCAATTCAAGTAGCAAGGCAAAACGCTTGAATCCATACTCCACATGGAATCAAGAAAATAGTCCATTCAAGAAAAAAAAAAGCAACTTGATCTATGGGTATTTAAAGTGGCAGGTTGTTTTATTTAATAACTCATTTAGAAGCCCATTGTATACCAGTCAATAAAACATCTCCTGCCAGTGTCAACTGTTCTCTCTTGCCATGGAAGAGCATCTTCTCCCTCGCTCACGATTTCAGTCAAGCAAAGGAGAACATCCCACTGTGCATTCTCTTATTAGAAAGGCAGGGCTTAAATATTGTGAAACTGAGGCTGCATTAAGCCAACTGACTTGAATGAAACTAAATGTGACTAACTGGGTGCAAGTTTGCATCTCAAACATTCGACTGCCCATCTGTACCTTTTCATCTTATTGGTGTGTGGAATATGTATATTTTCACAGGTAGAGGGGGTTGTTTCAGCAGAATATGAATTGGAGTATTTGTTGCTGGAAGGACAGTGTTTTGACGTGGCCACTAGACAGCCACCTCGTGGATTACAGTTTACTCTGGGAACGAAGAATAATCCTGTGAACGTTGATACCATTGTGATGGCAAACCTGGTAGGTATTGGCAGATAATATTTACATGATTTGGACAAATAATCATGATCACCTACTTAGAAACATCTGTTTATTTGGTTACTTGATTTATAAGCTTTGTTACAAGACACCCAGGACCATGTTTAGTTGAGAACAAAACTAAATACCATAAAACTTCATATAAAATATAGAAATCAATTAAAAATTAAATAAGCAGCAGCCATAAAAACCAGGAGGAGCCATAAAACCAGCTATAAAACTTGCCAGAATGCCTGGGCAAACAGAGTTTTCACCTGGTACTGAAAAAAATGTCAAAGCTGACACCAGGCAAGGTTCTCTGGGGAGGGCATTCCACATCCAAGGTGTCATGACCAAGAAGGCCTTCTCCTCTAACTTCAAATGGCAGGAGGACCCAAATGAGAGTCTCAGCTGAAGAACAAAGACTAAGGCAGGCTTATGTGGAAGAAGATGAGCCTTCAGGTCAGGCTGTCTTTGTTGAGGAGCAGTCACAGCTGGTACACCAGCTTTAGCTACTGGGCATCCACTTGGGCATCCAGTGACAAAGCTGGATCTATGAATATCCCAAAACTACAATCCTTTAGAGGGGATGCAACCCTCTGCAGCACAGGTTGAATACGACCACCCACTAGCTGGCTCGAGGCCAGTTTGGGGGTTCTAACTTTTAATTTTTTTTAAAAAACCCACTGCCTCATTGAGGTGCTGCCATGACAGCAGCGGGGGGGGGGTCCCTCCGGTGGTTCCCCCTCCCCGTCAGCCTCCCTTGGTCTCAAAATGGTCCATTTTGGGCCCGTTGTGGCTCATTTTCAGCCCATTCTTGGGCGGTGGCCATTTAGGAGGCTGCTGCACATGTGCACCAGTCATCTGAGACTGGGGGAGGGGGGAAGGCTAGAGGGGGGGAACCACCAGAGACACACACACACACACAGAGCTGCGGCAGTGCCCCGGGATGTGGTGAGTGTTGGGTTGTTGTTTTTTCAAAAAAATAATGTTAGAACCCCCGAACCAGCTCGAATTTAAGCTGAGCTGGGGGGTCTGTTCGGGGGGAGAAAACCAAATATGCCCAGTTCTGAGTCCTATTTGGACTCGAACCAAACCGAGTAACCCAGTTTTGTGCACACCCCTATCACCACCACCAGTACCACCCAGTCAGCCAAATCTCTTATCAACATAATGTTTGTCTTAACTGGACTGAGCTTCATTTTATTGACCGTTATCTAGTCCATTACTGCTCCCAGACACAGGTTCAGTATTTCCACTGCCTCACCTGACTCAGACGAAAAGGAAAATCAGAGCTGGGTGTCATCACCATACAGATACTAGGCTTTTTCTTTCGTTAAAATGAACTAAGTTAGGAATAACCATCTAGGCTGCAATCCTATGGGTACATAAAGTAAAGTTGTGCTGTCGAGTTGATGTTTACTCCTGGCAACCACAGAGCCATGTGGTTGTCTTTGATAGAATACAGGAGGGGTTTACTATTGCCATCTCCCATGCAGTATGAGATGCTGCCTTTCAACATCTTCCTATATCGCTGTTGCCCGATATAGGTATTTCTCATGGTCTGGGAAACATACCAGTGGGGATTCAAACCAGCAATCTCTTGCTCCCTAGGCAAGTTACTTCCCTGCTGTGCCATTAGGTGACACTTGGGAGCAATTCTGGATGACTTCATTCAGCATTTTTCATAGAGATGCTGAAAAGCATAGGAGACAAGATGAAACCTTGCAGGATTCCATAGCATAAGCATAAACACAACCATGGAGTTGTCTCACAGCACCATCTTCTGGAATTGGCTATCTAAAAAGAAATGGAACCAATGAATTACAGTGCCTCAAACCCCATCCTGGACAGTTTACCCAGAAGTTCACAATGCTTTATGGTCTCAAAAACTGCAGAGAGGTCCAGGAGAATTAGTAGGCTTGCACTCCTGGCATAAATAATTCATCAGGGTGACCAAGACAGTTTCAGAACCAGATTAGATACAGATAATCAGTTTCATCCAAGAGTGGATGACTGGAATTGCATACTAAATCACCTGTTTAAGCATCTTATTGAAGAAGGGTATATTTGGGACCAGTTAAGCGTTGTTACAGGAGGGTTTCTTTCTTTAGAAATTGTCTCACAACTGCCCTATGATATTAGACTAGACTAATCTATCTTGTCAAGAAGTGACTGCTACTTAAAATGTATCATACAATAGTATGGCTGCTTCATATAAGATTCAGTTGTGGTGTTGCCTGTAAAAGATGGACTATGGTTCTGAATCTCACTTACATTTATAGATTAGTGAGTAAACAAATGGAACTGTCAACACTTATCTTCCCTCTCTAACCTTTAGGCAAGGCTTCAGCACATAGTGATCTATATGCAACCGAGAAAGCACCTTTTCCTGCTCCATTTCTTCTAGCAATGTCAGCTTGCCAAATCTGGCAGTCTTTGTCAGCCAGTCATGTGGCTTGGAAAGAAGGCAGCATTAAATTACCGCAACCCCTCCCTTGATTTTGAATGTTGTCAGTAATTCCAGGGTTTCCCCCTGGAATTAAGCCATGTCATAAAATAGCTCTCCTGCCCAACAAAACACAGCTGTTTTGTATCCTAATGTAATCAAGGTGTAAAGTCTTTAAGGGCAACTTGAATTTTATATGAAGCAGCCATGCCATTATATTATACATTATAATTAGCAGTCACTTCTTGACAAGAAAGATTATTCTCTTCTAATAACCACAGGGCAGTTGTCCTTGAAGGAAAGAAAAGCATGTCTGAAAGGATGAGGACAGTAGTTTCATTGGGTAAATAGATGTACCAAATTGTAGTTTTATGTTGTTAGACTTTTTCTTTTGTTATAATGAATTATTAGGAGATGTTTACTAGAACAAACAAATAAAAAACTACCACAGCAATCTTATGTGTATGTACTTGGGAGAAAGTCCCACTGACCTTGGCAGGACTGACTTCTGAGTAAGCATGTGTAGCATTAGGTTGCATGTCATGTTGAAATGGCAGAAGTAGCATCTATCTACTATAAAGTGTACACTATAGTTTGCCATCATAGGTTGCTTTTTGTTGCAATTAGTATTTTATGTTGTGTTGGTAGAAAAGTAGAATCATAATTTTCTGCTGCTGGATGAGGACATCTCACATGGGTTATCCTTCCCACATGCTCTAGAGGACAGGGCAAATCAATTAGGCAAAGTCTTTAAGAGGCCAAGAAGGATAGCCCCTCCCAATTTGTCCTGCACCAGTTCCAGAGAAGGTCTCCTTTGCATTCTGCCAAGTTTCACCTCTGGTTTTTTTTGTTCTTGATTACCTCCTTAGTATCTCATCTTTGCTATTTCTGGAGTTCTCTTTTCTGCTATTTGTATCCTTTTCTTCACTCCCCTTAAAACGTACATGCACAGGCAGGTGCGCGCGCGCGCACACACACACACACACACACACACACAGAGGGTTTTCTCTTGCCTTCTTCCTTGCTCTCCCTCCTCTCATTCCTCAACTTCAATGGCACAATCAGGGAGCAACCTATTGTACATTCTCATGCCTAAAGGGAAGAAGATATCAACTTTGAACATTCCGGTAGCCCCCGCCCCCCACCATACGGTGCTGGTGCACACTACCATGCATGACCTGCCACAAACCTCAAGGTCCTTGCTGGAGCTTGTTGCGGGGCAGAGGGGTACTGACCCCATGGAAGGGCCTTTAGGTCCTCCATTGAGAGAGGAGACCCACGCTAATAAGCACAACCGCCCCCATTCCCCACTCCCACAGGAGGAGAGCCCAGGCCTGCAAATCATGCATGCCTGCTTCCAAGACTCGGTGGAAGCCTTGCAAGGCCTAAAGAAGCCTCAGGCACCGCTGTCTAAGTGGATGTGCTGATCAAAGAACAAGCAGGCCCCACAGTGCCCAAAAGACACTGAGATAACATTGAGCCCACCCACTGGCGGACCGCTGGAGGAAGAGACATGCACGGCAGATCCTGCAGCACGGAGCGATCCACCACAGTTTCCTGACCCAGTGGACACACTGGCACTACCTCCCACTTCTAATCCAGGAGGTCAGCTACAAGGGGATGGAGACGGGAATCAACCACCACCTGTTCCCATTCAGCCTACGAAATGTCAGCACACCTGTTACTAAAAGCCTGCCGCACCAAAACTGATGAGCCCACGTCTATCTTGCCCTGCTGCCATTGACCCTCTCCAGAAGTCCCAAAATCCAGCTTTACCCACCTTCCCAGGGGAGGTGCTTGTGGCTTGGCAGACCTGGTTCTAGGGCTTTGCTGCTGCATAAGCAACCAAAAATGACTAAGAAACATTCTAGGCCCAAGGAGGTCTCTTCCTCCTCCTCTTCTGACTCTTCTTCCTCATCTACCTCTGAGAATAGACCTAGAAAGAAAAGGAAAACTTCTAAGTGTAAGACAACACAAAAATCAAAACATTCTAAGAAATCTAAAGGCCGATAAGCGCAAAACCAAGAAGGCTTTTCCATCTCACTTATCTGGCTATGATTCCCCAGATCCTGGGAGACCACCCTTGGAGGCCTACTGACCCTCTGTTACCCCAGGGGCCCGATACCCCAATGGAAGTACCAGATAACCCAGACCACGATGTAGACTTTAAGGAAGAGGGAGAATGGTCTGATGGCCAAACTGTTGGACCCTCCTTGCAATCACGTAGACTATACCTGTTTGATGACTTCTCGTACCTATTTTATAAAGCCTTACATGTGCTAGGGCTGCAACATACTCAATCTCAGGAACAACCAGCCCCTTTAAGGGAATCACTGGTGCTCCCTACTACCTCATCACATGACCTTCTGTTTCTTTTCCCTGAGACTTTCAGAAACAGTGGAACAGGAAGTGAAAATGGCAGTCACCATCAGCACACAAAAAGTCTGCTCCGCTTGCAAATATATTCTGTAGTTTTGTTCCCTCAGCCTCAGCTCTGCTTTAGACTCCACCAGTGGTTGCTCTCATGGAAGCTCTGACTTTGGGCACAATCATGCCTCATGATGGGGCCCCCACACTGGAAGATCCCACTGAGAAAAAATTTGAATCTCAGCATTAAAAGAGTCATGAATCAGCCTCTCTATCCATCCAAACCTCTATTGCAGCTTCAATCATGGCTTGGGCATCCCTGCTCTGGACCAATGAACTCCTTCAGTCACCACCAGCAGATGTTACCCGACAAAGTCAGACCCCGCTCAAGATACAATAGGCCCAGGGGCCTTCATCACAGATGCAACACTGGAATCAGTGCGGTTTGCATCATGCTCTACAACATCCAACTTAGTGGCTACGTGCAGATTGTGGCTGAAGCATTGGCAAGTTGACACTGCATCCCGCGACAACCTGGCCACTGTACCTGAACCATGCCGGCCATGGTTCCCATAGATTCTACACTTCACCACCTCTGGTCCATAGTTCCCTCCAGTGTCTCCTAGATCTCCTCAGCCAGAGACCAGTGCTATACCGTGACCTAGTGTGGTTCAGATTTGCCGCCTAGTGACAACACAACATCCTGAAGTACGATGGCTATGCCTCCAAGGTCCTGGACACTATCTAGAAGGGCTTCCACCAACAGGATATACCAAAACATCTGATGGGTGTTTCTACATTGGTGTCGTAAAAACAAGCTGGTGGTCAAGCAGTGTGGTATTTCCGACTCCTCCTATTTCTCCAAGATGGTCTGGACATGGGCCTAAGAGAAAATGCCATCAAACGTCACGTGGCTGCACTGGCCAACCTGTTGTCTCCATCCAAAAAGCGGAGCTTACACGCTCATCCTCACTTCAAACACTTTCCAAAAGGTGCAATTCTCTCCTCTGGTTGTACAGATCCCCCTCCTTGGATCTTCACAAAGTGCTCAGGGTACTTCACGAACCTCCATTTGAATCTATTCCTATCCATATTTTGTCATTTAAGTTGGTGTTTCTCACAGCCATTACTCCGGATCAGAGAGCCTTGGCACTGAAAATTCTATTGGCAAATTCAAATTTTTGTATATTTTCTACAGACTCGGTTAGGTTGATTCCTGACCCATCATTCCTCCCTAAAGTTGCATCTGTCTTCCATCAGTCCGAAGACATGGTGCTACCTTCATTCTGTCCCAATCCTACCCACTGCAAAGAAAAGGAATGACATAAGTTAGATGCATGTTGCTACATAAAGACGTACTAGTCCAGAACGTTATCTTTCATGTTTACAGATGGCGTGCTTTTCATCTCATTCCTGCCAACTCCCATGGGTCAGTGAGTATCATCTGCATGGTGGATCAAGGCATACGAGGTCCAACACCTGCCTCTTGACACGATTAACTGCAACCTCAGCTGCATTTTCTACAAACGCTCCATTGGCTGAAATCTGCAGAGCAGCCACATGGTCATCTCTATCCACATTTATCAGACATTACAGGAGAGATATTGTCAAGTCCTCCCTGCCTTCGGTGGCTGCCTTCAGCGAATGTGTACTCCAACATGTTCTTCTGCCCCAGTAGCCGGTAACACACACACACACCCCGCCCCGGTTCTATTAGCTGTGTCAAATCCCATGCGAGATGCCCTTATCCAGCAACAGAGAAAAGAGCATTGGTCACTTACCATGAAGGCTTCTTCTTGCTGCTGGATTTTAGGACATCTTGAACTACCCGTTGGGCATTTCTAGCTACTGGTATGCACTATCCCCTCTTCTGTCTGTTTACCTTCTTTTTTTGAATCTTGGCTTGGCTACACTGAACTGGGAAGGTTATCCCAGGTTATCCTTCCTGGCCTTTTAAAGGCTTTGCCTAATTGATTTGTCCTGCCCTCTGAAGCATGTGGGAAGGATAACCCATGTGAGATGTCCTCAGATCCAGCAGCAAGAAAATGCCTTCATAGTAAGTGACCAACCAGTGCTCCTATTTTCCCCTTTCCATTAACATGATATTTTCATAAGCAGATTCAGCAATAATTTAACTTCTGATGTATGTCTTTTGAGTAGGTCTTTCTGTTGATCTCCTAGCAAATAAAATGGGATAGCAATGAAAAGGGGAATGACTAGTTCATTCCAGAACTTGGGAACAAATTTCATTTTTCCATTGAACATACAGGTGTAGACTATAAAAGTGTACTGCTTTGATATGACTGTCCACATTGGAATCTGTACTGGAATGCTTTTATATTACATTTGACTGTAGTGCTGAAGGGTAGATAGTCACTGTTTGCCTGTGAAAATACTTGTTTGTTGTTATGCAAAATCCAGACACAAGGGAATGATTTCCCTCTACTTGTCATCCACCTCTTGTGAGACAACATCTGTATAAGGCAATGCTCTCTCCCTTTAAGAGCTGTGTATGTTTTTGCTTTTAGGGGTATTTTCAGTTAAAAGCAAATCCAGGTGTTTGGATTTTGAGATTACGTGAAGGAAGATCTGAAGACATCTACGAAATATATAAGTAAGTCATAACCTAACTTTGAGTTTTGAATGTTGTAACTTCACATTTTTGTAAAGCTTTTAAAGTGAATTCAGTATGCTCCTGGAATTGCTGAATTGGGAATGGACAATCAATAAAGTCTTAATCCATATACAAGACTATAAATGTTCCATGATTCCACAATCTTCCTACAAAAGTGCTATAATTTCTATGGGCATGGAATTCAATATCCTGATAATTTCTAAATTGATAATGTAAAGCCCTAAGCAGTCTGAGACGAGATTATCTAAAGCAGGGATTCTCAATGTTGGGTGCCCAGATGTTATTGGACTTCAATGTCCATAATCCCCAACCAAAGGCCACTGGGGCTGGGGATTATGGGAGTTGAAGTCCAATAACATCTGGGGACCCAGCGTTGAGAATCCCTGCCTTCCCTTCACATGAATCTGACTGACCCATAAGAGCTTTTAGAATGGCCTGCCTTCATGGCTTGCCTCTGTCTGAGTTCTTTGGCAGTTACACAGTATAGGGCTTTATCTGAGGTGGCCCCTACCCAGTGGAGCAGGGGCGTAGCTTTCATTGGACAAAGGGGAATTATTGCACCTGGGCCCACAGGGTTTGAGAGGCCCCCCCAAGCATGTACATAGGGTCCCTTGGACATGGGTGCCCTGCTGCTGGGGCACGCACACTCTTTCCAAGCATGATGGGAAGACAAGAAGCACGCTGGGGCTGAGCTTCCTATCTTCTCCCTCCCGCTGCGCTTCCTCCTAGGCAGTGGACTGCCCCCCATTGCCCTCAATGCTCCTGGCACTGGGCTGGGCTTCCTTTCTTCTCCCTCCTCCTCTGGCTTACAGAAGGTGAGACCAGCAGAGGTGAAAGGCTTGCGGGTGGAGGGTTAGGTTGCCCCACCCTCTGCATCTGATGTCAGTCCCAGGGGGCGTGGCTTGGGCACTGGGGCACATGCACACACTTTGTGCATGAGGCAGAGGTCCCATTGCCCTGATTTGTCCCCTGGTCGCTGGGAACCTTGCTACATCCCTGCAGTGTTCATCTGCTGCAATTGTTATACAATTTTTATGGTTATATTATGCAGTTTATTTTACTTTTGCTGCTTGTTTTTAAAACTTTTTTTAAAATTGTATTTTATTGTTCTTAAATCATGGTGCCTGCAGACATATTGGCCTAATCAAGAACTTTTCAGAATGTATTAAGCTTCAAGTTACTAACTTTCTTCTTGTAGTTAATTCTTTTTAAAGAAAGCCCTCTGCTATGTAGACATGCTGGTGTTACTATTCATGACAACAATCATCATTTTGAAGCAGCTGCACCTGTAAACTAGAATTTCTTATGATGTGCTGCTTCGAATGATAGCAAATCTAAATTTGGCATTTCAAGTGACAAGATTTCAGGCTGATTATTACGATTCATTTGTAGTCCAATCCTGTGCTTCTCTATTTATAATGCTTTCAGGCACCATGGGACTCACACTAGAAGCCCTGCATGTCAGGAACAGATTTCCTACTTTCTATACCACAAGGGTAAATGATTGGAGGAAGAAACTTGCAGGCAGTTCAAGCTGGGACACTTGCTACAGTCCAGAATATTCCTGGTACTAGGAATCCATTGATCGCAGATTTTTAGTCCTAGGCTACTTCCTGCTATATAACTTCAGTGCATTTCCCTCAATGGGAAAGATCACTGAGAGGAACATAGGCTCTATCCCTCGGTGTTTCCATGCAGTTTGCTTTTCTGCCTCCCTGTGTGCCCCAGTTACTTGCTTGCCACCTCCAGCTGTAGGAGTTGGACTTCACTGGTACTTGACCTTAGATGCTCGACAGATTGCTTTTAGGAACAAAGAAATACCATGGCATTTTACTGCAAGGTTCCAGGTGGGCAAAATTACTTAAAACAACATGAGCTAAAAAGATGAAATACTGTGTACCAAAATTGTAACAGATAGTGACTAGTGAATAGCGGATTGAAGCCCAGCCTTTGTCTCAGAGTAAGTCCACGTGGGGGAAAGAAAACTGCTGATTCATTCCCTCCATGTTTGCTCAACAAAGATTGTCCCTCTGGTATCACTGTCACCATACCACTTTTTAACAGGGTTTAATCTCTCCCTGGTGTGGGTGAAATTCTAGGAAAACCCTCTTTTATTTACCAAATGAAAAAGTACAAAAACCTTCCACATGTAGCCTACATGTGAGGAGAAAAACTTGGTAGTGCGCTGCTGAGCAATCAGACTTGAGGAATGTTTGCACCAGAGTAAGACCCCTTTCCAGCCCCCCCCCACCTTTCCTGAGTTGAAAATCCACTCAAAGGGGGCTGGTTAAAATTGTAAAGGACCAAAGAGAAAAATAACCTTTATTCAAAATACTACAGACTGTTTCAGTCTGTGGCTCCCTCTCTCTCAGCTTCAGTTACCGGTAATAGCAAACACTCAGTACTTTACAAGATTACTTCCAAAAAGAGCACTCCAGTTGATAGTTGGAGGGGTACACTTTAAAATCTTGGTTACCCAGTTGCAAAGATAATTCAAAAAACACCCCCAGTTGTAAGGAACCTTTAGAAGAACTTTTAAAGGTTACAGAGACTTTTGCAGTGCCCTGGATGGATAAAAATGGCACAGGTACAACATTCTTACATTACAGATAAAACACGATAGACCAGTTGTAGGGATCTGCAAAGCACTAAAAGAAAGAAATCTGATGCCTGCTACCTAACACACGGTTCCCTGGCTAAACCCTTCTCTGAAGCCAAGCCCTGGTTTCTTCCCTGAACTGCCTCTGAGTACCAGTTGCACGGGAGTAAAAGCAGAAGAGAGGGCATGCCCTCAACTCCTGCCTGTGGCTTCTAGTGGCATCTGGTGGGCCACTGTGCGAAATAGGATGCTGGACTAGATGGGCCTTGGGCCTGATCCAGCAGGGCTGTTCTTATGTAACTCACCAAAACCATGGTAGAGACTTCAGGTCCCTGCAGAGTTCCTGGCTGCTGCCATGGCTGGCCAGCCAACCTGTTGTTTCCCCTGGGAGAGGAGAGCTGGTCTTGTGGTAGCAAGCATGACTTGTCCCCATAGCTAAGCAGGGTCTGCCCTGGTTGCATATGAATGGAAGACTTGATGTGTGATCACTGCAAGATATTCCCCTCAGGAGATGAAGCCTCTCTGGGAAGAGCAAAAGGTTTCAAGTTCCCTCCCTGGCTTCTCCAAGATAGGGCTGGGAGAGATTCCTGCCTGCAACCTTGGAGAAGCTGCTGCCAGTCTGTGAAGACAATACTGAGCTAGATAGACCAATGGTCTGACTCAATATATGGCAGCTGCCTATGTTCCCTGCCTGGCTCCAACTGCATGAGAACATAGGACCCCTTGACTTCTTGCCGCCAGGCCCTCCAAGTCCTGGTCACCGAGTGCTGAGTGGCTGATCCCTAGAGGTTACTGCCTGACAGATAGGACAGGGTTCAGTTCTGTTTCAGTTCTGGTTCATTCTTTAGAGTCAGGTTGGGGTTGATTGCTACAAAAATGAACATAAAATGTCTCACATTTTCAAAAGTGTGGTGTTGATGCTCTTGAAAATGTTTTCATTCTATCTTTGTACTGAGGATTCTTTCTCTCTGGGGATAGCAGTGAGCTATTACAACATGAAAACTTATTCTTGACACATTTGATACATGCAGAATTGTTAAAATCTGAAACAAAAATAAAAACCAGTCTGCTCAGTAGAGAGTGTAGGTGTATGTCAAATGGCTTATGTTGCAGGAGGGAATGTTACAGTTGTTTTGTTTTTATCAATGTCATGCAGAAACATCTTGATTGGGTGCATATAAATCTGACACATTCCATATAAACTATGGTTCATGTTGTAACTATGTCCAAATGTATAAAAGATAGCATGTACCTTAGGAAATGTGACTTTAGATTCTGAAGAAGTAATTGGTACCTCTTAATTCTAAAAAATTGTTGGGTTTCCTAAAATGTGTTGATATTGCACTAATCAAGATATGTGGGTGGCAGCCTGTTTTATCTCTCACTTCAGCACCTGGCTTTTAAAAAGATGTTTAAAAATAAGTGTACCTGAAAATATGCTTTTTGGGAACAAATTGTGACATTCATTAATGAAGCAGCATTACTCTTAAAAAATAAATAAATCTATGGCTTCCTTAAGCACTTTCAATGAATTCTAAGAGGCCAAAGCCACATTAGTAGTAAGATTTAAGGAGGCAGCTTCTTGCTATCCTAAAACCATGACAATAGCCTTGAGCTACTATACATCTAGTGTAGCCCACACACAAAAGACCCAACTTAACACTAGGATGTTCTTGTAACAGTTTTGGCCTTCCTTCGGAACCTAGGAAGCTGCCATATACTGAGTCAGACCATTAGTCTATCTAGCTCAGTAATGCCTTCACAGACTGGCAGCGGCTTCTCCAAGGTTGCAGGCAGGAATCTCTATCAGCCCTATCTTGGAGAAGCCAGGGAGGGAAACTTGGAACCTTATGCTCTTCCCAGAGTGGCTCCATCCCCTGAAGTTCCATTGCAGTGCTCACACTTCATATGCAACCAGGGTAGACCCTGCTTAGCTAAGGGGACAAGTCATGCTTGCTGCCACAAGACCAGCTCTCCTCTCTAGCCTTAACCTTAGAAGTGCAAGAAAGTTGCCTTGAGTAGGGCTTACTCTTGCCCCATTGGTTCACATGTGAAGAAGGACCTGGTCTGAGCCAGTACAAAGACATCTGATTACCTAAGGAACAAAAACAAAATAGCAGCTTAAACTGTGGAGATGCTGACCATCATGGTTATTTTTCCCTCTTCCAGTCTTGGAGCACTTGGACCTGGAGTTCTCTGGCTGGCTGACTAGGAGCCTGTCATGGTCCTTTCTTCCCCTTCTTTCTGTTTGATGGCCCTTATAAATCTTGGCTAATTGTTTCCAGAGGATATGGCTTCCTGCCAGTCAGCTTGTACTTGCACTGCTAGTGTGGCTGTTGACTGTGACATAGATGACCATTATCTGTAAGATAGTGATGTAGAGGTTGTGGCTTTCAGCTATTGGAGATCCCGGATTTTAGACATAATATAGTGAAAAAAATGAAACAAAACAATTCCATTGTTTAATTTCTAGCCTTCTCTTTCCGTGGGATGCATTAATTTATACCAGATTACATACAATTTATCTGGGTTTCTGTTAGCTCTCTATGATCAAGAGGAGGACAAGAGTACAACTCAAAGGGGAAGGGGATCATGACAATCAAACCTACACACACAATGCCTTTCCTATCCTGTAGGGAAAAGCACATGTCTGCTCCCTCCCCTGCAGAATAGCAAGTCTTGGTTGAGCAACTGTGGGAACTGCTCCAGAATGGATTAGTCATGTCTTGGGGAGTGGGGCGGAGAATAAATATATTTATGTCTGCCTACTCTGCACCTAGTCTTGCTTTATAAGACATAGAATAGTTGTATGAAATAGTGGATTACTGGAGCAGGGAAAATTGCTTTTATTGTAAGAAGTGTTTGGCTATTACTCTGCACTAAAGTTGGAATTGGCATCTACTTTTTGAAGTGAATTGGCATCTTGAATTGGCATCTACTTTTATTATCCTTAATAATAATCAAGGTATGCTTGCTTGATACTAGGAAGAGTCATCTTGCTGGCATGACAAGTGTACAGGTATTTGCCTGTGATTTCCAGATGGCTCTGTGCTTTTTTCCTTCTTCTAAGAGACCCAAAGGGTGCTCTGGGAGCTGAACCACTAAGCTATCTTTATGTAGGAATCTAGTTTTGCACTAGATATTTGGGGAAGAGATGGCTGTTGGCAACTATTTGGGGAACTTGGCTGATGGACTTGGCAACCGGGTTTTCCAAATAGTCACTTGTTGCTCTTTGGTGTGATTAGGATTTTCATGAAATGAAAGCTCAGTACCTATTTTGCATTCAGCATTAGCTTTAAGATGCTGTTCTAGGATTGCCAACCCTCCAGGACTGGCCTGGCATCTCCAAGTACTGGCATCAATATCTAGGTGACGGTTGAAAGCAACCGTGAGGGTTTTAATGGCTTGATATTGTAAAAAAATACTTGGGGGAAATTGAAATAAAATATCTAGGAATAGTTTCACTCAGAGTTGACTGAGTTGTGCTGAACCTGTTTCTTATAGATATTGACATCTCGAGAGTGGGGCATTACAGCAGGTGGTTTTAAGTGGAAGGTTTTTGACCCTGGAATTTAGCTGTTTATAATCTTACCATATTGTTGTATGCTTTTGTTGAGCCAACTTGCTTGCTAAATTGATATGAACTATTATTTCTCCTAAATTTGCCCAAATATATTCTCCTGTTAGCAGCCTTTTCTGGAAGCATATCAATGTGAAAACTTCCTAAATTAGTAAGCTAGTACGTACAATACATGCTGTGAACGGAGTGGTTTCGTTCTCATCTGAACAAACCGTTCTGCTTTCTCTGTGTTGTAATTTAAAAACCAGTGAATATTTGGGGCTGCAGTTAAATAACTATTTTTCTCCTATATATTTTTTTCTCCTAGGCTTGAGGGGGCTGATTCTTCCAAAGTTCTAGAAGATGCTTTTGTCGTATTAAATAGTTTCAGAAGCAAAATAATCAAAATTCAAGTATGTATGTGAATAAATCCTTATGGGAACAAATTGTATTTTTCCCTTTTCAATGAGATTAAAGCTCAGCATGGTTAGTAATGGTGCTTGCTGCTGTTTTATGAAAGCTGACAACACTATTTAATTTAATGCTTAGGTACAGAAAAAACCTGATGAAATTAATGAAGATCTCCTGAGTGATGGGCTAGCAGAAGAAGAGGGGGATGTTGTTCCAAGGTAAACTGATTTGTTTGCGCTTGGGCTAAGCCCACACAGTTGGCTCTTCTTTAATTTATAACTATTTACTCTGAAGTAGCTGGACTTTAATTGAACATATGAAGCTGCTTTATACTGAGCCAAACCATTGATCTCTCCAAGTCTCTATTTTCTGTTGGAGTTTAATTTTTAAGGATCATCTTAGATGATATTGTAGATGATAAATATCATCTTAGATGATATTGTCCTACATAGCAAGTGTCTTCATTAGCTCATTTAGTTGGTACCTTGATGCCTATTTTCTACTCTCTGTTAATAGCAAATCAGTTGGAATAAAATGCCCAGTTAAAATACTGTGAGTGTTTGGTTTTGTATACATGTGGTGCAGGGAGAAAGCACAGATACATGGACATCACCCCTACAATATCTTAACCTCTAAATCATAAATAGGCTCTAAATCATATATGAAGGATATGCAAGGTCAATTCATGTCCAACCATCTGCCCCCAGAGAGCAGGAGTGTGGATCTGAACACTTTTATATTGACACACTCCTTTCAGAGTGTGTCAATGAAAAAGTAAACCAGATTTCATGAACGTAGTTGTATTTAGCATATGGTACTAACACTCTGTGAGGTACTAAAGAAAATGATTAAGTGGCGTGTTTCTGGCCCAGAGGTGCTTCTGTCTGAACAAGATAGAGGCAAAGGCAAAAGTAGAAGATGGGTACTCCAGATGAGATCTGACTAATGCTGCATTTTAAGAAGGATGTAGATAAAAGGTCAGAGGAAGGCAACAAATATGGTGAGAGGTTTGGAAAACAAGCTCTATGCAGAATGGTTGAAAGTACTAGGTATGTTCAGCTGGAGAAAGAGAGAACTGAAGGGTAGGGATGTGCATGGAACCAGCGGGGGGCGGGGCCATACCTTTAATGGCAAGGGAGGGTGTTCTTACCTGTCCCGCTGTGTTTCCCCCGCCGGCGCTGCACTTTAAAAGGGTCTGGTGAGGCGGCAGCGTACCTCTCTGCTGCCCTGTTGCCTCATCGGACCAGAAATACCATGCACATGAGCAAGTGCGACATTCGCACACACACGCCCGGGTTCATACAGGTTCATACACATCCCTACTGAGGGGGGACACAATAGCACTCTTCAAATAACTGATGGGTTGTTACACAGATTAGGACAAAGACTTTTTCTCTACTGTCCCAGAAGTTGTGGCTAGATCTAAAGGGCTTAAGTTACAAGTGGGTAAATTTCAGCTGACTGTTCAGAGAAACCTTTTAATTAAAGTGTTCAGTAATAGGACCGTTTACCTAGGAATGAGTATGGTGGGCTGTCTCTTACTTGAAGTCTTCAAGTAGAGGTTGGATAGCCATCTGTTAGGGATGTGCCAGCTGTGGATTTATTTTATTTTATTTATTTATTTAGTACATGTATATACCACCCCATACCAAAAGGTTATGACTTCATGGAGGAGAAATCTCAACGGCTACCAGCTGGAGGGCTGTGGGCCACCTCCAGCCTCAAAGGCAGGATGCCTCTGATTACCAGTTGCAGGGGAGTAATGGCAGGGGAGAGGGCACTCCCTCAACTCCTGCCTGTGGCTTCCAGTGGCATCTGGTGGGCCACTTTGCGGAACAGGATGCTGGACTAGATGGGCCTTGGGCCTGATCCAGCAGGGCTGTTCTTATGTTCTTATGTCCCTAGGCAATTCACAATATAAAACCATTAAAACATTAAGATAATTAAAACAATTTAAAATACAATAAAAACTCTAAAACCAATGCTTTAAAACTATAAACTAAAAGGTTGACTAAACAGGTATGTTTTTAGATCCTTCTTAAAAACATTCAGAGAAGGGGAAACTCTAATTTCGTTAGGAAGTGCGTTCCAGAGTTCCCAATCCATTTACTGCATCAAGCCAGGGTTTGGACTAGATGGCCAACAGATCCCCTCCAACTCTGTGATTCTCTGATTAAGCACATGTTTCTGTCTCTCCCATTGAAATGAATTAGACTTACAAGTGCTTAATACAATCCTTTCACACTTATCCCTGTGAAGGGATATGTTTTAAGATTGTGTGACAACTGCAAAAAAAAAAATATTGCTTTTGCTTGGTTCTTCACTTAAACTTGATATTTCTATCTAGGTTTGGGGGGTTGTCTTTTAATGGAAAAAATGTTTCTTCCATTTTTGTGCCACTTTTTACTTATTTCTTACATGCATGCTGAATAATAATTCTTTTGAAGCTCTACAGGTGAAGTTCAAATAGAAGGAAGGGAGAAGAAACTGGATTCTTTAAACATATTTTCTGTTGCTTCTGGCCATTTATATGAACGCTTTTTAAGGTAGATAACTTCCATTGTACTTTATACATGTTACTCATGTATATTATAATCCTGGAAATGACTAGTAGAATCTGAAATGGGGCTGATGAAGGTTGGGAGCCAACTTGCTTGAGCTATATATTCAAGCTATATCTATATCTATATCTATATCTATATCTATATCTATATCTATATCTATATCTATATCTATATCTATCCATCTATCTATCTATCTATCTATCTATCTATATCTCAGCATTGATACTAGTCACATATAACTGTTAGCTTCCAGCATCTTGTAGTAATGTGAGGCTGCACATCTGCAAGTGTACCCATAAGTGGAATTTCTTTCTCCTCAGAATCATGATGCTCTCAGTCCTGCGCCACACCAAAACCCCAGTTAAATTTTGGTTTCTGAAGAACTATCTGTCACCTACATTTAAAGTAAGCACAGTATTTCCCTCTTAAATCAAATCCTTTTTTGTGAAGCTTTAACATAAGGAAGGGTGCTTGACTCCCTTAGCTGGAAGGTGTTTAATGTCAGGAATAAAGTAAGAATTGACATTATGAATTAAAAGTTACATAAGGCAACATCACTACATTTTTCAAATGTAAATGTCAGCTTTGTATGAAGCTTTTAAGAAGAATGTTCTTTACCATTTTTTGTGCTGCTAATGCTATCAGAGTAAATCATTCTTATTACCCTTTGTCAGGTAAAAGGCAATTCTGATAAGTGTTATCTTGCAACAGATTCTGTCACTTAAAAGTTCAGCTTTGCAATTATACAAGACCCAGTATCAGCTGACTCCAAAGAGTACAAAAGAGGAAAGAATGAAATGGGGCCAATTCAGATGTGACAGGGCCATAATTTTAACCATGGTTAAGAGTTTGGGTGTGACCCATGGATGCCAAATTCCTCCATCAGTTGCAGTCGGGGAATATATCAGCATTTCTGTTAATCTCACTGAGGACTAACCAGATGCCCTGCTTCACAGGGAATTCAAGAACTTAGGGTTTCAAGAACTTGTATGGCAAAATAATTTCAATTTGAGAATAGTTTCTCTAGACCAGGAAAGGACAACTCTGGCTGCCCACATTGTCCTCTGGACATTTGGCTACACATGACAAATCCCACCCACCCACCCACCCCTCCATCTGGCCCTGAAATTTTTTAATAAATATGTTGCAAGATGTTTTGCTCAGTTCACACGTAAAGAAAAGAAGCAATAAGACTCACACCACATTCACATGTAACAACAAAGTGTGGGTTGTCAGTACAAGGACCAACAGAGCTGAAGCTTACTGAACCTCAGCTTTGTATGTGATGCCTTTTCTCCTCCCCCCACCCCAGTACGCGAAGGGATCAAACCATGCTTTGTTAACTAAGCACAGTTAGAACAAGCCACAGTTTGCCTTGAACATGACAGATAACTGTGATTTGTTCCAGAGTGAAAGCAAAAGCTTTCAGTTGCATTCCCTTATGGTGTAAAAAGAGAGGAAAGGGGATCATATCCAAGCTTGGTTGGGTTCCCTTCAGCTCTACTCATCCCTGTCTATACAAACCTGTGGATCTGGAAGTGATCCGTTGTCGTCATGAGAAATGGGTTACTGCGCCTGCACAGGAACCTTCCAGATGGATTAATTAGCTCCTTTCTGGCGCCCCTCCCTGCCGTGCATGTTCTCAGTGCTTTCCTTTTATCAGCAGTCAGGTGCCATTTTGATTCAGTTTCTTTTTAACCGCTGATGCTTCGAGACCTGTGGGTTATTGCTCCTCAGTTAGTAGAAAAGAAGAGCATTATTAAGAATGGATTTCACAGTACATTTGATCTACAGACTTTAAGTTGACCATTCTTTGTTTTCTGGAGGTTGGACTTGGTTTTGTGAGATTCTTTGGCTCTGCCATTAGAATGGAGGGAGCGGAGAGAGAAAAGATGACTTTTAAGTGTTGCTCTCAGTGTAGAACAAAATTGCCATCTACTGATGAGCATGACCTTTGTTTGTTTTGCCTCGGTGAACAGCATGTTCCGGCTACTGGTAGGATTTGCAAGTCCTTTTCGAAGCAAACTTTAAAATATTGTTCGTTGTGCCTCAGAGCATTGTTGTATGGTGATGCACTGCATCCACCAGAGACCGGTGTTGACACCAAGACTGGCATCAATGGGCTCGACACCAAAATCGACATTGACAGCTCCGATGTTGGAGTCAGGGTCTGTACATGTGCAGTCTAAAATCCTGGCAGATGGTCTGGAAGAGATTGTCTTCAAGAAGCCGAGGACTACTGGTACCAGGCACAGCATAAGCGGTATCGTGTTTCTTCGGACAATGACTCTCCACCGCTGAAGTCTAAAATGCCATGTCTGTCGAGATCGAGGATTTCCTTACCTTCATCGGTACAATCTCGAGATCCCTCGATATGATGAGCTCGTCGGTATTAAAACTTTCAACATTGGGGGATTCCTTGGGATCCACCAATCTTCTGCCTTGGCCATCAACACTGACATTCTTGTCGACATCAACTTGAAAGCTGGTTATCGACGGCCGATACCGAGGTTGGGATTTTGCATAGGAATGTTCCATATTCACCATTGGCGACGGTGGCACAGCATTCCTACAAGCCGTTGATGTTATCTCCAGCAAGGACACTGGTGAAGTCTCCCTTGCTGCTGTTTGACATTACTGATGACACTTTTCTGGATCAGGGGACTGCAAAGTCCCTTATGAACATAATGGATTCTTCCATGAACATGCCTTCTGGTTCAACCTTTCAAGGGTTTCTCAGTGGCAGTCTGGATTTTGATGCAGAGGAGGACTCTGCTCCTAAAACCCCATCTATGTCTCCATTTGGAATTTTTATGACTCGAACTGTTTTGTTGTTGTTGTCGTCGTCATCATCTTTCCAACCTATGCAGCCTTCTATAGCAACAACCACTTTACCTTCTACCAGCACTACAACACTGTGGAAGCAGAGTTCTCCATTCATGCTGTCACAGCAATATGTACTGCAGAGGGACCCTCTGCACACATGTGGTTTTAGGCACACTTTGTCTCCAGTGATGCAGATAGATTTTGCAGAGTTCCAACTGGGGAAGGTGCAGCAGCTGTTGCATGGCAGCCGTCACTGTCTGTGCAACAGCGAGTGCCTCAACCACAACCTATTGAACCCTTACAGTCTTGAACAGCCTCAGGGGCCCAAGTGGGAGTTAGCCAGGGTGTTCAGACCACACCAGCTATAGTAGAGGTGCTGGTAGCACCTGCGGCACCTCTGGGACTTGCCCTGCCTCAGCGCCCATCGCCATCTTCTGGAGGGAATTCTCAATCGCCTCCATCGCTGGAACCAGCGCATGAACCTGTGCAGGTTCCGGAGGAGCACCCTGTAACATCTGATGACTCCTACAACTCCTCCCAGTCCTCTGATACTGACAAAGATGATTCCACTGGTGCGCCTGAGAATCCATCTGATTCCCCCTTAGGACGTTCCCCTAAAACCATCCACCTCACCTAATGAGGAACTAAAATCTTATACTAAGATGATACAGCAGATGGCGGAGATGCTGGGTCTGTAGCTAAAGCATCCTGCAGCTGACCTTGAGGACCCAGTCTGCAAGATGATGGCACCTGTGTTATCCACACAACCTATTGTGTTGCCCATGGTACCAGTTATTTTGAAAGTGGCTAAAATAGCATGGGAGGTCCTACAAACTCTCCAGACATTTTGATTGTTAGGGTAGAGGTTTGTATTGCATTGAGGAAGAGGAGAACTCTTACTTTCTTAAAGCATCCTATTCCAAACTCTTTAGTAATAAACTGCAAGTCCTCTTATAAATCAGGACACCGTCATTCGACACCTTCGTATGAAAAGGGGAGAAAGCTGTACATCCTTGGGCATCGGGTTTATTCTACAGCGAGCCTATATATTCATATTGCAAATTAGGCAATCTGCATGGCCCACTACAATTATTGCCTTTGGGACTCTTTGCAAAAGGAGAACTCCACACTCAAACCAGAGGGTTTTAAGAAATACAGTGAAGTGCTCAGCAAGTCGGCAGAACTTACAAGACAGCAGCTGAGCACTTTCAAGCACCTGGCAGAAACTGAATCCAGGTCAATGACTAAAGTGGTCTCTCTCAGGCGTCATGCCTGCTTGCGTTCCTCCACCCTGCAGAATGACATGAGAGACAGGATTGAAAAATTGCCATTCGATGGTAAGGGTCTCTTTAGTGAAATCACAGATACTTCTATGAAGATGTTTAAAAAGTCAACATTTACAGCCAAGAGTTTCTCGTCGACTGCTGCTGCAACTCAGGGCTCATCCCACTACCCCAATTACAATCGCCAGCATTCTGGCTTCAGATACCAAGGCTTTAAAGAGTACAAGAAGCAATACAAACCTTTTCAGAAAAAGAGCTATGGCCAGAGGAATAAGGAAGGACTCTGCCAAGGAGTCCCTTTGATCCCCAAGATCGTCCACTGTATGTACCAGCATCACCCTCTGAAGTCATTAACACCAGCGTATTGGCTGTCAGTGGCATATCTTCAATAAGCACAGTTTTGCCATGTCATCAGACTGGTCAGTCATGCTTCGGTATGATAACTCCAGACCAGTGGATTTTGAGAGCTATAGGCATTGGTTATGTAATCAAGTTCAAAACTTGCCAAGCTCTGGAGGCATGAGGATCACTCCTTCAACTCCAACATTGCTGGAAGAGATTTGAATTTTGTTGGAGAAAGGAGTAATAGTGCCAGTGCGGTGGACCGACCAGTTGAGGGGATTCTACTCACATTATTTCCTTATTTCAAGGCGGGACGAAGGAATCAGGGTGATTATGGATCTCCAAAGCCTAAATCAATTCATCGATATGCGCAAATTCCAAATGACAACGCTGCAAGGAATTCTTCCGCTCCTCGCCAAGGAGGAGTGGCTTGCTACGTTAGACCTCAAAGATGTGTATTTTCATATAGAAATTCAACACAACCACTGGCAATACTTGCAGTTTGCAGGAGGAAACTCAGTATTCCAGTACAGGGTTCTGTCCTTCGGGTTGTCTATGGCACCGAGGGTGTTCACAAAGTGTATGTCGGCAATTAGAGCTTACCTGTGGACACAAGGTATTGTAGTGTTCCCTTTTCTGGATGACTGGCTCCTGGTACACCGCAACAAGGCAGAGTCAGTGTCATGAATCCAATATGTCTTGTGACTGTTAGAGGACTTGGGAGTCCAGGTCAGTTGGGCCAAATTGAAACTGCAGCCTACCAGGTTGATAGAATATATTGGAGCGGTGTTGAATGCACAAATGAAGGAGTACTTGCCGAAAGATAGGTGCAGGCAGATCTACATTCTAGTGAGCCAGTTCAAGGACCAGCCTCGGCAGCGGGCCAAGCAGATCCAAAGGTTACTTGGTCTGATGGCTTCGTGCAAGGCAACGGTCTGCTATATCTGGCTGCTATATGGGACAACTACAGGTATGGTTTCTTTAGTTGTTCTGCTTGAACATCGACCTTCAGCAGATGCTACTACAGGTGAAACTCGGAAAATTAGAATATCGTGCAAAAGTCCATTAATTTCAGTAATGCAAATTAAAAGGTGAAACTGATATATGAGACAGACGCATTACATGCAAAGCGAGATAAGTCAAGCCTTAATTTGTTATAATTGTGATGATCATGGCGTACAGCTCATGAAAACCCCAAATCCACAATCCCAGAAAATTAGAATATTACATGGAACCAAGAAGACAAGGATTGTAGAATAGAACAATATCGGACCTCTGAAAAGTATAAGCATGCATATGTATTCAGTACTTGGTTTGGGCCCCTTTTGCAGCAATTACTGCCTCAATGCGGCGTGGCATGGATGCTATCAGCCTGTGGCACTGATGAGGTGTTATGGAAGACCAGGATGCTTCATTAGCGGCCTTCAGCTCTTCTGCATTGTTTGGTCTCATGTCTCTCATCCTTCTCTTGGCAATGCCCCATAGATTCTCTATGGGGTCCGGTCAGGCGAGTTTGCTGGCCAATCAAGCACAGTACACTGTATACTTTTCAGAGGTCCGATATTGTTCTATTCTACAATCCTTGTCTTCTTGGTTCCATGTAATATTCTAATTTTCTGGGATTGTGGATTTGGGGTTTTCATGAGCTGTACACCATGATCATCACAATTATAACAAATTAAGGCTTGACTTATCTCGCTTTGCATGTAATGCGTCTGTCTCATATATCAGTTTCACCTTTTAATTTGCATTACTGAAATTAATGGACTTTTGCACGATATTCTAATTTTCCGAGTTTCACCTGTAGATATTCCACCGGCTGTTCTAAGGTCTTTGAGATGGTGAAAAGTGAAGAATCTACTACATGGCATAGCTTTTGATCCTCCGATCCCAACACAGTGGTTAACAATAGATGCCTCTCTATCAGGGTGGGGGCACATTGCGAGAGTCATCGGACTGAAAGTTGTGGACGGTGAAGCAACAAAGGATGCACATCAGTTTCCTAGAACTGATGGCAGTGTAGCTGGCATTAAAATCCTTTTGCGCCAAAAACATGGCAAATGGACAAAAACATGGCAGTTGCTAATGTCAGTTGTCAAGGTGACATTAGCTGGCATTGAAATCCTTTTGCGCCAAAAAACATGGCAAATGGACAAAAACATGGCAATTGCTAATGTCAGTTGTCAAGGTGGCATGGCTTCACATTCACTATGTGTGCTAAGCACACAACTTTGGAATTGGTTCATATACCGAAACATTTACCTGCTTGCCATTCACATCAAAGGAGTGGGAAATATCTTAGCAGACGATTTAAGCAGGATGTTTGAGAACCAACATCATGAATGGGAACTGAAACAGACGTGCCTGGACCAGTTGACCCACCTGGTGGGGTGTTCCTCAGGTGGATATATTTGCAACAACCATGAACAAAAAATTTCTATGGTTTTGTTACAGAGCAAGGGAAGAAATGTTCCCTGGGGAATGCCTTTCAGTACCACTGGGGCAGAGATCTGCCGTATATGTTCCCTCTGCAACCCCTGCTCAACAGGGTAGCGGGCAAACTGATACAGGACAATGCAAGAGCCATATTAGTGACCCCATGGTGGCCACACCAGCTGTGGTTTGCATTGCTACTCAGACTGACAGGGAACACCTATTGTCACCTGTCTGTAGACTACAATCTACTGATAAGAGAGGGGGAATGGATATTGCACCCAGCCCTTCAAACACTACGGTTGACGGCGTGGAGTGTTGGCTATTGTGGAGGATCCTGTTAAATAGTCGTAGACCAGAGCTGCTCAATTTTGGCCCTCCTGCAGCTGTTGGCCTACAACTCCCATGATCCTTGGCTATTGGCCATTGTGGCTGGGGATAATGAAAGTTGTAGTCCAAAAACGGCTGCGGGGGGGTGCTAAGTTGAGCAGGTCTAGCGTAGACCCTTGACTAGAAAAAACTACTCTAGCAAATGGAAACTCTTCACCAGTTACACTAGAGACCGTGGATTTGATCCTTTCAGGACTTCTACTGTACCTCCCTGGCCTCAAGGAATCGGGCCTGGCAAACGTATCCCTACAGGTGCATCTTGCCACTATTTCAACTCGACACAGGGGGTGGCAAGGCCGGACTGCCTTCTCACATCCGCACTGTAAGAAATTTTTAAGAGGCCTTAATAACCTTTATCCTCCAGTGAGACACCCAGCAGAACAGTGGAGTCTGTCACTGGTATTGGCCTCATTAATGGAGCCGCCCTTTGAGCCACTTTATAAAGCCAGTTTATGACATTTGACACTAAAGACTGCATTCCTGATCGCTATTACTACTGCCCATTGTGTGAGTGAACTGGCCGCTTTACGGGTGGACAACTCCTATATGCAGTTCTTCTCTAACAAGGTAGTTATGCTTTCCGGCTTTCTTACCGAAAGTAGTGACGGACTTCCTCTTGAATAAAAAGCGCTACATTTGTTAGATGCCAGAAGATGCCTCCTGTATTATCTGTGGGACAGAGAGCATTAGACGTTTGAAACTGCTTTTTGTATAGTTTAAAGGCAAGAATGAGGGAATGTCTGTATCAAGACAAAGACTATCGCATTGGTTGGTGGAACTCATTTTCTTAACATACAAGTTGCAGCACCAACAGCCTCCAAAAATGGTGAAAGCACACTCTAGCAGAGCTTACCCAACCTCCGCTGCATCTGGACTCCATTTCAAAGATTTGTGTGCGGCAGCTACCTGGACTACACATTTGCCTTTCATAAGGCACTATGCCATAGACTTGAGCATGGCTGCAGAAGCAAAATTTGGAAGAGAGGTACTGAAGAGAGTTATGGAATAGTGGGTGAAACAGCTGTGCCCTCCACCTCTGAGGTGTGTGGGGGAAGCTGGTTAATCACCCATTTCTCATGACAACGGATCACTTCCAGATAAACAGGTTGCTTTCCTGTAACTTATGATCTGGAGGTGATCCGTTGTCAATCATGAGACCCACCCATACCTTCCCGCTGCAGCATTTATTTATTTATTTATTTATTTAAAGAGTCTTATCTGTTTTGCACAGTTGATTGAACAGTTGAGGATCATCTAAGCAACAGGCAATCTGCAAGAAACTGAATCAAAATGGTGCCTGAATGCTGATTAAAGGAAAGCATTGAACATGTGCATGGCAGGGAGGGGCTCCAGAGAGGAGCTAATTAATCCATCCAGAAGGTCGCTGCGCAGGTACAGTAACCCATTTCTCCTGACTGACAATGGATCACCTCCAGATCATAAGTTACAGCTAAGCAGCCTGTTTTTCCTTGTTTACATGCACATGCAAGCTCACTACTCATTTGAGATACCACTCTAAAACTGAGAGATCTTTTAGGAAGCTTATTGATTCCTCTCTTTTGCACACAACACACAGATTCATATATTTCTTTCTCTCTCACACACATGCTGTTAATGATATATTATCAAAAGAATTGTGCAATATTTGTGAACCACTTACTTTTAATTCATGCCACATATTATAGATCTTGACTATCTGATGATCAGATTGTTCTGCCTAGTGTCTGGGGCATAGAGTGGCTGCTGAGAATACAGAAATAGGCCTCCCTTGACTGAAATCAAAATGGATAACCTAAAGCCGGGAATTATGAAGGGTGTATTCCTTATCTTGACTTTCCCATGTGACAGTGATCAATTCATTTGTATTGGCAACAATATGTACATAGTTTTTCTTTTCCTTGTAGGAGGTTATTCCTTACATGGCAGAAAAATATGGTTTCCAGTATGAACTTGTGCAGTACAAATGGCCCCGCTGGCTTCATCAACAGACAGAAAAGCAACGAATCATCTGGGGTTACAAAATTCTTTTCCTGGATGTTCTTTTCCCATTGGCTGTGGACAAAATAATATTTGTTGATGCTGATCAGGTAAAAAAAATCAGTTTAATAAAATGTGTATAGAAATGTCCACATTGGTTCCGTTTCCTCCCCTCCCCGACAGAAGTGTTTGAATGTATGCCTCAGGCCAGCTCAGTAGTTTCTTGTAGGAAAGCTTTTTCTAGGCCCCACCTGTCACCACACTTTGCATATTACAACCCTGCTGCCAGCATCTCTGTTTATCCTAAATATCAGCTCACCCATTACTGTAGTATGTGGTACTAAGGCATGGACATGATTTTAACGCCAGTGAGACATCAGATTTTAGTTTAGTTTAGTTTAGTTTTACAGTAAATTTTTAATTTAATAAATCTACACTTTCCCAGTCAGGTGTTAAAGAAATAAAATAATAATAAAATGAAGAGATTGTAGGGATTGTCTAAATGGCAGCACTTAGTTCCACTTCTTGTTGAACCTACAGACCAGATTATAATACAAGTCCCAGAACAAAGTGGTCTTTCTCTTCTTCTGCCCCCTGTCCTGTGGCTGCTGGCTGCTGTTAGAGGTTGAATGTTGAGCACTGAAGAGTCTGTGGCAGGTTTTCGGTTGCTGCGCCTGATGTACCTTGCTCTACCATCTGTACTCTGGCCCTCTTTATTATAGCTGGCCAATTACTCTTTAGCTGCCTGGTTACTCAGTGGTGCTGTTGCTACTCTGTGAAGATCCATGGAGAAGTCCTGCCTCATTCACCAGTTGTCGTCTTGGCTGCTAGGTATCTGGTTGCTGAAAAGAAGCTGTTTTGATGAGGAGGCTGGGCCAGATGCTTGGCTTCTTAAAGGCGTCTTGAGTAGAGCCAAACTTTCTGTTCCCCACAAGCCATCCCCAATGATCAGCTCAAAGCTATCTGCCCTGCTGCTCTCCTCCCTGGGCTGTCTTCTTCCTTCAGCTCTTCCAGATCAGAGCCCCACCAAACTTGACTCTGAGGATCTGTTCAAAAATCCCTCCTCACAGAATCACCTAGTCAGTCATAAGCCAGTGGCCTTTTAAATGGGCCAGCGGAGTTCTTCCCATTGGATTATTTTTAGGCTGTCACTAGAACCTATGCTTTTAAAAAACAGAGCTACTATGTATAGACAGAATTAGAACCAGCCAACCAAGTAAGCAATCCCTTCACTAAATATACGCAATGCATTTATTCCCGTTCACTTGGAGGTCAGTTAAAAATGTATCCATCCACCAGCACTATCATCTGATATAAGCCCAGGAGTATTTGCCACAGTCCCACTTCAGTCTGTAAGTGGGGGGACTTTGAATACTCTCCTGTGTGGATGAAGTGGGGGGTTCGGAGTGGCGACACTCCTTTCTGCATGTTCAGAAGTAATGTGTGAGGAATAAAGATCTGCTTAATCTTCTTCCTGATGTAATGATGTTCTATGTGCAGGGCAGTTTTGTGGGGAAAGCCTTTAATCATTCAGCCTCCACTTGCAGACTGAAGTGGAAATGCAGGCACATCCTTTTTGTGTGACTTTGCGGATTGTTTAAAGTTGTCCTTAGTTCTGTGTACTGGGTGGGAAATGTCTGAATAGAATTGATAGCCATTTCCAAGAATACCAAGAATTACATTTCAAGATAACCAAGAATACAATATTGATTATATAGGATGTGACCATTTGTGTCTGTCAGTAACTGTTACCCCAAGCTGGCCTTGGCATTGCTGTTCTCCTCATGTGATATGTCCCTAAATTTTTTCCAGTTGGGAATTGCATTCCATAATGGCTTTGTTTTGTGTTACCGTACCAAATTTAATACTTTATGTGAGATGGACAGATGGAATGTGGTAGTTATATTCTCAGAAGTGTTCTGATGAGAGAGAGAGAGAGAGAGAACGTGCACATGTGCACACAGCTTTACAATTATTGTGTTGCCATCCTTAAGTGGTGCAGTGGGGAAATGCTTGACTAACAAGTAGAAGGTTGCCAGTTCGAATCCCCGCTGCTACTATATTGGGTAGCAGTGATATAGGAAGATGCTGAAAGGCATCATCTCATACTGCAAAGGAGGAGGCAATGGTAAACCCCTCCTGTATTCTACCAAAGACAACCACAGGGCTCTGTGGACGCCAGGAGTGAACACTGCCTCAGTGGCAAAACTTTACCTTTAGTTATTCATGGTATATTCAGAGGGCTAATTATTGATCCAAAGCTGGTTGCAAAGCAGGCTCCTTGTTTAAGAAATCCTGTTCCCACCTGATCCATCTAAGCCTGTCTCAAGGTGAGAACAGCTGTGCTTTGAGTTGTCCCTTGCTTCCCAAACCTGCCATTCAGTTGAAAACTGCACAAGTCTCCCAGCTGAATGTTGGGTTGGAGAGGCTGTCAGGCCGCCCAGTTGTTCCCTCTTAGCCTTCTGAGCCATTTGCTCCATGGGGTGACTTGCATACTCCTTGGTGGAGCTTTTGTGAGGCTGGAGGAAACCCAGTTACTGGCCTCACATCCCCCTTAGACTTTCTGCAAGGAACCCTCAGCTGGGGATTTGTGTGCCATTTAAGTGAACGTCAAGCTTAGGTAGGAAGCCAACTTTTAAGTTATATATGCAGGTATACAAATGGTCACACAGAGTGCCCTACTAATTGCTGAAGAAAAACCTGCGTATGGCTCAAAGCCTGTATTATATGGAGTGTGTGTATCTGTATCTCAAAAAGACTTTTGAAAATACAGCTTATACTATCTTTAAGCTGTGCCTTTTAAAGAATGAAGAATCTGTTTCATGAGAGGGGCAGTCTCTCTTGGTCATTCTCTTGGTCCATGTCAACATGTGACAGCCCAATAAGCACTGCTCCCTGAGCCTGCACCAAGTGTGACCAAACACTTTCTGAAGGTTTTAAAAATGGAAACAAATGTTACTTCTGTGACATAACTATCTAAAGCCTTTAGTAATGCTCCCAAAATAGAAAGGGCATTGAAATAAAACTTAGGACAGAACTTTGTTGTCCAAAAGTACTGCATCTATCCTGATGCTGATAGGAGCTTCTGGCATTTGTAGTTGGATCCATACCAAACAACATTGGACTGTTTCATGCAATACAGTGATTATATTTAATGCATCTCTTCTCTCTTCCTTAACATACAACTCTTCCTTCATGGGAGGAAATTTAACAGCTGCTTAAAATGTCTCCCAGCTTATGGTGCAATATAGCCTAGATGCCTGTGATCCACAAAATTTCTACTTCTTGCTGTTTCTTTTTTAAATGTATATCCTTCCTTTTTAGTAAAACATAATGCCCAAGGCAGTTCACAGCAATTAAAACAATGTAAAATCAATTAAAACTCAAATAACTCAATAAACACAGCAGATAAAAACATAACCATAAACAAAGAGATGGCAATAAAAGCAGAAATTTAGAGCCTGTGAAACAGAAACATTTTGCCAACCCAATGAAAAGTCAATTGGGCTGAGGTAAGGAGGGAGTCCCAAAGTCTGGGTGCAAATTCAAGGAAGGCCTGCTCCCAGGTCCCAACCAATCAAATGAGCCCCTGGTGGCGCAGTGGTAAAACTGCCACCCTGTAACCAGAAGGTTACAAGTTCGATCCTGACCAGGGGCTCAAGGTTGACTCAGCCTCCCATCCTTCCGAGGTCGGTAAAATGAGTACCCAGAATGTTGGGGGCAATATGCTAAATCATTGTAAAACCGCTTAGAGAGCTCCGGCTATAAAGCGGTATATAAATGTAAGTGCTATTGCTAAATATCAGACAGTGGTGGGACACAGGAGGGCTTCCCTCCATCAACGGCTACTAGTCGGAGGGCTCTAGGCCACCTCCAGCCTCAAAGGCAGGATGCCTCTGAGTACCAGTTGCAGGGGAGTAACAGCAGGAGAGAGGGCATGCTCTCAGCTCCTGCCTGTGGCTTCCAGCAGCATCTGGTGGGCCACTGTGTGAAACAGGATGCGGGACTAGATGAGCCTTGGGCCTGATCCAGCAGGGCCGTTCTGTATGTTCTGATGATTTTTGCAGACAGGCATATGGGAGAAGGTTAAAGTAAAGTAAAGTGTGCCGTCAAGTCAATTTTGACTCCTGGCGCCCACAGAGCCCTGTGGGAGAAGGTGGTCCAAGTTATTTAAATGTGTTAAAGTCAAAATCAGAACTTTGAATTGTGCCTACAATTCAAGCATACTGGCAACTTAATGTGGCCATGCTGGGAAGATGTCCCTTTCTCACACTGCTTCCAGCTTTCATGGTGGCAGCTCCCAGGCATCTGGGGGAGATGAGACGGTAAGCCTTTCCCCCCGCCACACACCTCATGATGCTGTCCCCACATACCCAGAAGTTGCCACATCTTGATGGCAGATATCTCTCTTGCTATACCTGGCTTTTGCGGCAGTAGTTCCCGAGTACTATCTCTTGACATGTTGCACCAATAAGGTGCTATACCTGTTTTCATTGCTGAAAGCAGAAAACCACATTGCATTCTTTCTTTCTCCTACTGTTTAGATTGTAAGAAGTGACCTGAAGGAACTCAGAGATATAAATCTGAAAGGAGCACCTTATGGTTACACTCCCTTCTGTGATAGTCGTACAGAAATGGATGGCTACCGTTTTTGGAAGTCAGGTTATTGGGCATCTCATCTTGGAAAAAGGAAATACCATATCAGGTAAAATAACTACACAAAGCAATCTCCACACCAAATTTGTGTAATGTGTAGAAACTTACTACAATGTTCCTTTCTGCCTATGTTCATTTGAAATCTTGTTCAAGGAGATATCCTGAACTAATTTAACCCCCCTCTGTGGGGGGTTAAATTAGTTCCTCTTAAATGTGTTGGCTAGTAACTACAGGAGCAGCATTTTGACCTTTATGTTTAGATTTTGAAGATGCAAAGTGATGTGCCCTACTATGTTTTTAACAATTCTTATTCATTTTTATAGTGCTTTATATGTCGTGGACCTGAAGAGGTTCCGAAAAATTGCTGCAGGAGACCGGCTTAGAGGTCAATACCAAGCGCTAAGTCAGGACCCAAACAGTCTATCCAATTTAGATCAGGTATGCTTCAACCAATTTATGTCACAAGGATAAGCAGTGCTTATGTATGCAGATGCCCCAGTGTATCTTGGTCACGTTCCAATGTGACAAAAGAACAGGATTGGGATATGCTGATGGGAATGGTAGGAAAATGCAAATTAGAGGGGCAGGCTAGATTCTGCTCTCAGAGCAGCCCTTATTCCTCGCTTTCCTTCTCTGCCCCAAATTGTCATAGAAAGAGCAGAGAGACAGGCTGTGCCCTTTCTTCTTGCTACAGTGACAGCAGCACAGCCAAGGAAAGGAAGACTCCCTCTGGTCCACCTGATCCCCTCACACAGTCTACCCTGTTCCAATTTCTGCTGTAGCATTCCAGAATTCTTAGTACACTGCTTGTATTTTCAAACTCTAGATGATAATTGTGCTAACTTGTGGCTTGTGCTATTATTCTTCAGGATCTTCCAAATAACATGATTCACCAAGTGGCCATTAAGTCTCTCCCTCAAGAGTGGCTGTGGTGTGAAACCTGGTGTAATGATGAATCCAAGAAAAAGGCTAAAACCATTGATCTGGTTAGTCCATGTATACTAAACCTCTTTCCTCTCATTTTGGGTCTATTCTTTAGCCAGGTCTTCATCAACCTTGAAGGAGAATACTATTGATTGGTCTCATGAAGGCAGTTCTGCTGTGAATTATTGGCCAGCAGTGTTTTTCTTGATTTTCCCCTGGGTGAGATGTAACAATGCTTGCTCAGACCCGTTGTGTCCCTTTTTTTCATGCATATCTAGCTTGTTTGTCCTGGGCAAGGACACCAAATTCTGGGAGAATTATTCTTTGAAACTGAGGGAATTATTTGGATGCTATGGCAATCTTTCTCTTCTGCATCCAACTCTGACCAGCTATGGAAGCAGGCAGCTGTCCATCTGGTAGAGAGGGCCCAGATTAACTTAACACCAAATCAACAAGCATACATAACTTTGGATCAGCTCTAGATAGTGAAGCATTATTATAAAGTACCCCAGCGGCAAACAGTCAGGAAGCCAGGACTTAAATTTTTAAAAGATGGTTTTATCTCTCAGTTATAGATTCTATAGGATTTGGTAACTGGACAGAAGCTTTTCAGATACTTCCTTCCCTATGAAGCCTTCTGAAGGGCAAAATATGCAACACTATCTTTGCTTCCCCAGTTTTCCCCTGGGATCATATTGATATGGCTTTGAGTTTCTGTAAAGAAGGGCAAAGCATTACAATTCAGTTTTTCTCCCTATCAGATAGTCATTGTCTTGCTGAATCCTCCTTCCTGATCCACATATGTGTTCTTTAGTGAAGTCGTAGTGCTGACAGAAGAGCTAGGTGGGGGTGAGCCAGTTGAAAAAGATGAATGGTGAGATCAAAAGCTCCTGGGGGCTGGTGACAGATGGTTCTGTTTATAAAAAATGTCATCCAGATGTTTAGGCTGCTTAATAGAGCAGTGATTGAAAAGCACGGCATGCTGTTCTCCAGTAAAATATATTAATATGTGGATTTCTGCCAAAAAATATTTGTATAATGGTTGCTGATGTGTCAGCACAGTTGTGATCTCTAATTTTGCTGTGGAATTAAAATGATGTATATTTAGGAGTTGAGTTTTAGTCCCATATGGGTAATGGATAGTTTGTATGTATGGTAAATACGGAGATCTGGGATCTGTAGCTGCTAAACTAAGCCTCCATTTGTCATCTGTTTTTTGTTTGGTTTTTTAGGGTGGGGAGAGGAAATTTAAGTTTTTCTGTATCCCAAAGTGATAGTCACAGAAGGGCTACACCACATGATATTTCTGAATGTATAGTTTACCTCTCAGTAGACTCCACTCTCTCAGATCTTATGATTTATATCACAACAGTCAGTGCCTAAAGTCTGAAGTTCTGTTATTCTGTTATTGATTGGAAGACTTACTTCTTGTGATTTTGTTTGCTCCTTAAATGAGTAGTATCTTTCTTTCTTTCTTTCTTTCTTTCTTTCTTTCTTTCTTTCTTTCTTTCTTTCTTTCTTTCTTTCTTTCTTTCATAGTGTAACAATCCAAAAACCAAAGAACCTAAATTAGAAGCTGCTATCAGGATAGTTCCTGAATGGACAGAGTATGACTCTGAAATACAGACACTAATAAATCAACTCAGAAAAGACAAACATGTGATCCAGCCATCTCAAAAAGGTGAACCATTGTACCATTTGAAAATGTTTTTACCTTCTTGTCAGAGGTAGGGACTTAAAGGTTGGAATTGTCACTTGTCAGTTCATTTACATTATAAAAAGTAGTAGTGGCTCCAGGATGTTGCGGGGCTTGCCATAGAAGGCATCCCTGGGAAGGGCTCCCCCACTTGGAAAGCTGGGACATATGAACAACTCCCTCACATTTCCTTTGAACCTGGATACAGGCCCTTCAAATACAGGGTACAGATAGAAAGTGTACTACTTTATGTGCATTGAGCATGATGTGTGAATAACAGAACATGTGCACAGATAGTACGTGCACTGAACATAGCGTAGGAATAAGGCTATTCGTAGCTTTTTGTCTGTACCCGTGTATTAGAATAAAATATGAATGAAATTTTTAAAAGTTTGTCAAGGCTGGACAAATCCCAAGTACATTGTTGCCAAGATATCAAAACGTGCTGTCACATGAATCCAAAGGAATCTGATGTTTAAGATTCATTAAATCAGTGGGGCATAACTTAGTCTTAATAAATTGGCCCACTGATTTTAGTGGTGCTTATGTACAAGTAGCTTCCTTTGGATTGGGGCCTTTGACTTCCCAATTTTATAGGCTGGGGCACCTATAAAAACTTGGACCCAGAGCTGAGAAATTAGAAACATTTTCCCAGTGCTTGGTTACATGAAAATACTTGGCATTTCTTGCATTTTGTTTATGTGCCTGCTGCCTCTTCCCTTTAGTTGTATCTCTTCTATTTTCCTTTAGCGTTTAATGTAGTCCTAGGTACCGGACATTAGAGAGCAGCATTAGGATACTGCACTGATTGTATTTTTATGGAATGAATTTATGAAGTTTGCGCGTCTTTAAGGTTTTTCTCCATAAAGAAGCATGGAAGTGTTAGCAAATGTATGGCATCACATCGGGGGCAAAGGGGTGGCCTAGAGCAGAGTGTGGTGGGTGGTGGTGCCCAAGGGGGGCAAGGAAGCTACCAGAATTATTTGAAAGGAATTGGGCAAAGGGCTGATTTTAAAGTGATTTTTGAAGTTTATGTGTCTTTAAGGTTAGCAATGAGAGTGGATTCATGGTTTGTCATTGAAAATATAATATGTTACCAAAGAATCTATACTCAGAACACCTCAGGAACAACAAAACCCAGTACCCCATGGGTTAGCAACCCATTGGGGTGGTTGGCACCCTCTGTGCACTACACCACCTCTCACTCTGGGCCACCCCAGCACCCCACAAGTGGCTTTAAGGTTTTTCTCCATAGGAAAGAATGGAGGTTTCAGCAGTTACATAACTGCACTTGGGGGGTGCTGGGGTGACCCAGAGCGAGGGTGCCAACCACCCATGGGTTAGCAACCCATGGGGTACTGGGTTTTGTTGTTTCTGAAGTGTTCTGTGTGCAGATTCTTTGGTAGCATATAAGATTTTCAATGACAAACCATGAATCCACTCTCATTGCCCCCCTTGGGCACTACCACCCACCACACTCTGCTCTAGGCCACCCCTTTGCCCCCGACGTGAAGCTATACATTTCCTGAAACCTCCATGCTTCTTTATGGAGAAAAACCTTAAAGATGCGTAAACTTCAAAAATCACTTAAAAATCAGCCCTTCGCCCAATTCCTTTCAAATAATTCTGATAGCTTCCTTGCCCACCTTGGGAACTACCATCCACCACACTCCACTCTAGGACACCCCTTTCCCCCCCGACATGAAGCTATACGTTTGCTGCAATCCTCATTATTCCCTATGAGGAATTCAAAAATAATTTTAAAATCCACCAATAATCAGAGGAGTGTCCGATTGCCTTGGGGTTTTGTGGGTGGTAGGCACCGCTGGGTGCCTACCACCCACCCGAATTTTGTGCCCCTAGGTGCTCCAAAATAGGGGATATGGGCTGGTTTGGGTCCCATTATACCCTATGAGAAAAATAATTAAAAATATTTCAAATATTCATAAAAAATCATAGGGGTGTCCAATTGCTTCGGGGTTTGGGTGGTTGTTGGCACCCCTGGTTGCTCCACAATAGGGAATAATGGTCTGGTTCGAGTCCCATTATATTCTATGAGGGGGAAAAATAAAAATAAAATCAAAAATTCATTAAAAAAAATCGTACGAATGTCCGATTGCTTTGGGGTTTGGGTGGTAGGTACCCATGGGTACCACCCACTTTTAGAGGTTCGATCCGGTTCGAATCAAACCACCCCCAGTTTGGTTCGAATTCAAACCTACAGCTCGGACCTGATGGCTGGTTCAGTTTGAATTCGAACCATCGAACCACCCTGGTTTGAATTCGAACCGGTTCGAGTTTGAACCGGTTCGCACATCTCTAGCTCACAAAGCTCATTAATGATACATGCAGAATCTTGGGGTGTCTTCAATACAGGCAAGTATCATTTTTATCACTGTATATACTGTGCCTTTTTCAGTGAAGTCTGTTTACACATTCAGCTGTGCTAAGTGCTATTATGGCAGGCGGGCTAAGAGGCTTGAGGTGTGAACTAGGAAGTTCCTGGTTAAAACACGTTTTGCCTTTATCATGAACACTCTCAGCCTGAGCAGCCGAACCTGCAATTTGGGATAATAGCTGTAACATACTTTACAGCATATTGAAAGGATTTCTGAGATAATGTATGTGAAACACTCTAGAACTATGTATTCTAAGGTATGTTACATGTTGAAACCATCCCCGAGGAATACATGTTTCAAAGATTTTCATATCAGGCAAACAGATGACCGGGAATACTGTTGCACACTTGCTAGACAGCAGCTGTAACCATGTTAGGTTAGTCATCTAGTATTACCAAGCCCTACAGCTACTCAGAAATCTGGGGAAGCAAGAGGTATGGTAATGCTGGGTTTATTGTACCACCTCTTCCCATGGTTAAAGCCACAACATAGTATGCTGCTAGTACCCACTTCAAAGTAGCTAGTCTGTAATTTGCTGTTTTCTAGAACTAGTTTATAGAATTGCCACCAACATGGACAGAGCATTATGGCTTTGAGTAACTTAGTGACTATAACAGTAATGAAAGGATGTCCTTAAGAAAATATTTAAAACAGAATTTCAGCTCTGCTCAGTGTTAGTTCACCCTTATGTGATTTTGCCGCTACTGTTAATCCTGAAAGAGACATTATGCCTTTCTCTTGCAGATTCCAAACACGATGAATTATAGCACTGTTTGGGAATTGCTGTGATGGCTCACTACTCTGCTACTGTTGCAGTCTTGAGGGAGAATGCTTTCTTTCATGGATGTAAATACTACAGAGACTCTCTATTTTTAAAATTCAGGAATGTGCAATTTTTAAACAACTTACATTGACACCTGTTGTACCTGGAGTGAGAGGAATAGAGTGGAAAGGAAGCTCAGTAAATGGTGATTGTACTGTTTGTCAATTAGTCTGATGGGTATCTTGTTTCTATTGTGTTTACATGGATTGTGCATATTCCGGTACTACATTCCCTAAGTGCGCACTAGGGATGTGCACAAATCGATTTTTTGGATTCGATTTGTACCCAAAACAAATCACCCCTGATTGTCCAAATCCACCAAAGAATCCAAACACTTGAAAAATAGTGACCACACATTTTGCTCCATAACTCCACTTCTGCAAGGGCTAGAGCGTAGCTTTTTTTAAAAATGAAAGCTGGGAAACCAGGGGAATTAATAGGAGGGATCCAGATCTTGAATCAATTCGAGTCGGGCATGATTCAATTTGTACCCAAATCTAGCCAATGGACCACAGGGGTGATTTGTCTCCAAATCACCCGAATCAGCTAGATTCAGGTACAAATCGATTTGAATCCGAATCAGTTTGCACATCCCTAGTGCGCACACAGCACATATTTCATATAAAACAAAACCTTGACTGGAAGACACATGAGTAGAAGCGTGTAGGTTTGTGTGAGATCATGTCAAAGTACCTGGCTGTAGTAAACAAACCATATGCCCCATACGATACTTTTTATTTACTTAAAAGATTTCTATCCCCATTTTCAGCAGAAGCATCCAAGGTGACTGACTTAAGACAACACTTGAGCATTTTTATTGATTTTTTTTCCTGTCAAGCATGCAGGTTTCTTCATCATGCATAATGTAACCTTTACCGAAGGAAGAACTCTACTCTTGATTTACGAATCAGTTAATTGACTGTTTCATTCACAGTGCATGAAGTGCTGAGGATTAAGGGCTTGGGTTAAGCTTGCTAACTCTGCTAATCCTCTATAATAAAATGCTTAGGTGTGATCCCGTGTCTCTGCGCCTGTGTCTTCCTTGGCTGTTCTGGGCATGCGCAGAGCGCATGCCCAAAATGTCAGAGAAAGACACGGCCACAGAGACACGGCGGCCATGTTGAGGAGGGCAGAGGCGGCCGAAGAACGGGCTACGGGGAGGGCAGAGGCGGCAGCTGGGGGACCAGGAGGGCAGAGGGGGCAGCGGGGGTCCGGTTCATCATCACTGAGGTGTTGGGGGTCCACGGGGAGGGGAAAAACAGCCGCAGGAAGGGGAAGGGAGAAATGGCGGCAGGTCTGGCCCGCCCGCCGAAAAGGACAGAGGCGGCAGTGGGTCGGCAGGCGGCACTCTTGGCTGCTGCGGCGGAATTCTCAGCCCACCCAGAAGGCCAAAGGCGGGCGGCGGGCGGCACTCTTGGCGGCGGCGGCAGAACTTTCCACCCGGCCGGGAGGCCAGAAGCAGCGTCGGGTCCGGCAGAGGCAGCAGTGGCACAGATCAGTTGAGTGCGGAGACTAGCGCCCGTTATTTTAACAGGCTGAAAAATACTAGTGAATGAATAAGTTGCAAGCTAGTCATACTCAAAACTTCAGGTTTCCCTCTGTGGTCATTAGTAGATGTTACAGAAGATGTGGGGTTACCATCAAAAACAGAAGTCCTGCATATCATTCTCTCCCTCTCCTCAGTATTGCAAAACATGGTGACCTATCATTGCACACAGTTTCCACAGTGAAGTGGTAAAGGAAACTGAGTGCAGTGATATGCCATAGGTTCTGCACTGCTAAATGTTACCAGGGGAGAAGGGGTTGCTGTATTGGCTTAATGTCCTCTGTAATGTCAGCCTCTGGCCTATAAAATTGAAGGTTTAACTACATTTCTTGGCAAAGGCATCAATCTTCTGATTTCTCTACAATTCATAAAGGCAACTGCCTGGTTCTAAAAACTGAGAAGAAATACTGGGGGGACGACACTGGATATCCATCTATAACTTGTTTTCTATACCAGTCATAAAACTAGCATGTTTCTCTTGACCATGTGACCTTTTTCATTCTCCCATATACTCCCGAATTTGGCATTATATGGCTGTGCTGCTTCTGAGCCCTAAAAATGCTGGCCCACATGTTGCACAGCGTTAGGAGGGCAGAGCAAGAGCAGCACCATCTCAGAGGGCCGCTGCACAGCTCAGTCAAAACAGCTGAGCACACACAGAGAGAGAGAGAGGATGGGAATGATTTCCACTGCTCTCCCCTCTCTCTAAACTGTTTTGGCTCCCAGAAATATATGTCTGCCAACTGTGTTTCTAGAAAGCAACAAATACTTTTGGAGGGAGGGAAATACAGCAAAAATCACTTTCCCCTCTGTGTGCACTTAGGGCAAGCCTTTGGCTGAGCTTTGTAACAGCTTCTCTCTGAGGATGCCACTCTTGCAGAATATGTGGACCACTATTCTGTCTATAATGCCATCAGGCTAGTGAAATGTATTAGCTACAGTAATTTGGTGCCGTTTGCAAACACGGCCATCTCATTATTCACCTTCTCTCAGGATAATTTATAGATGTGTTTAAAAGCAGCAGTCCTTGTGGGACTTCACTGCTTAGCTTCATTATGAAAACTATTGTGTTAACCTTTTTGCAGACTATAGAAGAAGCTTTCCTACTGCTCCAGTAGTGTGTTTGCATTTCTTCAAGACTTTGTTGAGTAACTGTATTGTCTTTGTTTTAAATAAACAGCAGCTGTCTTGGTGGTAGAACAAATGAAGTCTAATAGAGAAGAATTCTACAGTGAGACACCTTCTTCCTCAGTCCATTTTGCTCCTTTGGGTACAACAAGCTCAGTCTGTTTAAATTCTTTCCTCAGTAAATTGTTGCATGCATCAATTTATCATTTCTGGATTCTCCAGATCTTTTGAGGTGGTGACTTTTTATAACACTGTAACACATCCAAAAGCTCTTCCTGTCTGTCTAGTTTAAGCAGGCTCGCACCAGACCAAGCTAGATGTTAACAATAAACAGGGGCTTGCCATTTAAAGTCTTCCCACTTTTGTAATTTGTTGTCATTACAACCCCACTTCTCATTAGCTTCCAGGAACAGGGTCAAAGCAGTTCGCTATTTGGTACAGACAGGAGAATTTAGACAAGAGCTGCCACTGTCACCCCTCCAGAAACCGGAAGAATGTTGGGGTGGTGGGGGTGGGTTGCAGAGTGGACTCACGTTTCTATTTTATGACTTCTCATCGTGCAGGAAAAAGAACCATGCTGAAGCATTTGCTGTGCTGGCAAAGGTAATGCATGGAGTACAGTGTTCTCTATAGGGTTAGAGTAGGCTTGAGCCCGAAACATTTCGGCGGCCATTGAAAAGGCCGCCGAAACGTTTCGGGTGGTGGGGGCGATTCGGCGTTTCGGCGCCGGCGGGGGTAGGGCTTTAAGGGCGGGGGAGAGTGTACTCACCCCCCCCGCCGCATTTCCCCCGCCGGCGCTCTCGGAATTAGAAGCCCCTCGGGACGGCAGCGTTCCTCCCTGCCGTCCCGTCGCCCCCGTCGGCCGGAAGTGGCCGGAAGTCCCGTTTGCGCGTGCGCCCGTCATGCGCGCGCGCGGCCGTACGCGCGCGCGCATGACGGGCGCACGCGCGAACGGGACTTCCGGCCGACGGGGGCGACGGGACGGCAGGGAGGAACGCTGCCGTCCCGAGGGGCTTCTAATTCCGAGAGCGCCGGCGGGGGAAATGCGGCGGGGGGGGTGAGTACACTCTCCCCCGCCTTTAAAGCCCTACCCCCGCCGTGCCGAACAACCTTTCGTGCACATCCCTAGGTTAGAGTACAACAGTCCATCTACAATATCTCCACTGCCATCAATCTGCTTTGAAATTCACTCGCATGGAACAGCTTCCAACCTTCAAATTAGAAATGTAACTTTAGATTTATTGATAATTTTCATAGAACACTTTTCACCTGAAATGAGCACAAATGGTTGCCTTGTTTGTTAACAAACCTAGAACATAAGGAATTCCTCCCCCGCCCCCGTCAGATATTGGAACAAACAAAATCAACTACTTACTTCACCCGTTTCCCATCATAGGGATTCACAGTAGATGGCAGGGTGGGCATACTGTCCGCTCAGCAGTCTTTGGGTAATTAATTTTAAGGCTGCTAATGCATGGTCCACATCGATGATTCCTGTGCACAAGAGCTGGCCTTAAAGCTCTAGTATAGAGCCTTAGCTGTTGCCAAACAAGGGTGAAAGTGGAGCTGTCCTCTCCCTCCCTCCCTCCCTCGGGTGGCTTTGCTTTGCCCTACCAGGTTAGTGCACCATGAAGAAGCTCCAGACAAATGCAGCCCGTATGCGTTATTCTGCAATCGAGTGTACATTTGGTCTAGATTTGACTGGGGCAGCCATGTCTGGGGAGGGGGGTTGTCTACTTAAAAGGAAAAGTGCTTGAAGTGATGAGAGTGGATATGTGAGAAGGGCAAGGTTCAGTTCCCCACATCTACCCACCCCTTTTATTGTGTAACAAAACACAACATGGAAGTGGAGGATGGCAAACGCGCAGTTCCAATTCCTAACCGCAAATTGCACTGCAACTTCCAGTTTCAGGAGAAAGGAGCCCCTCCCTACTGCTCAGCCACCAAGGCTGATCCCAGCAAGCTCCATCATGGCCAGACTATGGGCAAAGCATCAGCGGAGTTGCCAATTGTGGACACTATCGGGGGTGGGTGGGTGCCAAGCACACGTGTATTTTGGGAGTGATTTGCCCACCCTTGGCAGGGAAAGGGCATTTAAATGCTATGCTATGCCAGCGCTGCTCCAGGCAGCCTACACCTAAATAGTCCCACACAAGCACAATTATGGGATGGGGAGATACTATTTCCCTGTTACTCAGGGAACATGAAGACCTCCTAACAGGAAATAAGTACACCAGGGGGAGGGGGGACAAAGGATGGGGAGGGGGTTTTCCTCTCCCGCTCCACTGTGTCCTAGGATGCTGTTGTGAGAGATCTCTCTGTCAAAGCAGTCCAAACTCCACTTCTTGCTGCTGGTGGGCTATCCCTCTCATGGAAGGAGTGGGGGGAAGGCCAGCAAGGGGGGGTAGAGGGAGCCACTGCAGCCCCCTGCAACCACCACCAACTGTGAGTACTCCAATTCACAACCATCTACATTTTGAGAAGCCCCCTGCCACCCTCTAACCAGGCCCAAAGCAGCTCAAGTTCTAGCTGAGCCCCAGTCCAGAAGGGGGCAAAAATGAACAGGTTTGGATTCAAAGTGAAAAACCAGTTCTGTGCACATCCTACGGAGCCTGACCATGTGCGTAAACGGGGAGGGACACTAGGCGTGTGGAGGGATCTCTAAACCCATTCACAATTCCCAGGTTCAGTCTGACATTGAGCCAAATATAGGTCTGCTGGTGTGGGGAACTGCAGGAACAGGAAGCCCCAGTTTCCAGCAACCCCAGGAGAGCGGGGTTGCCATTTCAGGGCACAAAGGGTAGACATGCTCATATGAGTGGGCAGGGGGCAAGTTTGGACAACTACTTGGCAGCAGTCATGAAGAAAGGGAGAGAAATCGCCAAGGTGCCCATCCCCGCGGCTTTCCTCCATAGAGTAATCTGGCTCACGATAGGAACCCCAATGCCCTGATACTCTTGTGAGAAAGCTGTTTGTGCCAGGAGAGGTTGTTTTGTCATCGCACTTTTAGCGATTTTGCTCAGCAATTCTGTCCCCTACCCTCTGACGGTTCTTCTCATGAGTAGTGAGGGTGTGTCCCCATGGCCCAGCATTCTCTGTAGCAAGCATGGCCTGCCCCGGGACAGCATTCATCCTCATTACATATGAGGAGTCGCTGCTTTCACTGGAGCAGTGAAAGCAGCAATTCCTCTTATGCAATGAGGAGCAGTACTGATCCTGCCACCTGCCCCTGCTCATGAGTAAGCCTAGGGAACACAAACCCCCAATGGGGAAGGGGCTGGACCCTCCTTCCCCAACCTTTCCGTGAAGAAGAAGAAAAATAGAACTTGGCTGCTTAAGAATCCCTGTATGTATGCCTTTTAAACCCATCCCCAGGTATTCCTCCCTGCCACACCACCACCATTTCTTCTCATCCTAGTGATGGCACCTAGGGTGTTTGTGCTTGTGAACATACATCATTATAACTTCATTCTTGGAGAGGAAAGCTCTTAGTACCCATCCTATCATCCCATCCCCTTTCCCTCCTGCTTGAAGGAAAGAAAGAGACTGAGTGGGAAGAAGAAATGCCTATGTGACCATGCCACTTGATAGCCTGACAAACTTGGGATGTCGTGGTATGCCTGCTGCTAGGCAACTCCATCGCTGGATTGGTGAGATGAGGGGTGGGGCTGGTGCCCAGAGGAGACAGCAGCGAGAAGCACCATGATTCTCACCACTGTCTCAGATTGTAGTCTGAAAATCAGCAAGAAACCATGGGATCGGAGATAAGGCTTCGATAGGCAAACCGGAGGTCTCAACAGTGAACCTTTTTACAAACTGAAGGCTCAAATTGGACTAAATGGTAAACTACAGATCACTTGCAGCTTGAAACTGCAGTTTCACATATTTGGATATACTGGAGTTCTACCCTCTGCCCTGTTTAACTCCAGTTTTGTGTTACTTCTGAATTCAGACAGACACACCTGAATAACCAAACATGGTTGCATCAGTCTTGTCCAATGTGGTTCCAACTCAGGTAGTCCTACTTTAGATTGCATTTGGGCTTATTAGATTGAATCTTCCTCCATAACTAAATGTCCCCTGTCTGTTAAAGAAAAACCACCACTTCACCCCCAGAAAACCCAACCCTTAGACCAGCCCCTAGGTGTCAGGAAGAAGAGCAGGACTAGAATCTACAGAAGTGTGTTTTCCTTACAGTTATTTGAAACAGAAAGGCAGAACTTTGTTTTCTCTTGTTAATATTTAGAAAGCACATACTGAATCCCACTGCTTCACTTATGTATTAAGTGGTGTTATTTTGTGAAGAGGAAGATCTCCTAGCTTGTTTACATTGAGGTATTTAATATTAAACACCAATATCTTCCTATAGCAACTTTGAAAACTATCACTGAATTGCTTTATAAATTGGAAACTAAGAAAGCACAGAGGTGAAAAGAGTATATTTTCTACCCTGTCCTCTCTCCAAAAGCACATGGAAACACAGACATAGTGAAAAGATTGCTGCTGTTTAGCTGGTTTTACACCCATTTTTAAGCTTTGGCACTATTCCAATGTCTAAGTCAATCAAGCCAGCAATTCCTCTTACACATACTGATGAGGTGATATTGTGCTTTTCTTGTAGTTACAGTAAGCAAAACAAATGAATCCAAAAGAAGTACCTGACAAGAGTCCCACAAAAAAAACCAGTTAAGCAAACTTTAAAGTGCTTTCCTGAATAAAACGCTTCTATAGTGCGGGTTTGTCTTGAGCTGAAAGTCTCAAAGCACTTCAGAAGAAGTGGTCCCACAATTCCAGTCCAAATTGTTCTTCCACCTCTTTAGTTGAGGTCAGGAAATAAAAATTAGTAGTCACAGAACTACTGTTATGTCACTCTCTCATAAGCCTGTTAACCTATCACTGGAAAAAATTGCTGTTCATTCAAGTTCTTGTTTTAAAGGATTGAACTACTATTTAACATTACACCTAGAAGTAAAAATAGAGTCAAGTTCACAGAAGCAAAAAACAGGAAAGCTTCTAATTGAAGTGGAATTTAAATTTAAAAGGTCCTCCAGAACTGAAGGGGTCAAATCCTTGCCAGGAATTCCAGCTTCTATGAAATGGATTTCCTCCACCTTGCTGGCTTTCTGCATCTAGTGGATCTTCTCCTTCATCGAACTTCCTCCGCATTTCTAAAAAGACAGGTGTGTGGCAATGAGATTGTAGAACTCAACACAGAATTCAGACATACTCTATAAGGGTCCGTGCGTATGATGGGCCAAGAGTACATTAATCGCTTGTGTGCTACAGTCGTAGCCATGCTTTCAGAAAAAATGCCATTGGTGAAAGTTCATGGTTTGCCTAAAATGGTACAGGAGCAACCAAAAAATACAGATGGGGCTGGGTTCTTAATATTTGCTGTTCTGCCTTGGTTATTCTTTACACTTTCTCCCTCTGGAAAATTTGTTATTCCAGACTTTATTATTCTGACAAACCCTTCAACACATGGCAGCTGATATAAAATTTTCAAGTTCATCAGGATGGACTGGTTACCTCAGCAACTACATGCTGGGATAATTATGAGATCAGGTGCTGAGAAACATTCTGTTCCAATGTTACAGCATGCTTAGTACGTGCTCATTCTGTCCACCATTCATTCACAGTATGCGTACAGAGATTAGTAATTACAGTATTAACTCGGTCGTAGACAGTGCTGTCCCAAATCTTAGTGCCACCTGAGGAGAAGCCTGGCTGTGGTGCCCACACATCCTTCATGGGCAGACAGGCTGTCCCCATCGCCTGCTCGGCCACCCACTTGCTCCCCTCGCCAGCTCCACCTGCCACTGCTGACTGCTTTAGGTCAGCCATACTGCTGCAGCACGTTATAATGATGCTGTTGTGCAACGTGGCAACATGATTTTTGTTTGCCACCTGTGGCCACTGGGGGAAGTGCCTCCTGCGGCCACTTGTGCTTTTTACAAGTGAAGGATGTTTAACAAAAAAAACCCACACACGGCGGCTGACAGAATGCTCCATGCCTGGGCTGCTGTGGATATGCAGCATGGTGGCAAACAGGAATAATTGTGGCCATGCTTAAGAGCATCAGGGCTGCCAGCATGTGCACAAGCAACCCCAGCAGAAAGTGTTCTGGGGCCTCTGCCTCACACCAGCTACTCTATTCAAAGAAAGTAAGTGCTGTTTTTCAAATACAGAGAAGAAATCCCAACCTAATATTTTGTGAACAAATGAACCCTTGACAATCCACAAGCCAATTATACCTGGATCAGTAAGAACTTCTTTGGCAGCTGCAATATCAATAAACCTTTTCTCTGCTTTCTTCTTCTCTTCTTCATCCTGGAAGTTATCAGGATGCCACTGCATTGCTAGCTTTCTGTACGCTTTTACAATTTCTTGCTTTCTGGCATTTCTATAAAAACAAAACAGGAATCGATTTGCATGGTGAACCTCCCAAGGCAAATCTTCAAAAGATCCTTTGTCAATTTGCACAAAGAAAGCCAACATATCCTGAACCCATTTCTGTTTGCCAACACTTTTAAAGAAAGAGTTTTAGTGGTAAACGAAGGGGGAGCATAGAAAAGATAGATTACATCCAAAACATAAGGCTGAAATTCAGTTGAACTAAACATATATATGAAGTTTATTGCAAACAAAAGTTTTCAAGAATATTCTTCTTCAGAGGCAATTCCATTCTTCTACACTAAAATGGCACATCAGAGCTTTCTGACAAATCTTCTCCCAATATATACCAACTTCTGAATCAAGTGGCACATCCATTGTGATTCTGGAGCAGAAATGATCCAATTTTTCACAAGCTCGTTGTACTAACAGGTGTTTTGTGTTTGTTTCTTTTTTGTTTGGTTTGGGGGGGGGTTGCTGTTAAATATGCTCAAGAATATATTAGTTCCTTGGATTCCATAACTGAAGAGTTAACTCAAATGATGCATTATGCCAAAAGAGAGCTCCTTAGTCTCAAGAAGAAACCCAGGAGTCAGAAACTGATAGAATTTGCAGCATGCACCCAGTCCAGCCCTTCCCTATTAGTAGATCACAGAAGAGGAGGAGGGGAGTTGCAGATCAGCCCTAGTTTCCACATTCTCCAGCACCATGTGATATGACCTGTTGGGAGCCAAGGATGGTGGTGTACGTTATAGATCAGGGCAGGGAGGAGGCGGGGGCAGGGGTACATTACATTAACATTTTTTTTATCTCTGTGCTTCTTCGTGCTATGCCACATGGAAGGAAACATTCACTTATTTATTACATTTATAAACTGCCCCATCCAAAGGCTCTGGGCAGTATACAACCAATTTAAAAAGACATAAACACACACCATTTAAGACACGGTGCAAAAAATTTAAACACAGTTTAAAAAAACCATTTATAACTAATTAAAATACTTTAAAAACAATTTACAAACCTTGGAAGTCCAGGCCAAGCAAGTAAGTTTTTAAGGCTCTCTTAAAGGCCAACAACAACCTAAACTGCAGATATATGCCGGGAGTGCATTCCATAGGCCAGAGGCAGCTACAGAAATGGCCTGGTTCCGAGCCTCCACCAGACGTACTGGTGGTAACTGGAGACAGACCTCTCCAGCTGACCTCAATGAGTGATGAGGATCATACCGAAGAAGGCGCTCTCTAAGACAGCCCAGACCCAAGCCATTCAGAGATTTAAAGGTAATCAAAGGATTAACTAAATGAAGTTTCCGAACTATGTACAAAGGCAGCCCCATGTAGAGCACATTGCAGTAGTCAAGCCTGGAGGTTTCGGAACATAGGAAGCTGCCATATACGGAGTCAGACCATTGGTCTATCTAGCTCGGTATAGTCTTTACAGACTGGCAGTGGCTTCTCCAAGGTTGCAGGCAGGAATCTCTCCAAGCCCTATCTTGGAGAAGCCAGGGAGGGAACTTGAAACCTTCTGCTCTTCCCAGAGCGACTCCATCCTGAGGGGAATATCTTACAGTGCTCACACTTCTAGTCTCCCTTTCATATGCAACCAGGATAGACCCTGCTTAGCTAAGGGGACAAGTCATGCTTGCTACCACAAGACCAGCTCTCCTCTCCAGCTGATTACCAGATTACCAGCTGATGCACCACAGTTTTGAGATCGTTCTCTTCAAGAAATGGACAGGGAGATAAGTGATATTGGTTCAACTGGGAACTAATATCTCACTGCCACGGAGGAGGAATGCTAATTTTTGCACTTGGGTCCTTTTAAAGGAACTTGGAATACAGGAAGCATGGATCATTTGTACTTCCCATTTCCTTTGAATTATATATATCTGAAGCCACTAAAAGATGTATCACAGTCAATGGCTAACATAGTGTGCAACATCTGCCTGCTTTGTAAAGGAATGTGCATGCAGCTGCACAAGATTTGCACATAAGCAGTCATATGATGGACAAGCATTGGTTATAGTGGCTGCCCAGTATGCAGCTGCATTTGTGAAATTATTGTGTCTTGTGCAAGGGTGCTCTTGCACAACTGCATGCACATTCTGTTACAAGGCAGGCAGAACGTTGCACAGTATGTGAGCCATTGCTCTGCAGTCACCTTTGGAATGTTGCAACTGTGGTGTTCCTGCTCTCCCTTGCCAATATGGTCTCCAAGAAGAGAAGACATTCAGCTCCCTGCAGAAACCAGAATTCTATCATACAATGTGGTTTGTGTTGAGAGAAAGAAAGAGAAATGTGCTAGGCAGCACACTGGACTTGGAGAACTTTGCTCTGCCATGAAGTTCACAGGATGGCTTTGTGCAAATCATCTCACAGCCACGTTGCAAGGAAAACTTGTGTGGCATAGTGGCCAAGAGACTGAGCTACAAATAAGGCTCCTCAGCCTTGAATCTCACTTCTGCCAAGAACTTGTTCTCAGCTTAGGCCCTCATCTGTGATATCATGATCATAATGCTCACGTTACAAGATTGCTGGAAAGATTACAAGTTACTACATTTGAAAATGCAATACAAATGCTAAGAATTATTATATCTGACAAAAATCTCATGTATGCTACATCTCAAGTTGAGCTTCTCAGGAGAAGATGAGGATACAACCACCATAGACAGACAGACAGACAGACAGACAGACAGATAGATAGATAGATAGATAGATAGATATAGGAGGAAAGTGCTCACCTTTTTACTCCTAAAATTTTATAATAGTCTCTCTTCTGAGACTGCTTGAGCAACCGCTGTGCTTTCTCTAGTCCTTCTTGAATCTGTTGGTCATTTTCATTGTGCTCCTTAGCAGTTTCATAGTCCTGGATAGCTATCCATAATACATAATGCACAAGTAAGTATTTTGCAAGTTATTCAGCTTCAGTACTATGAAGATTCCAAGTTTTACCTCTTTGATGTATATAATCTCATTTAACTTAAGTATCTGAAGTGGTGTTATACAGAGTCTAACACATTGGTCTATATTGCTCAGCCGCGTTTCCCCTGACTGGCAGTGGCACTCCAAAGGTTTCAATCAGAGAAGAGAACTTTCCCAGACATGCTACACACAATCCTTTAGCTGAAATGCTAGAGACTGAACCTGGAAACCTACAGATGCAGAAAGCATGCTTTACCATCATTATGGATATAATCTTAAGAGCCCAAAGCTAAGGCATCTTCCTGTGGACTCTTTACATTCTGGTATTTGTCTCTCATAAATTGCGGTCCCTATTTTGCCTTCTGGAGAAATTTCATTTAAATGGCATTTCATTTGCCATTTTAAAATTGTGTTACGGTGAGAAAAACACAAGTGGTTGCCATTCTTCTTCTTTTAGTTCCTTCCCCGTCTCTAGAAGTTCAGACAGTAAAGTGGGGGTTGTGGTGGAGTAGATCTAGCTTATCTCTAATGTGCATGCCTTCATATGCATGTGCATTAACACCAAGGTGCCATGCAGCACACAATTATATACTATAGGATAATTATGGGTTTCCTAGTGAATGCCCTCAATCAAAGAGAACAAAGATCGTCCTCACTACCAAATCAACACAGGACAGGCGATTGCATAGTCAATTAATACCACATGCCAAAAAGAACCTCTTGCTATTTGCAAAAGTTTGGGGCAGTGTACAAATCTGACTTATTAAATAATTAATTAATAGGAGGTAGAGTGGGTGAGGGAAGGGCAGGGGCTTAGTAGCAACTATGGCAGGTGTCCAGGAGTGTTACAAGTTGACAAGAGTGTCTCAGTTTTCAGCTGTGAAGTGGCAGAGGGGGGCGATGTTGCCTTTCAAAGCTTGCAGAGTGCTAGCAGCACTTGGAAGTCTTATCCTTCTTAGCCCTGTAGTGCAATAGCATGCATGTACGATGACAACTTGTGGGGGGAGGGATTGTGTGTGGGCTCCCGACATGTCCCTAGAGAGCCTGCTTACACATGTACTTCACTGGGATGGCAGCCAGTATTTTATTTTTATCAATACTGAAAACTCAATACCAGCAGTACCAACTGCATAAACAGAAGGATGCTACCTTCTGCTCAACTTCACTCAAGCTCATTTGCACCCCTAAACTGTCCCTTTCCTTAATATGCAGAAATGCAAGCCTGGAAACCAGTATGAAACAAACAAATACAAGGTTATTCTGGGGTATACAAAACCTAGATTTCCTTAGGGTAGAATCTGTAAGTTTTAATATACTTGCTTTTGGGCATACACACTAGGTCAAGCTAGGCAAAATACAAGGCTGAAGTTGGTTCCCAGTTCCTTATTAGCATTTTACAACAGGAAAGTTCTCAAAGCAATATTCATAGAAAAAGGAAAAAGATTATTTTTTTGTCCCAAGAGAGTTCACTGTACAAATAAACACAAAGGGAGAAGCCAATTACAGCCACGGGAGGAATGGAATCCTGGGCCTAATAGGGTCAGTTGCTCTCCTGTGGTGAAGTGTGAGTGTGATGCTCCACAGAACTGTGAAGCACAACTGGTGGCAGCCCAAGCCTGTCTTTGGGGTGCAGAAGCCAGTTCCATATTTGAGGTCCCCCAGCCCAATGTAAAGCGTTCTCTTTCCTGGGGATAGCCCACTTGAGCACATTTTGTGCAGACTATGGTCCAGAAACACTGCTAGGGTACTCCCAAGGGTTGCTGCCCGCTTGACGAAGACATCTGAGGGGGCCCTGCTCCGGGTGCCGACAATGAGAGAGGCCCGGCTGTCATGCACTAGGGACAGGGCCTTCTCTGTTGCTGCTCCTAGACTCTGGAATGCTCTCCCAGTGGCCATTCGTTCCTCGGACTCCATCACGGTTTTTAGAAAGCTTGTAAAGACTTGGCTTTTTACCCAGGCTTTTACATAATCGTTTTTACTGCTGCTTCTGTGTGTTTTTACCTGTTGTATTGTTTTTATGCCTGTTTTTATATGTTTTAATATGTTTTTAGCTTGATGTTTTTATTGCCTTTTTATTGTATGTTTTAACTTTTGTAAACCGCCTTGGGGTTGTCTTTTAACGAAATTAAATGCAAACATAAATAAATAAATAAATAAAATGTTGGGCTTTGGCTGTTGGTGGCACAGATTAATGATTTGGAGTACCAATTCAAAGTAGATTTGCACTCTTGACTCCAAAATACAACTAGAAATTGGTCTCATCAATCTTCTCACCAAAAAAGACATCTCCTTCAAAGGGCAGGTCCTCTGGGCTCCTTGTAGGAAGAGCAGGATATAAATGTTTAAAAAAATACAGCCTTGGGCACTCAATGCCAAGCGTGTCTATGAAGGGCCACAGAGGTGGACATGATTTTGGCTGCACATTCAGTGGAGTGCCTTACTGCATGTAGTTCCTGTTTGGCCAGTTGAGCAGCTTCCTTCAAGCATACTTTGGCAGGAACTTTTTAATCAGGAGGGAGATGATCTAGGAACGGGGCCAAGCACTCCCAGAGGAAGTGATTATATCGGGCATTATAGACTTGGTAACTGGCAATACACAGATGCCGTGCAGGAATGAAGTATAGATGTCTGCCAAATGTGTCTAGTTTCCTCCCTTCCCTGTCTGGGGCGGTGGGCAGGGGGCGGGAGAGACCGGGCAAGACCTATTTTTAGATAACAATGACTAACACCACTGAATTGGGTGTTGGATGCACTGTATGGACCCAATAGAAGCTTTCAAAAACACTTAGTGGGCTGAGGTAGAGAAGATGGCTTCAGCCAACCTGATTTTGTGATTTTCAAGCAGGGCTGCATTTAAGGGAAGCAAAAGAGGGGCATGGGTATCTGCTTCCGTTGTCTGGAAGTGAGAGGCGGCAGTAGCCCCTTTCAGGATGTCTGATTGGCCCGGTGGACAATCGAGGCAGAGAGCAAGAGTGGTCTCTAGGGACAGCCCCATAGTCCCGCAGGTCCAGCTGGGTCCGGTGTTGGGAGTAGCTCCTAGATGGAGAGTGCCAGTTGGTGTCATAGAGGTCCCATTGCCTCTGGCAGTATGAGGATTCTGGTTGGTAAGAGTGATAGGCAGGCCTCTTGTCCCAATTGTAATAGTATTGTTCAACATAAGACGGTTGACTACAGCCAGCTGAGTGAAAGCTGAAGGGGCCTGCTCAGGTTGCAGTTCTGTTAGGACAGGGATAGAGGGCACTGAATTTGTCTTCGAAATTGGCCTCCCGGTGTCCGAGCCCTGGCTCGTAATGGTGTTCCTCCTGGTCGTCTTTGATGTTGACCGGGTATTCGAGATCTTAGAGGATGTCCTCTGTTTCAGAATGTCTATAATGGGAATCCTCGGTATCAAGGCCTCCCTCAGTCTTGAGGCCGTCACCGATATCGAGGCCTTCTTTGAGTTTGAGGTAGTTTCCGTCCTTGGGGTCGTCAATATAGAGCTGTTCAGTGTCAAGCATCAGATTCAACTACACTGATATTGATCCTGACTGTAAGGCTACGTTGCGTTTCTTTAGGTTTAACTGAAGTCTCCTGGATCAAAAGCATCTGCTTAAGGGGCTGCGCCTCTTCTGAGCATTGTCGAGGCTTTTTCCCTTTAATAAAGAAGAGCAGCTCGTGGAGCTCGAAGGTCCAGGAGTGGTCGAGGCAGTGCCAGTAGTAGAGGCAGTAGCGGCCGTCAGAATCAAAGTGGCCATTTTAGGAGCCGTAGGCTCTGAGGTTTGTCGGGGAGTGGGAGCAGCCACATCTCCAATAGGGATGGCAGAGGAGGAGGGCCGTAAGCCTGAGTCTGATGGGGGAGAGTTTGCTGCCATCTCCCTAACAGCAATTTTTAAAGGGACTGCTGCCCCTTGTGAGGACTTGAGCGCCAGTTCCCAGAACCAAGATCAAAGACAAGAGGTGCAATTTTTTTCTAGCTTGCTTAGTACATTTAGCATAGTGGGGGCAAGTGTTGACCTTGTGGGCCTCGATGGGGCAAAACAGACAGTGACTATGTCCGGTGGTGATGGGGAAATTAGCCCTGCACAGGACACAAAATTTAAGTGACCTTACTGGCCATAAGAAAGCCAGAAGGCCTAGACCCAGTGCCCTAAGGGGAGGGGGGACGCAGGAGTAACTAAAAACACAGAAGTGGGGAGTAAAACTACAAAGGTTAATAAAGGGAGTTTTCTTTTTCCTTTTTGGTTTTCAGCTTGGAGCAACTCACAGAGGTGTTGAACTGTTGACAGACGAAGATAGACCTAGGACGACTGCCAGGACATGTGCGTACTGCACCACAGGAGGCAGGGCTACTAACCATTTCAGAAAGAAGAATTTCAGTTTGGAAAGACTCCGATGAGGTCTCTGCGCAGGCGCAAAGCCCAATCGTGCTGAGCACAGAGACCACATCAAAGAACTTCTTTTTTAACACTCCAAACTGTACTTATGCAAACTGTACCTTCAACATATTTTTTAAACAAACCAATCAACAGAACTTAAGTTCCCTCCATTTTTCAAACCATGACCACTAAAATCAAACCTCCATTTCCCTCCAATCTTTTTAGTGTCAAACTCTTCTCGCTCAAAACAAACTATAGAGCAGGAGCTGCAAACCTCTGACCCCAGCTCAGTTCTTCGTAATACAGTGAACATCATAGAATCAGATTTACACAAAGAAGAGGCTTAGGCCTTGTTTCTTCACATCTCCCCAGTCAACATCAAAACAAAACCAGCACATTTCATTACCCTCAAAAATGAAACTGCTGAACAGAAGCCATGACCTTTTGACCCTGTGCAGCTTTCTTGATACAATGAATAGCCAAGAAATGTACAATAAGTCTTTTAGTCATCCCTCGCCAACAGCGAGGGTTCTGTTCCGGGGAAACCTCGCGACTGGCGAATTCATGATTGGCAAACCCTTAAAATAAATGGCAAACAGGGGCTTAGGGGAATCGCAGTCACAAAAGGGCCACAAAATACAGTAAAAGAGGGGGGGAATCCCTCCCAATCACCATGAGTCAGTAAGAGGAGTGAGGGGAACCCCTGAAAATCACCCCATCCCCCAAAAATTTTTTGACAAAAAGTCTTGCCAAACCGCAGATACTCAAGTCACGGTTGGCAAGACCTACCACAATTTCCCAGTTACGGCTACACAAAACTGCAATTGGGAAACCCATGGTTAGCGAGGGATGACTGTCTTTACAAAAAGAAGAGGTTTAGGCCTCGGGTCCTCCACACTCACATTCTGACTAATACAGGAACAGGAACATAGGAAGGTGCCTTATACCGAGTCAGACCATGGATCCATCTACCTCAGTATTGTCCTCACAGACTGGCAGTGACTTCTCCAAAGTTGCAGGTAGAGGTCTCTCTCAACCTTATCTGGAGATGCCAGGGAGGGAACTTGGAACCTTCTGCATGCAAGCATACAGATGCTCTTACCAAAGCAGCCCCATCCCCTGAGGGGAATATCTTGCAGTGCTTGCATGTCTCCCATTCAAATGCTAAGCAGGTAGACCCTGCTTAGCAAAAGGGGCAATTCATGCTTGCTACTTCCAGACCACCACCAGTGTAGCACCAGTGCTTCTGAAGAATTACAGCCTAACACTGCACCAGTGCTAGTGTGTGTTAGAGGAGAGGCGGTGGGGGGGGATCTCCCTTTCCCCTGAAAGCCTTCTGTGTCACCTGGAAATATTTCCCAGAGGGCTACGCAGTTCTCAGGTAGACATTTTTGGGTGGCACAGAGAGCTTGTGGGGAAGGGGAGATCATTGAAAATTGCCCAAAACATTGAGTCAGCACTGCAGCTGAGTTAGTTAAACTTTTCAGAAGTACTGGTGCTTTTCCCATTGCACCAGTGCTTCCTAAATCAGGCTAACAGCCAGTGAAGTCATTTACATGACCACAAGGGATGTCCTCTTACCTCTCTTTAAACCTGAGTAGCTGATCGGGGCTACCCAGGGGAGCAGTCTCGGGACCCCAGATGACCACCCCTACCTACCTGGGTTAGCCCTGCCCTACCCAAGTAGGGCTGGTTGTGAGAATGGGCTCAGTATCTTTAATCTACAAGTGGACTAAATGCAAGCAAATATAGGAAGTTTGCGGGGTGGGTGGGTGTTTCTGCATAATTGAATTACTGCTATCAGCTAATAAATGGAATGCTTAGGCTTTAGTTTTCATGCCCTTCACCAGGGTCTGCTGTGCACCTCCTACGTAATGAGTCTTTTCTGGTTTCTCTGTTTCTAATCTTAGAATGGCTCATTATGGATCTAAGGCTCCAAGCTTTTCTAAGTAAGACAAAGTATTTGCATCAGATTATCTTCCAGGAGCTGCTCTCTTTCAGTAGGCATTACATTTATCTTTTTGTTTTTTTCTGAGCAAGGCGGGATGAGCTAGTGACTAATTTATATCACTTAGAGACTATATGCAATTCCTTTTTGAAGAAGAAATGTTTTAGAGAGGACTTCTAATGCCCTGTGATTTGAACATCCATCCACCAACAAAGTGCAGCTCAGACCTCTCTTTCAGTCTTGCTGAGCACCCTCCTGTGATGCCACTAAAGCACTTTCCCTGCCACTGACAAGTTAACATTTTAGCCATCCACTTAGAAAGCCAGCAGGCTACGACTGTTCATGCCCATCAGACATACTCAATGGCTACATCAGAGCAGAAAAGTAAAACTTCAGGGCTTTTCTCTACAAAGTTAAACAGACAAGCCCAACTCATATTGATTACATTTTTTTTATCACAACCAAAGGAACTTAGTACCATATACATAGCATCCCCCACCCCGTTCCATAATTTTATCCTCATAACAACCCTGCAAGTTAGGTAAGGCTGAGAGAGAGAGAGAGAGAGAGAGAGAGAGAGAGAGAGAGAGATTGAGACTGGCTCAAGGTCACTCAGTTCATTGAATCTGGTTTCCCAAGTCGTAGGAAATCTTGCCGATCTAGAACTGGGTTGTCCCTACTCGTTGCTTGCCCCACAGAGGCTGCCTGGCAGATTCCTTGCCACCTTTCATGCTGCATTCACCACAGAATATGAGGGTACACTGTGCCACAAGCCCAGCATGAACATAAGAAACTGGTATTTTACATTTTATACCATTCAACCAGCCAGAATGTTGATCTCTTAATGGCTCTAACTGTGATGGTAGAGATACATAAACCAGATCAAGCCCAAAGCCAGTTTAACAGAATGAGAAACCCTACGATGGGGCTGTCAACCTGAGGCTCTCCAGTGGTTGTTGGACTACAACTCCCATTATCCCCAGTCATAATTTATCATGGCCAGTTATGATGGGAGTTGTGGCCCAACAACCACTGGAGAGCCTCAGGATGGCCACTCCTGCCCTATGACGACTTGTATGATGAAATCCCCAGGGCTCATTAGGTGAGGGGACCTACACTGTGCGCCATTCAACACTCTGTCAAGGTTTTCATGCATTCTCAGCCAGTTAAGGATGCATACAAATGTTCATTAAAATAGGGTTTGCTGCAGTTTTGCTTCTCTTCTACAGAATGAGCCCAGTTGCTTCCCTACTGTCACACTACATTGTGACAGCAGGGATCTTTACTAGCCTTTAAAAGAGCTCTAAAGACACACCTTTTTGGCCTGACTTTTAGTGGTTTTAACTGCCTAGAGTCACCTGGGTTAGGCGGTATTAACATTTAATAGTTAAAAATTAGATGCATTGGGCAGATATACCTATTTGCAGTTCAAACACTGACTAACTTCACTCTCTTGCCCCTCCCTTCCTTGCCTGAGGTGTACTGCCCATCTTTAACATTTACATAAACATTTGCTGTTTTGTTTTGTTTTAAGTGCAAAAATCACTGGAAGGATGGAGAGGACGTAGGTTTTTGATCACACAAGCCAATCCACACCACAAAGCTGGCTACTGCTGCAAAGTGTCAGTGCTACTTTAACAAATATGGCAAATATTTATATACTGCTTTTCAATAAAAGTTCCCAAAGCGGTTTACATAAATATTAATAAATGAATAAAATAGCTACCTTGTCCCCAAAGGGCTCACAATCTAAAAAAGAAACATCAGATAGACACCAGCAACAGCCACTGGAGGGATGCTGTGCTGAGGATGGATATGGCCAGTTGCTCTCCCCGATAAAGAGAATCACCACTTTTTAAAAAGGTGCCCCTTTGCTCAGTTCACAGAGCTATAGCTCAGAGGGGAACAGGTCATCTCTACAGAATGCAATGAGTGTACTGCCACCGCAGCCTGACTGCACAAAATGAAGGTACATTAGGATACACCAAAGTCCTTAGTAATCAGAGGTTCCTGCTGAGATTCATCCCGTATGATTCAAAAGGAGAAAACAGGCTACTCAATATTGCTGGTTTCTCACTAAAGCAGAGACACCCCAATGCATACGATTTGTCTTTCTTCAATATTTTTATTTTACCTTCCTCGTACTGTTCTTCTAGCAAGTATGCTTCAGCTCTGTCTTTGAGAGCATTCACATTCTCTGGTTCCAGTCGCAGAACTTCAGTGCAAAGTGTGATGGCTTCTGTCGACTGCTGATTCTAGAAAAAGGGGATGATCAAGGGAGGTCAGTGCTTGTTTTGTTTGTTTGCACTAAGTGACTGCAAAGGTTAAACAAAAGGTTCACCTTTGAGAGGCAGTGGCAGATTCTCTCTTTGGCACGAGTGGTGTAAACAGCAATGTTGGGCTCAGTTTTCATCACAGTTTCATATTTATCAATGGCATCTTGGTACCTATTGACAGTATGACAGAGTATTCTGTTCAACAGCCTCTCATGGCATCAGTTATTCAGATCTGGGGGGAAATAAAAGTTATGCTGCTCTCCCTTCCTGTTTTTATGAGACGGGGTGATGTGCACTCCAAATGCAAGAGAACAGAAGTGCTTGCACTGAAGACTTCCACCAGAGCAGAAACTCTCTCATTTCATGAAGACAGCCTAGTTTTCATGGAGGAGATCAACCTATGTCCGGGTGCACAACTTGTGACTACATGTGAAGAAATGCTCCTCCATACATTCTCGATTCCAATGGAGAATGATTTGGGTTTTTTTGGTGGAGTAGCACTCAATCTTATGAATCTTATCCCACCCCCCACAATCTGAAGCGGTACAGCCCAAGCACAGGACGACAAGAGGCCGAGAATGGAGGTTTGGAGAAGCTCTGTCAGTTAGTTTCACTTTAGCAGCTAAGCCAGATAAAGAACCATACTTGCTGTAAACCTGGAGGTGGTGTATCCACATAGCACCTTAATTGGTCTCAGCGTTTCTATGAGACCCCTCTTTGCAGGCTGAGCCATGGTGCTAGATTCACCATCTTCTGGCACAGAGATAAGAGCTGTGGTACTCCCTATCCACCCATACACTCATAAACATGCCTGTAGGTTTTCTTCTCCATGCCAGCAGCTGGAGGGGGGAGGTGGAATTTGCACTGTGGAATCAGTGTTGTGGCAGAGTTAGCCCCACCCTACCCCACATCACTCCCTGCCCCCTGTAGTTGTTTTCTGAAAGTGAAAAGACTCTGAGGAAGGACAATCATGGAGGAACTCCCACATAGTGACTAGTACAAGCCAGAGTCAGATGCCATGTACGTAGTGCCTAGATACAGCACAGGATGGGGGCATAGGACAGAAGAAGAGCATTAAAAAAAAATTGGCACGCGGAAGGTCCTCATTCTGTCTTTCAAATCGAGGTAAGGTGGGAAAAGATCCCTGCCCCAAATCCTGGAGAGCAGCTGCCAATCAGTGTAGACAATACTGAGCTAGATGGCCCTACAGTCGGTAGAAGGAGGCCCCTATGCTCCTAGCAGCACAAATTCTCCGTGCTGTGCACAGAGTATCATTTTAAAAAACAAAAAAAACCCAGATCTGCCATAAGCACAAGGATGCATCAGCCCTGGAAAAAGCTTTGTTCTCTCTCCACCCCGACATGGTGTGAAGTTTCACGGCTTTTGTTCTGTGTAGGCTACACTGTACTGTGACATTTGGAACATATCCTGTTCACAGCCCATCTCAAGCCTCCCAATACTTTGGTGTGGTCTTGTTTCCCTAGCCACTAACATCCTGATGAAGATTTATTTATGGGCAGCTGCAACGTTTTATTTGCAAATATGCTGTGATCTCCACATTTAAAATGCTGAGACATTAAAATACAGTTTTAAATAAGAGATGGCATTTAGTGCTAAAACTAACAGCCCTGACACTTTAATTTACTGGGGAGATGAATAACTACATAAAGTGTTCCACAGAGGCCATGCAGTAAACCTCTCTAATTACTCACAAAACCAATCGATTTCCTTTTTGTATTTATCAGCAACTGGACTGATCACGAAGCTTTGCTTCCCTCTGTCATTTCTACTGCACTGCTAAAGCACACTTCCCAACTCTGCTAGCAGGAGCCCTTTCCATGTCTATGCTAGTAAAGGAATCACACCCACACGTCATCCAAAATCTCTAGATGCTTAGAACTGGCCTTGAAAGTTGCCTCTTCAAAAGGCAGAGAACGGCAATTAAGCATGCAGAAATACATGTCTCAATTGTCACTTGTGTTTGGGGTAGGGACTGAAGATATCTGGTACAGAAAGCACCTGCACTGATTTATATTGTAACAAAATGCCTTAAGTTTGGAATGATGAAGAAGTAGATAGCGAGACTATAAAACATTCTGTCAGAGCAGAATAATAAATATATATCAGGAAACCATGAAAAGGATAGAATTGAAGTGAAACACCAGGAAGATGGTAGAAGACAGCACAGCCAGCAAAGGTGTAAGCAAGGCTTTTATTTATCTGGTATTTGGCATTATAAAACTCCCAGCCAGATGGAAAAGTAGATGCTGCTTAATACCTATCGGAGTTTCTGCCTTCACTTGGGAGGCTGTCCAGAGTCATCTCTTCCACAACTGAGTAGACCTGGGGCTCTCAAGCTTCCATCCCCAGTCTATCGCTGCCACCATCCTCAGTCACCATGGCCAAATACCACTGAGAACACCTGGGGTAGGCATACCTCAGAGTGGACAACTAGACCCTTACCTGCCTTCTTGAATGAGCTCTTCTGCTGACAAAATCTGCTTGTTAAGTTTCTTCACTTGCTTGTAGTGAGAAAAACACTCCTTGTGATCTTGGTCGAGTTTCAGGCATTCACGCACTTCACTTTTCACAGAGGAAAGAAGGACAAAGAGAGAGTCAGTTTGGTTCTGTGGGCAGTGTGCTTGATTTGAACCCAGGGCTTCCAGTCTTGCTCCGTGTGTGTGTGTGTGTGTGTGTGTGTGTGTGTGTGTGTGTGTGTGCGCGCGCGCTCTCTCTCTCATTCCTTGCCAAGGTACACTCTCTCTGGTTTACCTCTCCATCTGTAAAATGGCAAACTAATGGTCTATCAGATGTAAGGATGATTGCAATAATAGCAAGAGTAGTAATGCTCTTTGTGCACCAAGAACATTTTATGGCTAGTAAACATTATTAACAGAATGTATTACATGTAGTAGGAATACACATGAGGATTATGCAGAATCCTATTAATTCACTGAGGTCATCAGTGAGCTCTGCTTTGCATTCCAATGCCATCAGAAGAGCAGAATGGGGTCTTTTCAGATGTGGTGCCGTATGAAAGACCCAGTTGGCCCCCCCTCAAAATGCTTTTTTTAAAAAATCTGTTTAGTTTTGGATTAGTATAATTTTTCTTACTGTGCGATCTTGAGCTGCTCTTCTTTTTCATTTAGTTGGCCAATTTGTTTTTTGGCGGTTATTTTTAACAGCATACCATGGTGGGGGTATTGCAGGTCCACTCAGGCTGCTATCAGATCTTTCCTGACCTATCAGCCCTATGACATCTATCAGAGCTTTACACTCGTTTTAGAAGAAGGATACCCCTCCTCTGTGCAAAATGGCTCTATGGAAAGAAGTTTCTTACTCATGTTTCCATTCAGAGCAATACGTCTTAGTACTGTCTAGCACGGGATCTGGCGCCTCTGGGAGATTTGCAAGGGTCTCGGTTTGTTGGTTTCACAAAGGGAAGGCTGCTGGTCCTCAGAGCTGCTCGCAGGTTAACAGCTCAGAAACCAGCTTAGATGGATTAGGAAGGGCTTCAAAAAATCTGGAGGAGGGTTGTCTGCACACCACCCAGCTCTGTCTTTGACCTCACAGCCTGCAATCTTACACATCCCCCTTTGGTTTCTATTACTACCTTTTAATTGGAGTATTGTTTCCACAGCACTATCAGTGTATGTTTTGCTTTGTAGAGTAAAGCTCAAAGTAAGACTTGCTAATGGGAAAGCGATGGGATGGGGGTGGCACCTTCAGGGCCGGGGGGTGGGAAGGCTTCTATTACAATAGAAACAGGTCTTTTCCCTCACCATTTTTACCCAATTTATTATAATTGTTGTTGTTTATTAAAAGAGGCACCTTTTAAAGCAGTGATTCTGCTAACTGAGCAAAGCAGCGATTCTCTTATATTTTGCAGGGGGAGAGCAGATGGCCCTATGCAGCCCCTGTACAGCATCCCTCCAGTGGCTGTTGCTGGTGCCTACCTTGTGTTTCTTTTAGATTGTGAGCCCATTTGGGACAGGGAACCATCTTATTTATTCTTCAAAGATATTCATCCTATTCATTCTTATAAAATTCTTTATTATTATATTTATAAATATGTTTTTATTTATTAAAAAATACATTTACATACCACTTTTCAGAGCAGTGCACACAGAACAACAAGTTTGTTCCCTGTCCCTAAAGGGCTCACAATCTAAAATGCAACTCAAGGTAGACACCAGCAACAGTCATTGGAGAAATGCTGTGCTGAGGTTGAATATTATTATTATTATTTACATTTTCTATCCCACTCTTCCTCCAAGGAGCCCAGAGTGGTGTACTACATACTTGAGTTTCTCCTCACAACAACCCTGTGAAGTAGGTTAGGCTGAGAGAGAAGTGACTGGCCCAGAGTCACCCAGCAAGTCTCATGGCTGAATGGGGATTTGAACTCGGGTCTCCCCGGTCCTAGTCCAGCACTCTAACCACTACACCATGCTGGCATAGTTGCCCTCCCCCTGCTACATATAGAACAGCTACCACTCTAAAGGGTGCCTCTTTTAATACCAGCTCTGCCTATATACCAGGAAATAAGGGTTTCACTTTGGGCATGGTAATGCATAGTTCCACCCAACATAAATCTTAAAAATAAAAAAAAGAGCATTAATGCTTCCGAGAGGACATGTTTACCATTACAGAAAATAGTAATCTTACCTTAGGGAGAGTTCATGCTCCCCTAGCTGGTAGTATATAGTGCTGATTTTATGGAACGCTTCAGTATTATCACTCTTCAGTTTGGCGGCAGCTTTTAAATCACTCACAGCCTTCCCAGGTTCTCCTTCCTTAATATAACACTCAGCTCGAAGCTCCCGCAGCTCTGCATCCCAAACACAAACCTTGAGAAACCAAAGTGAAAGCGAGACTTTGGTCCGCATCCTGTATTTCTTTGAGAGGAATCACTCTTAACGTAAGGCAAACTTCTGTCCATACATACATTATCTGAGGGGATTACAGCTTCTTCAAAGTAGGAGAAAGAGAGAAAGAGCAAACACAAACACCATTCAAATGCAATAGGAGCAGAAAGACTGCCACAGTATGGAGGAACCAAGTTCTATGCCTACCTGGAAGTCCTCCTCATACTGAAGGATTCAGTGGAATTTGCCCCAAAATGTTCAGATATCTTCCACAACAGGGACTAAGAGCTTGGGTTTCCCCCACCCCTCAAAACCAGCCAAAATTAGTGTATTGAGATCATAGTTATCAGTGGAATTTCAGCCATGCCACTACCTAATAGCTGCTTGCTAAGATACCTGATCTCTGGCCAGACCGATCTGGGGCTATTATTCATGAGGTATCAAAGCACACCTCGTTTCAGAGGAGCTGCTCACCTACCACCAGCAGAACCCACATTATTTCTTGGCAGCCGCTTCCCCTCCAGGACTTACATCTAGAATTTCATCCAAGAAACCGATAACAGTATAGTAATCCCCCTCAAGATATGCAGCTTGTGCTTGGGAATGGAGGCGCTGCATCTCATCAGACTTCATCAGCTGGGTGCGAGCTTCTGTTTGTTCCTTATCACTAGGATTAGATTGGAGCTGCAAACATGAACACACACACACACACAAAAACAGAACAGCAGCAAGAATTTACACTCCGAGACCAAAGATTTCCATAACCCATCATGTAGCATGCGGAACAAGGCAAAACGATGCCCTTGAATCCCTTTGAAAACTAATTGAGACAAGGATTCCATTATTGACTCAGCATTCCAAGGCGGCAGCAACAGAAAATTGTAATGCGGATGTGCTGACCTCACCAACAATTCCTCATTCATGTCAATGGAGAGGCAGTTTTCTCTATGCAGTCAATAGTCCCCAAATGAGCTTGGTGTACCTGTAACCAGTGCTGAATGGGAACTGGTTATTCTGTTTGCCTCATACCGCATCTCCTGACACCACCATGACCTCCCTTCTCTGCTGCCAATTCTCAACTGAGTTCTAGATTTGGCCACCAGTCCCAATATTTTCATTTTCATTTTCTCTCTCCCCTTCTCTCCCACACACACAGTCTTACATCAGATGCAGTGCTACATCAGATGATGTCCAGTGCACTTAAGCATGCCTCACTCTGCATGGGAGTGCAGCCACAATCTTCTTCTCTCATATATAGCACTCAAAAGATACTTTCCCCAAAGAGTTCAGCAGGACTGTCTGAAGAATTAAGTCACACGACCATCTCTATGCTAGTTTTCAAACAACCCGCCCACCCCCACAAAACTCAAAGTGGCTTACATAGCAACAGGAATGAAAAGATGTTCCCTGTACCTAAAGGATTCACAGTCTAATAAAGAAATACAAGGGAGACACCAGCAACAGCCACTGGAAGGAACACAAAGATGGGGGTCATTTTTACTTCAAGTGTGAGAATGGCCAAGCCTGGTGAACAAAAAGCTACCTGGTGAACAAAAACAATCACAAAGCAATTAGAGAAAAGGCTTAAGTTACTGCCATTCCTATTTTAAGGTCAAATTAGAGGTTACTTCAATCAATTGATTAGAGCTAGTGTGCTTGTTTTAATCCAGGTAACAGCAGCCAGGCCCCCATGGACAAGGGGAAGGGAGGGAGGATTAATCCCCTGTCCCTACCACAATCCCATTCAGGATTAGCCCTCTTCCCCGTGGCTGTTACTTGCCCTGGGGGGTGGGTGGAAGGATCATTGGCACCATTTAGAGCCCCCACCCCAGCACATAGCATCTGCAAAGGAAGCAAGATCTGAATCAAGACCAGGGTGGGAGCAGAGGGTTAAACCCTTCCTTTCCCTGGCCGCCAAAGGCCCTGATCTACATCTGCTATTTACTGCATTCAAAAACTAAAAGCATATTAGCCCCAGTTGCAAGCTTACCTAACAGTATTTAGGCTATTCATATTTAGACCCTAAATATTGAGGCTAGGAGCCTTCTCACTTTTGTCTCTGTTCATAATGCCAATGCCAAGTATATTTTAGGCACTTCCAAAATAATAAACATGATTATGATGAAGTGAGTCATGATAAACATGACTCACAGATGAAGCCTGAATTCTTAAAGGACTCTTTATCCTTTCTATCCATTAAAATATATTTATCAAGATTACAGAAACACATGAGTGTTAACAGAAAAAGAAACAAAGCCATGTATCTTTCTTATACCTTTCAAATACTAGTGGTGTAGTGCAAGTCAAAATAAAGGGAGGCAGAAGATGCATACCCAAAAAAAGTGCATTAAGTTTTTTTTTAGGTAGGACAAGTAATGGCCAATCAAATGAACACACAGGATTGTCTTGAGTTTCTGCATTCATTCATTCATTCAATCCAATTCCAACAGCTGTGACATCTGAAAAGAATAATTCTGGCATCTATTTGGCTAAAAGACACAAGCATAACAAGGACCCAGAAGAAGCTCTAATGTACTTGCATTTCTTCACACATTTCAGGAAACAACCCCATATTTTTGCAATGTACATACATGTGGCATAAGAGACCTGTTTTTCTCTCTTCTGATCTGTATACATGGATAAATTTAACGTATTAAGTGGCTTCTGCTCACAAGCAGGCCTGTAGAAACACATTACAAATTTTATTCACAACTTATGAGGAAGCATCTTGACTTAAAAGTCGTCATCTAAAAACGGGTCCGCATCCAGAACTCATTGACATAACTACAGATCAGATCCCAATGTAGAGGGGATAAGCTGCAACCTCATGAAATGTATAAGGAGTTGGTCTTGATAGTGGAAGCAGACACAATGATAATGTATGAATCAGGACAGAGTCACAGATAGAGTGTGATGTAGTAGATTTCAGATGGCACTAACTGGAATTGAAGACAGGATTTTCATGAAGTCCAATTTGTGGCTTTGAGGCACATCATCTCTCACTTTAGCCTCCCTTGCAGGTTTGTTGCAAGGATAAAGTTGTATGATTCCCACCCCCACCACCTCCATCCCCACCCCAAGCTCCACAGAGAAACAGCAGAACACTAATGTGAGAAGTACATGCCAAGGGCCTAGGCGATTTCACAATACAGTAAAATAGATTTTAAGGTGTCACATTTCTTTATCATGAGAGGATATTACTTGGAGAAGTTATTTGCCCATAATCAACAAACAAGTAGACCCTCACATATACCACTCTATATTAAGAGGTACTCTGGGAAAGAGAACCCCCCCTTTTTTTTTTACACACTCTCTCTCTCTCTCTCTCTCTCTCTCTCTCTCTCCAGGGCAGCTCCATTACAGTTGAGGAGAAATCCTGGTCCTCCTTCCAAGGTCACCAGTGCTGTCCAGTCTGTATGATTGCTACATGATACAGAGAGTTTGCTCACATCCATTGGTAATTACTATTTTTAAATCATATATGGGTATATAGGTTTTAGTGACTTCCTGTCTTGCTCACAAAATTTACCCTTTTCTGGAAAAGGCCATACTAAGAAGCCACCACCATGATAGGGACTATTTGTCAACTTAAAGCTTTCTAGCCATAAAAATAATGATGCCAGCAGAATTTGTGACTATAAAAATATACTGCAGCGACCTCCCTATAGCAAGATAATGTAGGTAATAAAAAAAATCATTTAGTACAGCTTAATTAGTGGTTTAACACCAACATAAAAACAGATGGGATACAAGTGGTCAAACTGCTTATAAAAATAATTTGTGTGTGCAATTCATATTTGTTTATGAATTTAGTTGCTTTGTTAAGGCAAAAACACAGCTACATGCATTGAGTGCAACAATTCGTCATACTGAGCTTCATCAGCTTGCATCTCTACTGTTTATTTCCAAGGTTGGAATTGGGCAATTTATCCGTTTTTCATAGCTAACCAATCTTCTAGCCCACAGTGCAACATTAAAAAAAATCCATAAAACACCACCAGGCACTATTAGAAGTCTTTTAATCAAATTCTGAAAGTCTTTTTAAAGAAACAGATAATTCAGAAAACAAACGCTACATTTCAAAGCTTAGGCTTTGTAAATCCTTCTGCTTGGTTTCTAATGTTTAGTCACTCTGAGAACCCTATTCAGTGCTCAGTACACACACCCCTACCTTGAAAAATGAAGCCATGTTTATGAATGCATGCGATTTGGCAGGTGTTGCGTTTGATCTATAATGGCTCATTCAAGTGATCATTGGATGCTGCAGTTGTCAAGCGATCACTCTGCATATGTGAAACCAGCCCTCATGCGAAACTGAACAAAGTTATATTGACTACAGTGGCACGTAAACCAGTGCTTATATATTACATGTTTAGGACGCACCGCTTGTCCCCAAAACTAGCAAGTGTCCACTACATGCATTGGGATAAACGTCTTCATCATAATGCCAAAGAGTCATTGGAAAGGACAAGAGCAAGCAGGTGCCTGAACTCAGTTCAGCCAACACTTCTGCCTCTCCTCCCATTACCCGGCACCAATCTGACATCAGAGTGCTCGAAGTAGCAAGGTGGCACCTAGTCAGAATCAAAGCACCCTCTTGCTCCAGTCGCACCAGAGTGTCGACTGGAGCCAAGTGAGGCTACTGCTTTTTGAGAACTATGGAGGTAGCAGGACCACAGCCTTCTGTAAAGGTTCTCTGTACTGGGACTAAGAATTTGAAGTAAGATTGCTGACAGGTTCGCTGTATTTACAGGGATTTCTCAAAGGCTACAGTGGGATAGAAGGGAACAGGTGGTCATTCAGTTAAGCATACGCTGCTGGGAATGCATGTGAATAAGTTTACATACAGGGTTGATTCAAAAGAATATGAGCCCCAATGCGTGAGGAGGATGGGGTTGTGCCTGGAGCTCACCTATCCTGACATCACTGCAGGACGTCCCAATATGCTGTCAGAACAGCCTTTAGTTATCAAGCTATCCATCGTATTCCTATACCACCTGATATATGCATCTCTAGGCAGCCAATGTAAAATATACACTCAGAAGATTAACACACATTTAAAGGTTTAAACTTTCAGTTAAAAAGCCTGAGAAAAACAGGTGCATCGAGGGTCTTCCTAGAAGTACACATAGAAGGAGATGCTCTTATTTCGACAGGGAGCATATTCCAGAGCCCCAAGGCAGCCACAGAGAAGGCCTGGCCCCAAGCTGCCACCAAATGAGCTGGAAGCAACCATAACAGACCTCTCCAGATGATCTTAATAGGCAACAGGGTTCATGACAAAGAAGGCATTACCTTCAGTACTAGGGTCCTTAAGCTGTTAAGGGCTTTTAAAGGTAACAACCAGCACTTTGTATTTTGTTCAGAAACATAGTGGCAGCCAGTGCAGTTCTTTCAAAATCAGTGTTACATGATCCCCTTGAGTTGATCCAGAGACCAGTCAGGCTAGCACATTCTATAACAACGGTAGTTTCCAGACTAGCCCCACGTAGCGTGCATTACAGAAGTCAAGCCTAGAGGTTACCAGCAGATGCGCCACTGTTTTAAGGTCATTTACATCGAAAAATGGATGTCACTGACATACCATCTGAAGCTGATAAAAAGCCACTGCTGATCCTGGTCAATGCTGATCAGGCCAACCAAGGCAGTCTCAACCCCTTAGTCCACCCAAAAGGCAATTTGAAATGGGTCTAGATAATCTGTGTCATCCAAAACTGCCTGGAGCTGAAAAGCCGCCACCCACTCAATCAGCTTGCCCAACCATGGAAGATGAGAAACAGGTCTGTAATTAGCCAAGGGACCCAATGCAGGTTTCCTCAAATAAGGTAGCCTCAAGACAAGGAGGCATCCTGCCCTCCCTCAGAGAAGCATTCATAATATTTACCAGACCCTCTCTGATAATATGATTACCAGGTGAAATATGCCAAGTTGGGCAAGGGTCAAGAGAACAGGTTGTAAGACACACAGACCAAGTAGTTTGGCCACATCCTCAGAAGTCACAACTGAGAGTGATCCAATCTCATCCCATAAGAGGAGTTGCTGGACACCTCTACAGTAGACTCTGCAATAACTGTGGTATCCAGTTCGGACCAAATACAAGATTTTATCCACAAAAAAGTCATTAAAGACATCACAGAGAGTGACTGATGGTTCCAAGTTTGGGGGTGGGCATAAACTAGCCCCTACAACCCTAGAATTAGCTGGATGTGAATTTGCGGAAGCAATGGGGGCAGAAAAGAACCACTTCTTTGCTGCCCTCATTGCCATGGCATAGATCTTCAAATGTGCTGTGTTGTGATCTGTCGGATACATGCCGTGTCTTCCTTGACTTGTACTCTAGTCGTCTTCCTCGCTGCTTCAGCTCCTATAGTTCTTCTGTATATCACAGGGCTGACTATGAAGCAGGTCAGAGAGGACACTTAGGACCTATTGTGTCTACCACCCTAGTGAATCCATTATTCAATATTTGCACAAGAGCATCAACAGAACCATGAGCGGAGCCAACTTCAAACCCTTCCAAGGTTTCTCGGAATCCTATTGAACCCAATAACCTTCTCAGGCAGACCAACCTAATGGGTCCTTTACCCCTGCAGAAGTGGATTGTGGTTGCAAATCCTACCTTAACCAGATGGTGATATGTCCATGACAATGGGGAGAAGATAGGAGTCCCCATCCATGGAACACTACCCTGATCAGAGCAAAAGACCAAATCGAGCATGTGACTAGACTCATGCATCGGTCCATACTGTAAATCAATTAGGATAGGCCCACAGTTGTCACAGCTGCTATGATCGCCTGAGCCGCTCCCAACAACCCAGTCCCGAAATGAAAATTGAAGTCCCCTGCCATCAACAACCTGGGCCATTCCAATGCCAACTCTGCAACCAGATCAGTCAGGGACTCCGGTGGGCAGTGGAGTGATTGGTAAACCAAGTCCCCGTCTATCCTTGGTCCCTAGATTTAGGTGCACACATTCAAATAGGCCAATTCCTTGACAGGGATCCTGGTAAACGAGATGTTGTTCTTATAGACCACAGTCACCCCACCTCCCCACCCACATCCTCTCATCTGCTCCACCTTGGAATAACCCACTGGGAGAACCTGTGACCAAAGTGGACTACTAGCCTCTCTCAACCAGGTCTCTGCAATTCACACCAGATTAGCTCCTTCATCCATAATCAAGTCATAGATGATCTCAGACTTATTTTGGGCTGACCTGGCATTACAAAGTAACAAGGTGAGGTTCTGTGGGTTTTGGCACTGCTCTTCAAAGTCAAAGAGGTGGTAGGCCTGCTGGAAGGGAAAACTGCAATTAAATTCCTGATTTCCATTCCCCTGTAATGGCCTACTGACCTAACAGCACCGTATCTTCATCAATTCTCCACCACCATTGGAATAACTACCCCAGAGTTGCTCCCCATCTCTGGACAACCCAAGACATACCTGTACCAGGCCAGGCCCAGCCAATTATTAGGCAACAATAATAATATAATGAAGAGAAGACCTCCTTTTAGGAGTCTAAAACAATGCGTTAGCCCCAGCCCTCGTTCCCACCCCCAAGGGCTGCCACCAAAGATTGTCTGTGCCCCCAGCATTGCCTTCCTTTTTAAAACTCAAAAGAGTTGGAAAAGCCCCACCTGATGGGGCTTTAATCACATGAGAGGGCATTCATCTGAATCACACCTCTGCACATGCTCCAAGAACCTGTTTATACACGCCTTAACAGGAGCAGAAATATTGAATGGACATCTGCCCAGTCAAACCAACTTAGCACCCTCTGGTGTCTCCTTTGTTGAAGATTGTGAGCCCTTTGGGGACAGAAAACCATTTTCTCATTCCTTTTTGTGATGTGCTTTGAGGACTTTTTATTGCAAAGTGATATATAAATATGTTGTTAATAATAATAATAATTATTATTATTATTATTATTTTAGGATGTGTTTTGGTTTGTGTTTGGTGACAGCATGAGTGAAAACACACATGAGATTTAGGCTCTCTGTATTGGAAACAGGCCATGCATACACATTAGAAGAGCTGGGGGACCGTTCACTTGGAACCCAGAATATTCTAGTGCTGAGCTGATAAGTTTGGACAGGGCCAATGCTGTGAATATTCTTCCATGAAAGTCAAAAGGAACAAAAAAGGTAAAGGGTTACTATAGTTCTGCTGGGGGGAAGCAACAGAGAATGGACCAATTTAGACCACAGCATGGACAAGCGGGGAAGGAGCAATGTGCTCATGCACTCAAGCCAGCGTAGTGTAGTGGTGAGAGTGCTGGACTAGGACCGGGGAGACCCAAGTTCAAATCCCCATTCAGCCATGAAACTAGCTGGGTGACTCTGGGCCAGTCACTTCTCTCTCAGCCTAACCTACTTCACAGGGTTGTTGTGAGGAGACATTCAAGTATGTAGTACACCGCTCTGGGCTCCTTGGAGGAAGAGCGGGATATAAATATAATAATAATAGTAATAATAATAATCCTCTTCCTCCACTCAGAACTGCCCACCTAAATGGAACTTTCCTGATTTGTTAAACTAGTTTCCCATGATATCCAAATGAGGAAACTAGCCTTTCAAACTAAGACATCAAACCAGGACCAGATCAAAGACTGAGAGCCTGGTTTCTAGGGAGTGTTTAAGCCACAGTGTCTTTGTTTTGGACATCACGAGAAACTGTAGTTTAACAAACCAGGAAGCTTTCCATTTAGCTGGTGCATGAGGGGAGGAGGAAAGGGGAGGAGGGAGCACACAAACTCATTGCTGCCTCTTTGGTAGTTTATAGTCCAACAAACTATGATTTGTTCAGTCACTGAATTGGGCCAATGGTCCCTTAGGATTAGAAAACAAGTAGAAAACCTTTTTTTGAAGAACAGGTTAAAACAGAGGAAAACAGAAATTCAGTAAGTAAAGTGAATAAAGACAGACAAGTAAAACAGAGGAATTCATTTTAGAGGATTGGTCTAGATGAGTTTTTACATCTCTTCAAATACCAATTTTAAAGATCTGAATTAAAATTTTAAAAGGAAAATATGTAATAAGTGAAGATGGACAATAGATCATTTTACTTCACAGAGAAAATAATCTGTCCTATCTTATTAAAATCAAACACATAAATGTGTATATTCCTGTCACTTAGCATTTACATAAAATAGATATGTTTTCAATAAATAAAATGCAATAAACATTGTACATTAACAAGCTCACACACTACAAAAATATCCAATGCACCAACAAGGTAGTCTCAAGGATAGTCTTTGCTGGCCTCTAGTGGAACACCACAAAAGGGATAATAAGTGTTCTATTTGTGGCTCCAGGAGTGGTTTCCAGGTAGGATGCCTGCCTTCTTCGTGGTGAGATACAGGGACAGACTGGGGGAAACTGCAGCTGTCTGGCAGCTCCACATGTCCAGAAGCTGCCCAACAACTAACAAGAGCCAGCTGCTAGTGCAATGCTGGGCCTCTTCCTTCTTCAAATGAACCACAGGCCATTATTAAAGCAATAAAAATGCAGGAGCAAAGTATGGGCCAGTGCTCACCCAACAGCAGCACCCACTCTAATGCATACTCGGGAGCATGCAGGGTTGCCCACATGGGAGCAGGTGGACTGGATCATTCACAGTCACTGAAAACTCCACGATCTTCCTAAAGATAATCAAAGTCTTTGTAACTGTGTATACACTATCCAGCGTAAATATGCCAGTTCACACAAATACCGTCTCCACTGCAGGCACAGCCAAGCCAAGAGCGGCCCTGCATGCTCCCAAGACAATCACACAGAGGCTACCACTAGGTGCAAGTTGACAGAGTCATATAACATCATATCAGCTGCGTTTTCACAATCACAGTGATCCTGGTTAAAGAGTTGCCAATCCTGGTTAAACATGGTTTAACCACAGCAATTTGACCAGGATTGCCCTGGAAATCTAGATTCTCACAACCAGCTCTATGGGGCAAAGCAATCCTTGTTAACTCTTTAACCAGGATTGCTGCAATTGTGAGAATGCAGCCATCACGGATATTTTAGTCTTGCTTCACAAAACTGATTCACTTGTGTGGTGCAAAAAAAGATTCCTGTTAATCACAAGGATATCCTTAATTCTGCTCTCTGTTGTCCACTGGAGGCCAGCTGATAAGGAGTGGGATTATTACACACAAGTTTCAGAAGTCATCTAGAAAAGACACTTACAAGCATTTTCCACACAAACTTCCCCTTCCACATTAAATAGAAATAAGCACAGTATTGTCATCCAAATACCTGAAGTGGATGACTAAGCAGCATGACTGCTTGATGAAGCCACCCTCCTGTTTCTAATTCCCTACTTCTGAAGGGACAGGATTATTTATCTAAGCAACAGACTCATTCTGCCTGAAAGACAGTACACTGTATCTTTACTCAATAAACTACAGTATTTGCTCAAGAAAGCTTCTAAGCGATGCTATTCATACCCTTTCCTTCATAAAGTTTTCATCTTTAAAGAAGCATCCCCATGAGAAAATGCAGTACTATATTTAATAGAGGTTACAGTGGCAGAGCCTGACCAGAGGCTACCAAAACACCCTGTGCTTTCATTAACATTATAAATGACCAAGTTTTTGGAACAGGATTTCCACAGGAGGTGCTGAGATATGAAGGTTAAACAAATGAGATGTGCATATTGTAAGAGAGCTGTTAAGTAGTCCTAACCTCACCATCTTTCCAGCTGTTTACACATATAGGCAGGGCTTGGAGCAAGTCAACTGTGAGCATAAACCCTAGACCTGTTCTCACATTATATCCACATGTGAGAGCCAGCATGGTGTAGTGGTTAGAGTGCTGGACTAGGACCGGGGAGACCCGAGTTCAAATCCCCATTCAGCCATGAAACTAGATGGGCGACTCTGGGCCAGTCACTTCTCTCTCAGCCTAACCTACTTCATAGGGTTGTTGTGAAAGAGAAACTCAAGTATGTAGTACACCGCTCTGGGCTCCTTGGAGGAAGAGCGGGATATAAATGTAAAAATAATAATAATGTTGAGAGGGAGAAGGGTCACACTCACTGGCCCCACTCTCTGCATACTGAGAAGAAAAGGAGAGTAGGCTAGGCATGTAGAACGGTATGCACGACCAGGAACCTTGGTTGGCCCAGAGTTCTCAGCCACACATACCATTGCACATACATAGCACTTGTTCTCACATTCCGCCAAGTGAGTGTGTCAGGACATGGCCAGCAGAGCTTCAGAGATGGAGGGTAGGTCCTGCAAGTGCAGGATCACTCCCCACTCCACAAGATGACTCAGTTTGTGGATATGAAGGCAGGAACTAGCACTCCTGCAATTTTTGCCTAAAGAGACTGTTGATTCACAGCCAAGCTGCAGTAAAAGGTGAACCCACACTAAGGGCAGACAGTTTTCCTCTATAAACGCAGATCTGTTACCTTAGGAACTCTGGGGTTCAAGGGGAAAACATGTTATGAGTGCCATATATAGGGACTGGAGGAATGGCAGACTTCTTTTAAAAAAAAGAAAAAAAAACAGAGACAACATTAAAATCAGAGACAACAGTCTACGGTTTGCTTGCATACAAAACTACAGCAAACTGAGGGGAAATAATATCTTTATCACCATTGCTATACTTTGGTCCTGATCATAGGAAAATAATTTGCAACTGAACTACTATTAATTTGTCCCAGTAATTTCAGCTGAACTTTCTCTGCGTGGACTCAATTTATTTTCCCACTTCCATCAACTGCAATTTTTCCCTTTTAATATCTTTGCATCAATATTAGCAATCCATTTGAAATAAATGGACTCAATTTGAGTACCCTGCACCCCCACCACACGTTTTGGTACATATAGATTCTCAGTTTATGAGTGCGAGACCAGAACTCAGAACGATCCAATGAAGCCGACCAGCAGTAAATTCTGGACACCAAGACAATTTGAACACTACGTCCAATTGGTCGCTTCCACGTGTTGCAGGGGGTGAGTGCACATCCCATCACCACCTGGAACAGTGGCCCAGAGCCTCAAAACCACATGGGAGGGTGGGGAAGAGTTAGTTAATATAAACCACCCCTCACATGCAATTTAAATGCCACGGTGAACCCCACTCCACATGTCCATCGTTATGAGACTGCAGTTTAGTACAGTTTGGGTGGGACATATGCACTCATTATGCTGGCAATTGTGCCAGTATAGTTATGATGAAGAGTGTTTTCAACATTCCACCATTATAAGCACTGAGCATTCTATTGCTTCTGAAGTCAAATGTATCCGACCAACCCCTCCAAATTCATGCACACCTCAGCTAGGGGTCAGGAGACACCACTCCTCCAAATTTGGTGCAAATCCATTGCAAAATGGCTCAGATACAGCAGTTTAAGTATTTAACTCCCAAAAATTAGTTTTCAGAGTGTTGGCAGTGTTTTTTCAACACAAATGTTGAGGCTATTCTCATGCATGTGCAAGACTGGGCTAAGGGAGCTCAGCCTGTTTTTACACATGCATGCGAACCTGCAATTCTATGCGCACACCTAGCAGGAAGTAAACTCCATTAAATTCAGTGGGACTTACTTCCATATAATGAGGGAACAGTTAAACAATCTCTGAAAAATGGTGCCGAAGAGGGGAGATTAATGGAAAGGACCTTTTAAAAATGTGAGTGGAAAACCATGATAAAATCCTGTGAGGCAAACCCACCAGCATCCCACCCACACATGTTGTTCTCAAAGAATCTGGCACTAGCCACAGCATTCCACAAGGCATAAGATCTGTTTGCACATTTAAAAGAAAAATGCCAATAATCCATCCTCTCCTACTTTGTAGAGAATACAGCAAGAAAGAGATAGCGACTGACATATTGAGGAACGTTACTCAAAGTTATCCTACTGAAATTAAGACAAACATGTTAAGGAATGCCCAGTGTCCTTTTTAGCCTACTTCCCAGTAGGCTTTTGAGATCACCCGGCACAGAGAGAGAGAGAGAGAGAGAGAGAGTGTGTGTGCGCGAACGCACATCCCCCCAAGCCAATCAACTTCACAATGCCTGGACCAATATGATCCAAACCGGGTACAGTTGTAGGGACCCCTCAGTGGCTAGTCTGTGATGACATCCACCCCAATTCAAGATTGTGGACACAAATGTTTGAGGCACAAGTGGGCTAACTTGTGGACTACCTAACTGATTTGAACCAAATTTGGTACAGTTGTAGTGAGTAATACACAGGGACACCTCAACGACGTGTTTTCCGATTATGTAATCCACCCCAATTCAAGATGGCAGAAACGTGAACATTTGAGACGCAACTGGGCTAACTTGTGAACTGCCTAACCAATTTGAACCAAGTTTGTGACAGGTGTAGGGGCACATAGGAACACTCAATGGCATCGTTTGTGATGATGTCATCCACCCCGATTCAAGATGGTGGTCATGTGTACATGTGAGGTTCAAGTGGGAACTGATTTGGACCAAAATTAGTCCAGTTGTAGAGATAATGAAAAGTAGACTGATTAGTTCTTACTAGAACTTTTAATTTCAATGAGATTACTTTGAGTAAGCTATCATCCTATCAGCCATTAACCATTAAGTGGAGGCCTGAGGCTTAAAGAAAGAAATCTACTTAGAGCTCAGAGGCTATGTCACTTGTGCACAAGCTTTAAAAGATACTACTTTCTAGACAGAGGGAAGAGAGACAGGCACTAATAAGTATTATTAAAACATAACACAAATATATTAAAAGAGGAAGAGTCAAGGCCAGGAGAGCTCATATCCCCTCCTCAGAGCTCTACTTGTAGCCAGAGAACAGGCCCTGGAGAGGTGGGTGGAGGGCTGCTGCTCAAGGCCTGCGTGTCCTGAGTGAAGGAAGGAGAGAAAGAAGTGTATATAAGGGCTCCTATAGGTTTCCTTCCCTTAAAAAAGTAGGGGTTTCAAGAGGGGGGGGGGCTTTTATTCTCTAGGCTCATAGAGTATGAGTCACTATATATGGTAGAAGGTGCAATTCAGAGAGTTAAGGCATACTGTATTAGTCAGATTGGCTTAAGGCCTACCACTATTTTGCTGATAACACCATACTGAAGGAAATGCAATCAAGCAGGAGAACTAAGATTTATGGGAAATTTCTGGGAACAAAATCTGTAGTTTTGGACATTTGTTAAAGCACTTGTTTTTGTTTTTTTAAATTATCACTGTTGTGTGCATTTGAGAAAAAGCAAAAGTGAAGTACAGTTTTAAAGTGAACACAAGTTACCCACTTCTTGCTGTGTCATTCACTGCTGAATAATCGTTAGATGGCATCACAATGTCACTTTTACTAAATCCATTAATTTCATTTAATTGTGTTTTTTCAGGTGGGGCAGGGGGAGTGTGACTTTATCTTAGTTTAAGGTTTTGGCATTCAATATCAGAAGTTTAACCCCGTGGGTTGGGTAAGCTCTTTCCCATAGTGTCCAATCAGATTTTCCTTTTTAACACACCTGGAAATTCAGTAATTCAAAAACCTTTGGTTTAAGATGAGAGTTAAGATGCTTTACATTTTCACTCTCACTCTAAAAAAGAATGGATATTACCAGTTAAGGTGCCCATCTTAACCTCTGTGCTGTATAAGCTGTAAAGACTTTGTACAGTCTGCCATATGATAGCTTTAGAAGAGAGGCCCACACCCACACTTTGCCTTGGTATTTCAGTTGGATGAATTTCTGCCTGATGGATCTCAGGACATGATGTCTCTTCTGGACCCAAGGTTTCAGCAGCAAAACTCAAGTGGATCCAAAGATTCACATTCAAGTTTGGGGTTGAAAACCTCGGGTCAGTTCGGTGACGAAACTGGGTTCACTGCAGGTTCACACATTCTAATGACCACAAACCTGAACCTCTGGCACAGCTGACTCCAGTATGGCATTATGTCTGAAGGTGACCAAAGTGTAGGTGCATGGACGCTCATTTCTCAGCCAAAGACTGTACAAAGTCTTTACAGCTTATATGGCACAGAAGTTAAAATGAGCACCTTAACTTGCAATTTTCATTCTTTTTAGAGCACAAGTGAAAATGTAAGGCATCTTAACTCTCATCGTAAACCAAAGGTTTTTGGATTATTGGGAATTCCACAGTACATGGTGAGATAGGTCAGTAAGATGTATTGTCTGCACTGGCACAAAGAAAAACACTTCTTCACACAAAGCAGAAACAACATATGCTAATAGTGGCCACTGGTTTAGCTTTAAAAAGAGGGCACAACCTATCCTCCACACATTTGTCTATCAATAGCTATTAGTCACAATAGCTAAATGGAACCTCCCGATACTCTTCAGAATAAGAGATTTAGGAAGGGAAGACAGATAGAAAAGGGTTGTTGCCTTTAGGCCCTGCTTTGGTCAAATCTATCCAGGCTCCTCTTATGCACTGACTTGCATCCTTTCTGGACTAATCTCTATTCCACACATATTTTGCTGTCACACTGAACAATCTGAACATTGTTTTCCCCCCAGTTCCTATTGCCAAGTCTACCTCATTCTATAATATGGATGATCAAAGGTTATGCTCTCTGAATATGGAATAATCTTCTAGGGATAATCCATATACATATTTTATCTCTATAAGACCTAGTAATCGCTAAAAGCTGCATGAATTATGGAGTTACCACCATGTTCAGCTCATTGGTCTGCAGCTGAATTCTCCATCCCACAATACTTTTCTGCATTATCCCAGTACGAGATCACCTGTATTGTAGGGCTCGACAACCAGGAGAAACAATACTGTATCATCTTAAAGAGTCTATGGGATAAGGAAATTATAAGGGCACTCAGGACCACTCAGAGCAGTGATCTTAACTATTTTTCAAGTGGGGGCTACTTTGGCAAAAAAAACAACCTTTAATGTGAGAGCTGTTTCCCATTACAGTACTACACTTTCTTCAGTGCTGGGAGGGTTTTCGTTTTAAGAGAGACAGAGCCATCTCTTGAGCTCTATGGGGAAAGCGGTGGAAAGGGCTACACTTCCCAGCACTCTGTGCACACTTTCCAAGAAGGTACGGAAGCTCAAAGTGGGTTCTGTTTCCCTTATAAGAGACCCCTGGTGCTGGGTAAAGCACAGCACTGCACAGCGGGAATAGTTGTCTCAGCATTGTGCCAGGGGGACTGTGCAGCATATGCAGCTGAAGCTTCACACAGGCCCAATTCGCGAGGGAGCCACATGTAGAGTTAATGAGAGCCGTCACTGGCTCCTGGACCTTACAATGAAGAACACCAACTCAGAGAGTCAATGGCAAGAATGGGATATGAATAGTGAACTTCCACAGCCAATGCAGGAAAACTATCGCAATGCACCAGGCCTATAAACAGGCACCCAGGGAGCAGAAAGGGATGTTTTTGCAAATGGAAGGGGAAATGGGTTCTCTCTCTTTTTCAGCTGTTGATGGACTGAAGACATTACAGTACAAGTATACTACAGGATAACAATGGCTTTGGGGGCCAGTTTACAGTACACTGGTTAGGAATCGGTTAGCATATGTTTGGTCAAGTAAGCTTTGGATAAAAGTTGCATGGAAACATAGGAAGCTGTCATATACCGAGTCAGATCCTTGGTCCATCTAGCTCAGTATTGTCTACACAGACTGGCAGCAGCTTCTCCAACGTTGCAGGAATCTCTCTCAGCCCTATCTTGGAGATGCCAGGGAGGGAACTTGGAACCAAAGCAGCGCCATCCCCTAAGAGGAATATCTTACAGTGCTCACACATCAAGCCTCCCATTCATATGTAACCAGGGAGGACCCTGTTTAGCTAAGGGGACAGGTCATGCTTGCTACCACAAGACTAGCTCTCCTCAAAAAGATTTGCAATAAGCGGAAAAACCACAATGTGTGGAGAAACAGATAAGCTACTGTAAGTTGGTAAGATGGATTTAGTGACCCCAGGTTGAAAAAGAGACACAAAGTACTGTCATGCTCTTGCCTCTTGTTGGTTTAATCACATATTTCCCCCACTTTCAGACTGGGCAGCTGTCATGTGAACCTGCCCAGAGCAAGAAGACCCAAACTTTGAAAAGTAGATTTATACTGAATTAAATTCAAGTGAATGACAGCAGGTTGCAAAAATCTGAGAGTCAGTTTATCATTTTGGTTTAGCAATTCCTTTTTCATTGCTTTAAGCCACTTCCTTTTTGGAAATATTTTCAAAGACACAGCCCTGCATCTCGGGGTGTGCATGAAACTGGTTTGGCCAGCTTGGTTCGAATCCAGCCCAGATCTGGTCTGGCCACTGAACCAGGTCAAACCGGTTTGGGAATATACTTGTAAAGGGGAATTCCCTATAAGACCACCATAGGAGTCACCCTTCTCAAACACAGAGGATAAGCTGGTTATTCACACTAAATCACCACTGGGCACTTTCACCATACACAACACCTTCCTTCAGTCATATAGTTGTGATTTCTAACTTACCACTCTTTTAAAGTCATCTTCTGCTTCATCAAACTTTCCCTGCTTAAGCAGAAGGTTCCCTCTTTGCAGCCTTGCCTAAAAACAACAAAACAGTTCTGTAACATACACAATTCTTAAGCACAGTCAAACACCTATGTCTTTTATACTTTAAAAGCATAGTGTATTTATGCTTTTTTTTTTTTGCCCTGCTCTATAAAGTCCACTATCATGTACTTTTCCTTGTCCTACAATCTCATCATTGGAAAGATTTCTCTCAATTTTTATATCCAGAGTTTGGAGCACTTCATTTGAAATGTGTACATGTTTACATAAACAAACTTCTAAGACAAAGGATAAATGGTCAACAATACCTATAAACATCTTCAGATTTCCTCAAGCTGCAGCCTTACAGAAACATCAGGAGTGCAAAAAAAAACAAAAACAAAAAACCTAGAGTGAAAAATCATGCTGAAGTGCAAAAAAGAACTTCTGCAGATATCCTCCCTCCATACCAAACATGTTTTTTGCTACAACACATGCCAACGTGCAAGATTAGTGCAACTTATTTTACAAGTATCCAGGTCCTGACTTCAGACTCCTAATGATATAAAGAGAGGATATTGTTCCAAGCATCACCAGAAAAACCACAGCATTTTGATGTATAATACAAGACTTGCAAAGTTCTATATAGCACCACCAGTTATTAAAAACAGGTTAATTACACAAAATAGCTATGAGATTAAAGTCTCTATATGCTTTGATACAGGGTTTTCAAAAAATTAGAAACAGTATTCTTTTTATCTACAGAGTGCTATCAATCTACATGGGGCCTTACAGAGTACTTTAAGGAGCAAGCATGTAGGTCTCTGCCCTGCAGAGCTTACAGTTTAAAATATTACAAGTGGGTCGGGGAACCAATCAAGGATCCATCATCCAATATGTAGTTATATCAACATAGGATCAGATTCTATTAGCACTTTAATTGTAATTGTTTTAACATTATTATATAGGTAATGCACAGTGGAATTATGTCTTAGGGTCAGACTAGATTAGGGATATTGAAACGTTTCCATGTCCCTCAACAAGCTGTTTCAAGTGCCTTGAGCGCAAAACAAAACTCCCTTAAATAAAGGGTACGTTTCGAGCTCAGAACAAAACAACCCTGTTTCAATTTGAAATGTTTTGACATGTTGAACACCATTTTGGAAGCTCGATTTTGCCCTTGCTGGTTGGTTTTCTGCACTGGCTTCCAATCCTATGTGGAATGGCGTGTGTGTGTGTGTGTGTTAAAAATTTGTTTTAAATCATCTGCTTGCCCATTTCTTTTGTGGGTTGAGCGGTAGGTAGCACCCTTTATGCCCTACCACCCAAATCATTTTGGTGTCCCTAGGAGCTACCCATGTGCAATAATGGGGTGCTTCAAGTTTCCCCATTGTCCCCTATGGCTGAAACTCAAAATGTTTCAAGGTTTGTTCCATCTAAACAACCGGATTAGGATTCTGTCGAAACAACCGGATTGACCTCTGTTTCAACTGAACATTTTGGCCACCTGCATTTTGTTTCATGCTCGAAACAAAGCACAAGATCTATTTCACGCACATCCCTAGACTAGATGTGCATGCAAACGCATTATAGGTGTGCTTTCTACCAAAAGTGTATCTTGTTTTGATCAACAGCCATATAGAAAGATGTGTGCGACTGTGGTTAGGAGGAAGTTCACTCTTTCCCCATGTGCCATTTCCCCACCAAAACCCATTTACTTCAAACTGCCACTTCAGCAGCAAATAATCACTTCAGGTGGGTGTTTTTTGGCAGGAAGATAGTGAGTGAGACAACTAAACCTCCCCGTCTGTGTGCCCTGGTCCCAAATGGAGCCCCCCCCGCCGCTCTCTTTGACCAAAAACGAAAGTGGGGGGGGGAGGCACTTCCATTTGGAAGCACACCTCAATAGCACATATTTGGGTATGCATCTAGTTTGGCCCTTCAAGGTACAACAGTCAGTCCCAGCTCATGCCAAAACATCAACACACCATTTGGTCATGACAGCTTTGCTATACATCAGGTGCTGAATTAACACTTCGAAAAAGACTGCTCCCCCCTGCTAATGCATCTTCTATACTGCACAGCTGCTAGAATTCTGGCCTACATTTAACCTCTCCAAGTTATAGGATAATAAAAGTTTTCTGTTTGATTATACCACTTACTGAAAAAAAAGAGTCCCATTTTAAAAGCAACATAAAAACAAAAGACAAAAAGCCATTTTCATCCACCCTGAAGGAATCTTTCAAAAGCCTTACTTACCGATGTGAAATCCTGCTTTAATTCAACCACCTTGCTTAAGTCACGAATGGCAGCTTTAGATTTGCCCATGGCTAAATATACTGTGGCTCTTCTGTAATAGGCAAAGTAGTTATCAGAGTCCCCTTCTGCAAGTGAAGAAGGAGCAATCAGAATGTTGCCTCAAGCCAGCCAAATCTTTGGATACAACTAAGCCAGCAATAAGGAGGAATAATAGCACCATTACCAGAATTTTTAAACAGTCTGACACCAACATTTAATTAGCAGAAGATACATTTCCATAGCACAATCATACTATACATTGCATGCATTTGCATACATTAACACTAATGAAATCATATGCATATGACAGCATTCAGCTTCCAGGTTGTATTTAAGGGCTTCAAAAGGTGAGCATCTAAGTGCATTCCAGCTGCGGAATCAAGTCTGGCCTCCTACATGCTAAAGCTTTTTATCTCAAACTGCAGGCTCACATTTGGAAGACTGTTTTACATTTTGTCACTTTCTAGTCCTGGCTCCCGCATCTCTCATTGACAGAAGATCAAATAATCATCTCACTGGAGATCAGCAGTGCGGTGTTCTTCTAAGCACCACCAACCATTCTGAGAGAGCAAGCTTTTAAAATAGAAATATACCAAAACATTCCTCCCTATTCAAGGCAATGAGAGTTTTATGGGACTCTTATCAGGGCTGTAAGACTTTCATACGGCATCAAGATCACTGTATTTCACAGGTCGTGCTGAGGATGGTCTTCTCAGCAGCTCCAGTCAAGTGCTTCTTTTGCCCAGTAGCAACTGGATAGGCATTTATTCTTCATGAAACAACTGGCCCATCGGTCAGCATTTTTGTTTCTTGGATATGCAGCTTTGGCAGCCTTCTCAAGGAATCACTAGTAAAGTTTAAACCAAAGGACTTCAGCAGAATATAGTAGATGCAACACTTCAGCATCACAGGGACACGTCTGAAGGAAAGCTACACAGACCTCTCCAGCACAAACATAAAATGTATCATTTTTTGGAAAACTTTTACCACTTTCCCATTACAAAGATAAACACAATTAAGAGTAAATTACAAAAACAGGTGAAACTACTGGTACTGATCTAATAATACTTGGCACACAAATTACCTTGTATTACTCACAACAACTCTGTGAGGTAAGTATTATTAGCCCCATATTGCACGTGGGCATATTGAGCCTGGCTGAGAGGAAGCAGCTTGCCACTAGTGAGTTTATGGCAGAGACAAAATTCAGACCAGGGAAGTCTTCTATATAATCTATAAAAGTAGGAATTGGAGGCCTATGCCAGGAACAGAAATGGCGGGACTCTGTGGAAAATGAATTTCTTGACTGCAACAGAAGAGGCACTGCTCCACCCAGCTCCTCCCCATTCTAAATGTGTACAAATGAGAGGGGTCACGAATCAGTCTTGCTGAAAGCCAGGTCTTCCATGGTAACCTTGCTAGCTAATACCTGCTGTTTGGTAGATGGCTGCAATTACCCAGTGGTACAATACTTCTTTGAAGCCAGGCCGCAAAGAACAGACAAAGCTAACACACTATATGGGAAACTCGTGTTCAGGGGCAATAGCTTTTGAAACCAATTCCCAGTACAACAACAACAAATCTTTGCTACCTATTCTGTCCCCAAAACTAATCATTCGAGCGCCACTCTTGGAGGAAAACAAATTAAGGTTAGATATGCTACACAACGGCCAATTCTAGGCTGGGAGCATCTAGAATGGAAAAGACCTACAGAGACTAATCAGTTATTCTCTGTTAAAGATCTGAGCTTTGCTATTACAGTTGCAGGATCACAGCTACTGCATACTATCGATCAGCCCTACCATCTGTTCACTTCGAAAAAGAACTCACACTCCTTATCGCGTATATAAAAGCAGCTCAAGGTTTAGAGCCGAAAAGACTTCTCCGGTGCACAAAATGGATGTGCCCGTGCCTCAGCTCAGTAAACCGCCAGGATGAAGCTCAAGTTTAACAAATTTCACTAAGAACAATTCTAAAAATCGTCACAGCGTGGAGCACAGCTTCACAGACAGGAAAGCTTATCAGCAGTGTTCCAGGAGCATCTTTATCAAAGGGGCAGAGCAGGGGAAGAAAGAGTCCAACGATTGCTGGAAGAGATAGGAACAATCCAAGCAGTGAAAGCCAACAGCCGACACATTAATGATGCTCCTTCCCACAGTTATGTCACTGTGCTAAAGAAACTGGGTCTTCTTGGTTGCCTGTTGCAACTCAGCAATAATCTACCTAAACAAGATTCCCTCACAAGCAAGTCAGGGCTTCTTTTTCATAAGTGGCCTTTTCCCAACAGGCACATAATCTCTGTGCAGTGGGGGGGGGGGCGCCAAGCATACCATCTGCTGGAAAGCACAGCATAGTTGTGGTTTATTCCCTTTTGCCACTAAGTACACATCATGAACGCTTTTCTACCCCCTGCCAAGTGTGGTGACTACCTCTGCACTGCACACGTGTTATGTATGAAGCCTCAGTTTGTCAGGGTTGGACTCAAACAGGTTGGCCTTCCGTGCCTTGCTGTAGGCCCAAGCAGATGTGATGGTGACAGACGCGCCTTCCTCTTCATGGCAGTACACAAGAAGCCCAATCCTTCCTCTCCCACACCTTCCATTCCCTCAGTCCACTGCTCCAGATTTTTTCCTTCTTGTCATACTCCCTTCTGGTATTGGAGCTGCAAATTAATAAGAGTATCTGAAACAACTGACTGTAGGAAGGTAAAATGAGGGGGAAAGTTACTCATAAAGGCAAAGCATCCCTCTAACTCCGGCTTTGTATCTAAACGGAGTAGACATGTGCAGGATGGTCCTAAAACAACCTAGGGCTGAAGATAACACAGTGGACTTCCCTACACAAGCCTATATCACACTTTGAGCTCCAAGAAGCAAGAGAGATCTGGAGGCCTGAGTAAATCCTGCACTCAGTTTACACAAGACCATTCATCGCTGTACTGGTCATTTTCTATCTGCTTTTAGCATCCAAATCTGAAAATAGTCTAGCAAGCTAACTTCAAAACTATGTATGCACTTCTTTCTTTTAAAGACTCTCAGAAAACACTAGCATTGGCACAGAATGTACAGATCACGCCACAGTCCTAACTATGGTTACTTGTGGGCAAGAGTACCATTAATTTCAATGGGGCTTATGACTTTAAAGCAGATCTGTGTACATAGCCCTTTACAGAATTAGAGAACAAACCAAAAAAAAGGTCCCTGCCTCAAGGAGCTCACAATCCAAAGGAGAAAAGGAGAGCCAACGATAATGGGATGGATATGCCTCAAAAGTATACATGCATAGACTTCGTTTCAGTCAGGACTGAGAGGCACAAGACTGCAGGCTTCGTTTTATAACTGCTCACTAACGGTTAAAAAGGATCGATAGAACATACAGCATGTCATTCCCAGGCGACAGTACAGAACTGAAACAAAGACAGTTGCTTGCTGCTTAGTTTTAAACAGGTTTGCTATCGGCACAAGTGATAGTACACAAAGGCCAAAAATACAGGAGGTTTTTGTTGGTGAACAGGAGTCCTGTAGAGTCCAGTGGTCTCTCTCACTGGAAGGAGAGAAAACATTGAGTACAGTAGCACAACAAAAGCCAAATGTCACCAGGTGCAATTCAGGGGGCTTTGGATACAAACCTATGGCAGCATGAAAGTGAGACAAAGCATCTGCTAGCTGTCCAGCTGCCAATAGCTTCTTTCCCATTTCAAGTTCTTTTTCTACTTCTGCATTTATTCCACATTCTGCTCCTGAAGGAAGTGGGGGGGGGGGAGGAATAAATCAGATGAATGCTCTGTTAATATTACAGCACATGCCTTACATTTAGAAGCTTCCACATCTTGACCTAAAAGTATCTCCGGTAGTAGGGCTGGGTAGGACTGCCCAGAACCTTAGGGAGCTGCTGCTAGTCAAAGCAGACAATACTGGGCCAGATGGACCAATGGTCTGACTCAGGATAAAGAAGCACATGAGCTCTTCTAGCACAATGCTTCCCAAGAGAATCCAGTTGCAAGTCAGCAAGGCCAGGTTCAAACACGGGTTTCATCACTTGATGACTGTGATAGCTAGTGATAACTTCCATGTGGGGAATGGGCCATCATCACCTCATAGAACTGATACCATCATGTTTTTCAGCTGAACCACTTCACCAATTGAACTGCCAGTTGTCAAATATACAGTTATCAAGCATAGGAAAATCAGATGATAAACACTCATGTGTGAATTCAACTCATAGGAACATAGGAAGCTGCCATATACTGAGTCAGACCATTGGTCCATCTACCTCAGTATTGGCTACACAGACTGGCAGCGGCTTCTCCAAAGTTGCAGGCAGGAGTCTCTCTCAGCCCTATTTTGGAACCTTCTGCATGCAAGCAGGCAGATGCCTCAGTCTCCAGAATAAGGGGATAAAATACAAAGAAAATTATGTGCATATTATAATTATATTAAACCATTGTATAATTTCTCTCTCCTCAGTTTTGCAGAACATATAGTTCTGCAAAACTGGAAACCAAGGGCTTCCCTAAATATTGACAACTGGGTATGTGACCTTTAAAAATTGACTGCTCATGGTGGGGGGATCTATTGCTGTAGAGCAGAAAGAAGACAAATCTTTAACAATCTGGCATAACTTCATGGAATCATGTGTACAGTAAATCAGTTTAAAATTGTCCCCAGTGTGGACACACACCACTCTCTTGCTTGCCTTCCTGTCTTGTACATATTTGTGATTCATTTAGTTTCTTGAGCATACAAGCAGAATAGCAAATGGGGAGGGGAGAAAAAGAGAATATAATTATAAAACTTTTGAAAAACTTCAATAAACTGTTTATTAAAAAAGAGCAGCACATTTAAGTTCAATCCCTCAGTTCATAATATAGCCTCAGGAGCCACAAGAGGCAGAAAATTCATTTGGGATGCAGCCCTCAAGCACATACTGTGATTTCAGTGGGGCTATCAATGCTAACAAATGTACCTCACTGTACTTTCTAGCAAGTTACATTTTTTAAAAGAAGGACTAGGAGCACCCAGGGCAGGGTGCTCGCTCTCGCTCACTCTCTCTTGGTCTTGCCCTGATTTCCAAATCAAAGTTGCCATTTTCAAGTACAATAATTTTTCCCTCTAAATGTTCAACAGACTCACTGAGCTCTGACAGCCAATGTGATGATTTTCTTCCCCATTTCACGCATCATCACGGACAATAAAAACTCTGGAGGCCAAATTACATTATATCTGTGCAATCTCTTCTTACCTTATGCATGCCCTCAAAAAATATGAAGTGCAGTTATCTGGGTGTTATTAAGAGAAAAACTAAAAGCAAAGTTACACAAGTGCCTATAAAGGCGATACAAGACTATTATATGAGATGAGAGAGCTATAAAAAATTCAACTTTATCTTGCAAAACCAGAGTCAGTATTTATACAGCCAGAAATTATATTTTAAGTGTACGCATGTGTACCTCAGCGACAAAGTACAAAATGTCAAAACTGGAGTTTTACACATACACTTGCTAAATGTAGGGTTTATGCATTTATTAAACTGATTATGCATTTATGCAATCAGTTTATGCATTTAGGATAACTACATATTGCAGCACCGTTTATACTGTATCACTTTAGATTAATGTAGGGGAATTACTAGGTGCACACACTCTGAGCGTATGCATGTTTTTCAGAAAAGCTTCCTCTGAGCTTAGAAAGCTATCCCAATAATGTTGTAGCTTAGTCCTCTCCTGGATGTGCTAGTATTCTACATGCAGGGAATTATGTGCAAGAATGTTCAAACATACACCTTTCCCACCTGCACTCTGAAACAATACAGTTCCAACAGGACCAGGGCACATGATTACTCCAGATATTTATTTATTAGATTTTTATACCACCTCACCCAAATGGCTCTAGATGGTTCACAAATATAAAAACAACCCAAGACAGCCACTTTCTTGAGGTCTATGTCTGATCAGTGCCTGGCTGGCTGGGAAACCCATAGGCACAGCCTTCAGTTCCGCCATGGGGGAAAAGCAGGATATTAAAATGTACCCCATTCTAGACTCTGCTTGCTTGCCCTCGTTTCACTACAGGGGAGACAACATACCAGAACTACTGCGTTCCCAAAATACTAGCATCTAGCACCCTTTCTCATCTCGTGCCCACGAACGGCAACTCACATTTCCAGACCTCTGTGAAGAGAAAGCACCTTTTAAACCACCACCAGCGCCCCAAACGAAAAGCCTTTGCCCACTGCCTGAACCTTCTCCCAAACTGGCATTACTTCCTTTTTCCTGGCAGAACTGCTGCTGCTGCCTCCTCTCCTCCCAGTGATCTCCTACTTCTCTGACAGCAAATGGCAGGGCTTATCCCCACCTCACTCCCTCCTGCCCAGCAGCGCTTCCTTCTCACCCTCGTACTGGAGATCCCACAGCACCAACAGCAAGGGCAGCGCAGAACCTAGCTTGCTGACACAGGCTCGAGGAGACACCATGACCACAGCTCTGCCCCCACGTGCACCCGTCCTCCCGACCCACTAAATAGTTTAACTCGCAACTCTAAAACTCTCAACATTCTAAACTAGGTTCCCTGGGGTGGATCGTGGGAGCCGCTGATTGGCTGCGCCGCAACCCCGTCCCACCCCTTGCTAGGGAAACGTGGAGAGCAGGAGAGGTCACTGTCACAAGTCCCCGCCCTCTTCTTCTGGATAATGCGCATTAAGGATAACTGAAGCTGAGCTCACGAAATGGTGTTCTCACTTTTTCAATAAAAGTGCTTGTCAAATTAGCCGCTCCGTACAACGCGATGAATGGAGCTTCGTTTCGCCCCGTGCGGGGGAGGGTAAGACTCATCAGAATTTATTTTTTAACTCCTCCATTAAATATTTGATGGTACGTTTAACTACAGCAAACGTAAGCTTTTGATTTAGGCAGAGCTGGCGTCAGCATTTAAACACTTAAAAAATATGAGCTAATATGCAGGCTGTTATTACCATGGTTTCAGGAAGTGTTCTTAAAGACAAACGCCCCAATTCAAGAAACGATCGCACAAATCCTCTTGAAATCAATTGAACGAGTTAGTCATGACTCGGTCATTTGTAACTTGTTAATCACAAGATTTACATTAATTTCATGGAGATGTACACAATGCAGTTCTGTGCGTGTGTTTACTGGGAAGTACGTAACACTGGTTTCCATAAGGCTTGCTCCCATAGAAGCATGCACATGCACAACGCAAGCAAGAACCAAGATGAATGCACAAACATCGTGCAAAATGAAACTAACTTCCTCAAAAGTGTGTTTTGATTTAAGATGACAGTTCTTCAAAATAGAAGTCTTGTTCCATTTTTCTCAGTTCCTGGATAAACAGAGCATGGCTGTCACAAAGTAAGAAAGATTGACAATTTATGTCAGACTACGAAAAAACAACAATTATATGGGGTGGGTGGGTTGGAGCCCATTTATTCAATTCTAAATGACTCATCATAATTTAAATAATACAGAAAGTTTTCTACTGTGATTTTTTTCTAATGAATAATAACTATGTAACAAAATGCTGAGAAACTAATGATAGGAATATCATGTGAATTGACCTGAATTGAGTTCATTTGTATTTAGATATAAACTTGTATTTCTATGGTTTGTTTATTTATTTATCAGATTTATACCCCGCCCAAACTTATGTCTCTGGGCAGCCAACAACAATTAAAACACATATAAAAGTTAAAACAGTTTGACATATAACACATATAAAGTTAAAACAATACAATAATTAAAAAACCATAAAATTAAACAAACAGTATTTTTTATTAAAAACCCAAGAAAGCTTGGGTAAAAAAAAGGCGGGGGTTTCAAATGTTTTTTTAAAAAACAGCCAGAGATGGAGAGGATCATAACTCAGCAGAGAGCGCATTCCACAATCTTGGGGCAGCAGCCGGGAAGTCCCATCTCTGTGTGACCACCAAACGACTTGGCGGTAGCTGGAGACGGACCTCCTCAGACGACCTCAATGGGCAGTGGGGTACGTAGCGAAGAAGACACTCTCTTAAATACCCAGGGCCTAAGCCATTTAGGGCTTTATAAGTTATGACAAGCACTTTGTATTTTGCCCGGAAACCTATCGGCAGCCAGTGTAATTCCATCAGCAAAGGAGTAATGTGGTCTCTCCGAGGTGACCCAGAGACCAACCTGGCTGCCACATTCTGAACCAACTGAAGTTTCCAGACTACATACAAAGGCAGCTCCATGTAGAGCACATTACAGAAGTCAAGTCTGGAGGTTACCAACAAATGTATCACTGTTTTGAGGTCACTGATCTTGAGTAACGGGCGCAGCTGGCGTATCAGCCGAAGCTGATAGAAAGCACCCCTGGCCACTGAGGACCTGCTCCTTCTGGAGAAGTGTGACCCCATCCAGAACAGGTAGATCAAAATTGTCTCTGGAGTTCTGACCCCACACAATAAGTACCTCCGTCTTATTTGGATTCCGCTTCAGTTTATTCTCCCTCAACCAGCCCATTACTGCCTCCAGGCAGGCATTTAGGGAGGATATGCCATCTCCTGAAGAAGTTGACACGGAGAAGTAGATCTGGGTGTCATCAGTATACTGATAACACCCTGCTCCAAATCCCCTGATGATCTCTCCCAGTGGTTTCATGTAGATGTTAAAAAGCACTGGAGAGAGTATGGAGCCTTGAGGGACACCATACTTAAGCTCAGATTTTGAAGAGCAACAATCTCCAATCAACACCATCTAGAACCTGTCCGAGAGGTAGGAGCAGAACCACTGTAAAACAGTGCCTCCCACCCCCAACCCCTTCAGACGCTCCAGAAGGATACTATGGTCAATAGTATTGAAAGCCGCTGAGAGGTCCAAAAGGACCAACAGAGTCACACTTCCTCTGTCAATTCCCAATTGGAGATCATCCATCAGGCCGACCAAGGCAGTCTCCACCCGAAAACAGCCAGCCCGAAAACCAGTTTGAAATGGGTCTAGATAATCAGTTTCCTCCAAGACCGTCTGGAGCTGAGAGGCCACCACCCTCTCAGTTACCTTGCCCAGCCACGGGAGGTTGGAGACAGGCCTATAATTGCTCAACTCTGAGGGATCTAACGCAGGCTTCTCTAGAAGAGGTATAATAATTGCCTCCTTAAGACAAGGAGGCATCCTGCCCTCCCTCAGAGAAGAGTTTATGATTTCCACCAGGCCTCCTACAACAGCCTCCCTACTAGATAGAATAAGCCATGTTGGACAAGGGTCAAGAGAGTAAGTGGTAGGCCTCACTGATCCAAGCAGCTTGTCCACATCCTCAGGAGTCACAAACTGAAACCAATCCAGTTGAATCGCGTAAGAGGAGTTGTTGGACACCTCCAGTTCAGACATCAAATTAATTGTGGAGTCTCCATCTAGGTCGGCCCGAAACAGAGAGATTTTGTCTGCGAAAAATTCATTAAACACATCACAATGGGTGACTGATGCTTTCAAATTCTGGTTCAAGGGAGAGGGGGCAGATAATAACCCCCTCACCACCCTGAACAACTCCACCGGACGGGAACTTGCAGAAGAATACGGACAGAAAAGAATTGCTTCTCTGCTGCACGTATTGCCTGAGCATAGATCTTTAAATGTGCTCTATGTCGTAATCTGTCGGATTTGAGTCAAGTCTTTCTCCACTTGCGCTCCAGTTGAGCTCCACTTTCTCCACTTGTGCTCCACCTTGCCGCTTCAACCCCCGTAGCTCTTCCGTATACCAAGGGGCCAATTTTGAAGCGGGTCGGAGGGGACGCTTAGGAGCAATCGTGTCTACTGCCCTGGTGAGCAACTTGTTCCAATTTTCAACCAGGGCATCAACAGGATCGCTGGCAAAACCAACATTAAATCCTTCCAAGGCTTCTTGGAATCCTACTGGATCCAATAACCTCTTTGGCCGGACCATTCTAATAGCCCCCTCGCCCCTGAAGAGGTGGGAAGTGGTTGTAATCCCAACCTTAACCAGATGGTGGTCCATCCATGACAATGGGGAAATCACCCACAGAACACCACCCTGATCAGAGTAAAAGATCAAATCAAGTGTGTGACCTGCAGTGTGTGTCGGTCCAGAGACCACTTGGGATAGGCCCATAGTTGTCATGGCTGCTATGAACTCCTGAGCTGCCCCAGACAGATTGGTCCTAAAATGAACATTGAAGTCCCCCAGCACCAAGAGTCTGGGAGATTCCAACACAAGTTCTGCGACCAAGTCCATGAGCTCAGTAAGGGATTCCGCTGGGCAGCGGGGCAATCAGTACACCAACAGAAGTCCTAATCTATTCCTGGTCCCCAAACCTAAGTACACACATTCAATATAGTCAGATACCTTGACAGGGACCCTGGTAAGGGAAATGTCATAAACCACAGCCACTCCACCTCCCCGCCCACGTCCCCTCACCTGCTCCTCTACAGAATATCCTGGAGGGAGAAGCTGGGACCAAACTGGACCACTAGCTTCCCCCAACCAAGTCTCAGTAATACATACCAGGTCGGCCCCTTCATCCATAATCAAATCTCAGATGAGCTCTGGCTTATTTTGGACCAACCTGGCATTGCAGAGGAGCAAGGTAAGACTATGTGGGTTGTTGGCAATGCTCCCCGAGGTCAAAGAGCTGGCAGGACAGCCGGAAGGGGAGACAGCTATTAAATTTCTGACTACCCTTCCCCTGGAACGGCTGCTGACCTGCCAATGTTTCTTCTTCTATTCACCACCACCACCGAAATAGCTGCCGCACATTCAATGAAGGTGCCCCCGTCTCCCCATCTCCAGGCAGACCCAAACTCATTACCCAATCTCAGTAACAAGCTGGAACACTTACTGCTGCAATTCCTCAAACAGCCAAGCTGAATAGAGTGCAGCCCAACCCTCAGCCCTACACCGAAGGCCAGCACCAAAGGCCGGCCCCCTTTGGTGGCTGGCTTGGCGGCCACCTGCCTCAGCCCTTCCCTTAAATAGCCCCCCCCCGAGTCCTTCCTCTCACAAAGGACCCTGGGTAGAGCCACCCTTGCACCCTGGGTATTTATGTATTTGTAACTTTTATATTTTCTCCCAGGTTAAAAAAAACTGATTGTGTTTCTGAAGGTTCATTGTAGGCACATGCATGTCATGGTATTGTACAGGTACATTATCCCATTGCCCATTGCAATTTATAGTTTGATTCCTGTAGCTTAACACATGCATGCTACCATTTTGAGACAGCTGTCTAATATGAGGACAGACAAGGATGGAGATTTTGGTAAGAGCATAATGGGGATGAGGAGAATTCCCTGTGGGATTGTGAGGAGTAATTCAGTTGGTCTCTGTGCAGCCAGCTCATTTCCTAAGAGCATGTGGAACGGTTGTATTCTTTTTTTAACAGAACAAAGTGGAAAGGGAACTATAGCAGATGCTGTGGAAGACACTGGACTGGTGGCCCAACTGCAAAAACGTGCAAGTAGTTGTCTTATGAGTACACACAATGTAAAATAAGCTCTGAATACCAGTTGCAGGGGAGTAACAGCAGGAGAGAGAGCATGCCCTCAGCTCCTGCCTGTGGGCTTCCCAGCAGAACCTGGTGGGCCACTGTCACTGGCGGAGCGGGATCGCTGGCGGCCTGTGTGCGGCCACCACCGCAGCCCCGCTGACCCCGCCACCGTGTCTGACGTCAGACTGTGTGAAACAGGATGCTGGCCTAGATGGGCCTTAGGCCTGATCCAGCAGGGCTGTTCTTATGTTCTTAAGCTGAGCTGGTTCCCTGTTGAACTAATGTCATTTGACAGAGCCTTGTGTGGCTTTGTTTGCAGGGTGGAGTACCAAAGAGTCCCAGGGTTAATAGGGAGACACTGAGAACACCACTTCCAGACTTCATGGACCCACTGCTATGGAGAATATTTGCTAAGATCCCTATTCTTTAGGTAAGTGCAAATTTCCAGTGTCACTTCTCTCCCCTTATGTGGGGCTTATCCCACTGTCTTTCCATATGTGCTATGATCACTGTGCTACCTGGCCCATGCACAGCACAGCAGTACTTAAGGAGATTTTTTTTCCCCTGCCCCTAGAATTGTACTTCTGTTTGAGAAAAAGTATGTGGAACTTGAACAAAGTAAGCTATTTGCAATTTGTGTGAAGCTTCCAGAATTCTACCTCCATGATTCCCAAAGGCACCATCAAATATAGCTGCACTCTGTCATTCATTGTGATGTCCTTCTATGTAGTATGTGTTGCCATGATTATCAGTACACTTGTTTACAATTCCAGAACTTGGCAGGCACTGAGGGTTCTCATCTCTCTTCACTCCTGTAACTGACTTGGCCAGGCTAGGAAGCAATTACAGACCTGGCCACACTCCCAGGGAGAAAGTCAAGGGCAGTAGAGCTATTTGATTTTAAAAAGCTTCCTCACTGTTACTAATGTTCTGAGGTCCTTCTTCTCAACGCCTGGTTCAATACTGTGGCTTCAAACATCCCTTGCTTAGAAGAATATTGTGAAAAAATAAAGGTTGTGCCATGAAAAGGTAAGGTTTGATGTCAAAACTCTCAAGAGCAGAGCTTGTGGAGTCAGTAAGAAAAGGTTGAGGAGAGGCCCTCATGGGAGAAATCCTCCCAGAGAGCAGTAATCCCATGGATTCCAGATGTTGAGGAGAAGCAACAGTGGGTGGCTATCCTCATCATGCCTTGCTTTTGAGAGTCGCAGGGCTATCTGACTGACAGTGGACTGGACTCAATGGAGTTCAGTCAGATGGATCCAGCAAGGATGTTTTTATGCACACTCTTGGCTTGTATCAGTGCGAGCCAGGGATGACACTAAACACACTTTTCAACCTCTTTTGCCCTATTTCAACTATTTGTGCACATATGCACCGGGAAGAAGGGGAAGATCAGTGGGGCTGTTGGGGCAGAAGGAGAAAAGAAATGGTCCAGGTATGGGTTGGAGGTGGAGAAAAAAATGCTCCTCAATCAGATCAAACCAATAGTAAAATGGCTGAACACGGGCGTAACTACTATTAGGCAAGGGGAGTGGGGCAGCGGGGAGGGGGAAGGGCAAGAGGGAGTGGGGCAGGGGGAGGGCAAGAGGGAGTGGGGCAGGGGGAGGGCAAGAGGGAGTGGGGGAGGGGGGAGGGGAAGAGGGAGTGGGGGAGGGGAAGGGCAAGAGGGAGGGGAAGGGGGAAGGGCAAGAGAGAGTGGGGAAGGGGGATGGACAAGAGGGAGTGGGGCAGGGGGGAGGGGGAAGGGCAAGAGGGAGTGGTGGAGGGGCAAGAGGGAGTGGGGGAGGGGGAGAGCAAGAGGGAGTGGGGCAGGGGGGAGGGGAAAGGCAAGAGGGAGTGGGGAAGTGGGGAAGGGGGGAGGGCAAGAGTGTGGGGCAGAAGGGAGGGAGGGAGAGTGGGGCAGTACTCTCAGAAAAGGGCCCCCACTCTCGGCCAGAGGAGGCGGTGGGCCCGGCTGGGTGGAGGAGGACGCGGTGCAGCCAAGGCGGCGACGGAGCCGCGGCCTCAGCCAGAGGAGGCGGAGTTAGCTGGCCCCAAGAGGGAGTGGGGCAGGGGGGAGAGGGAAGGGCAAGAGGGAGGGGGTCAGGGAGAGGGGGAAGGGTGTGGGGGAGGGGGAAGGGCAAGAGGGAGTGGGGCAGCGTGGAGGGCAAGAGGGAGTGGGGCAGGGGGAGGGCAAGAGGGAGTGGGGCAGGGGGAGGGCAAGAGGGAGTGGGGGAGGGGAAGAGGGAGTGGGGGAGGGGAAGGGCAAGAGGGAGGGGAAGGGGGAAGGGCAAGAGAGAGTGGGGAAGGGGGATGGACAAGAGGGAGTGGGGCAGGGGGGAGGGGGAAGGGCAAGAGGGAGTGGTGGAGGGGCAAGAGGGAGTAGGGGAGGGGGAGAGCAAGAGGGAGTGGGGCAGGGGGGAGGGGAAAGGCAAGAGGGAGTGGGGAAGTGGGGAAGGGGGGAGGGCAAGAGTGTGGGGCAGAAGGGAGGGAGGGAGAGTGGGGCAGTACTCTCAGAAAAGGGCCCCCACTCTCGGCCAGAGGAGGCGGTGGGCCCGGCTGGGTGGAGGAGGACGCGGTGCAGCCAAGGCGGCGACGGAGCCGCGGCCTCAGCCAGAGGAGGCGGAGTTAGCTGGCCCCAAGAGGGAGTGGGGCAGGGGGGAGAGGGAAGGGCAAGAGGGAGGGGGTCAGGGAGAGGGGGAAGGGTGTGGGGGAGGGGGAAGGGCAAGAGGGAGTGGGGCAGGGGAGGGGGAAGGGCAAGAGGGAGTGGGGTGGGGAGGGCAGGAGGGACTGGAGCAGGACGCTGAGAGGGAGGGGAGGATGAGAGAGAGGGGTGGGAGGGGGAGGAAGGGCAAGAGAGTGGGGTGGGAGGGAGGGGAAGAGAGGCAAGAGGAGTGTGGGGCAGAAGGGAGGGAGGGAGAGTGGGGCAGGAGAGAGAAGGGAACAGCCAGCCCCAAAGAGCGAGCCGCAATAGCGATCTACCAGCACCCGTTAATTTAACGGGCTTAAATTCACTAGTATTTATAATATTGCTATAATTGTTATGAATTATAACTAGGGAAGCAACAACAAATGCTTTTAAAATACACTGCCTTTTTTCTTCTTGCAACAATCTCATCTTATTGCCTTTGAATCTTGCCACCCCCACTCCCAATGAAGTCTGTTTACCCACTCCTCATAAGATGTTTGGCCATTGTTTGTCATTATGTGCACAGACATAAGACTTGCACATTTCCCCTCCCTCATGATATCCAGGTTTGATGTCCTGTCTTGATGACTAACTACTGTTAGTCACAGGGCCTGATTCAGATGTAACATGGGACCACAGTTAAGTCTGGTTCCGTGCAACATCTCCAAAGCTCAAGATCACACACTCTACTTTTTCATGCCTGTGTGAGCATCTGCTTTTAAATTGAGTTACAAGAAACCAAAGTCGGTTCTGACATTTGAACCAACTGATCACGGTTTATTTTAACCTGCTTAATTGCAATCTGTAACTAATTTCAAACATTGGGTACAAATAGCAGTTTAGTTCGAGGAAGTAGGTTAGAATAGACCAAGATTGGTCAGTTTAGACACCGTGACTCATCTTGGTTTATTGTAAGTAAAGGAAAGTGGTGTCATTGAGTTGGTGTCCTCTCCTGGCAACCACAGAGCCATGTGGTTTTCTTTAGTAGAAAACAGGAGGAGTTTATCATTGCCATCTCCCATGCAGTATGAGATGATGCCTTTCAGCATCTTCCTATATCGCTGCTGCCTGATATAGGTGATTCCCATAGTCTGGGGAACATAACAGCAGGGATTCGAACCAGCAACCTCTTGATCCCTAGGCAAGTTACTTCCTGCTGCCCCATTAGGTGGCTGGTTATTGTAACCTTAATCAAAACAGATGCTCTCATGACTATGGGAGTGGGGGATCATGCCATGCTTCTGTGACATCACTTGGAAACAGGCATAACTGTGTTTTCTGTCTTCAGAAAACTGGTTTGTTATAAATTGTGAATGGAAGTTTACCATTCCTGTTGGAGATGCAGCTCCTGCATGGCATTGACTCTTAGCATCAGCAACCCAATTTTTGTCACTGGGGCATTAGGGGTAGAGACAGCCAGTGAGGCTGACCACGCTTTCTCAACTCCTCCTTTGTTAGACGGATAGTCTCAGGTTTCATTCTCTCACCTGGACGTTTCTCACCCAAGGCTTGTAGCTCGCATCTGCTCTGGAGTGGAGGGTGTGCGTCCACATATTGGCCAGATTTACCCTGAAGTCCCAGCGAGCTACCAGGGAGCACTTCACACATGATTTGGGTTTTTCATCGTGCGTTAGAGTGTAGCCCGATTTATATCCAGGGTAAAAAAAATCTATGTTTTGTGTCAGTTTTGAGGGGTCAGCTTCGAACTCGCAGTAAACTCACGGTACAGCCTGCTGTGTGAAAAATGCCCAGGATACTTCCTTCTTCTCCCTTCTCTTCTTCTTGTATGTAGCTAGCAAAGAGGTGTGGAAGGTCTTAATCTATCTCCCTGATGGATTTCCTAAATAAACTACTTTATTTGGAACTTTAACTCCATGTCTCCAGACAATATTAATTATCAGTGCTCCCTTACTTGTGCACTTCCACTGTAGCTGGGGCAGATAAAGAAATCTCCCCTTCTGAGCTCTCTGACAATTCCTCTCTTCTCATACAAAGGAGGAGGGAAGGGGAGGGAGGAATATGCAACCCTTATGTGTCTGCTCAAGCACATAATGACAAAGCATGTCCAAACTGGGCATCAGTCTCATTGAAAAAGATTTCCTAACCCATTATTGCAATTAGACTGTGGCTAACTAAATCTGAAATGGCTGGAATTCAAGTTTCTTTCACTACACTCCAAGCAATCTGCTCTTACCAGGTCATCCCTGAAAATCTTCTTTTCACATAGCTCTTAAGAAACTTTTGCTGAGGCTTCTTGACTCAGACAGAGGAAATTAATAGTTTGGAAAAGCACAAACTGCTGGCAGTAAAGTCTGTACATTTCACTAGCCTGCTAGGTGTTGACTTCCACCACCATCACCCCTGCTCTTACCCTTCTGTTTTGTAGCTGTTTCCTTCATACACATAAGGAAATCTTAAGTAGATGTAACTGAAGATTTGGTACAGGTTGTTATCAGTATGCTGATGACACCCAAATCTATTTCTCCGTGTCAACATCTGTGGGAGATGGCACGACCTCCCTAAATGCCTGCCTGGAGACAGTAATGGGCTGAACAAGGGATAACAAACTGGGGCTGAATCCAGATAAGATGGAGGTATTTATTGTGCACGGCCGGAACTCGGGAAACAATTTTGATTTGCCTGTTCTAGCAGGGAAATTATTTTGATCTGCCTGTCATACTTCCCCGGAAGAAACAAGTGTGTAATCTGGGAGTGCTTCTGGATCTAAACCTCTCCCTGGTGTCCCAGGTTGAAGCGGTGGCCAGAGGTGCTTTTCATCAGTTTTGGTTGATACACCAACTGCATCCCTTTCTTGAGATAAATGACCTCAGAATAGTGGTACACATGCTGGTAACCTCAAGACTACTGCAATGCGCTCTGTGTGGGGCTGCCTTTGTACGTAGTCCAGAAACTGCTGTTGGTACAGAATGCAGCAGCCAGGTTGGTCTCTGAGTCATCTCGGAGAGACCACATTACTATTGTGTTGAAAGAGCTACACTGGCTGCCGATAAGTTTCCGGGCAAAATACAAGGTGCAGTTTATAACCTATAAAGCCCTAAATGGCCTAGACTCAGAGTATTTAAGAGAAGGTCCTCTTCACCATGATCTCCACCGCCCATCAAGATCATCCGGAGAGGTTTGTCTACAGCTGCTCAGGGATGGGCCTTCTCCATTGCTGCCCCAAGGCTTTGGAATGCGCTCCTTGTTGAAATAAGAGCCTGCCCATCTCTGACATCTTTTAAAAGGTTAGTGAAAATACGTCTGTTCACCCAGGCTTTTAATTAGATTTACAATTGTAATAGTTAACACTTTTAACATGTTTTAAATTTTAGGTTGTTTTAATGTTTTAATTTTGTTTTAATGGTATTTTTATTGTAAACCGCCCAGAGTAGTGAGTTTTGGGCGAAATAGAAATTTGTTAAATAAACAAATAATAAAGGTTTATTCAGCAACAACTCAATTTTCTCCTTCTCATCTCCCTCCCCTTTTCTCTTGATTCCTCTCCCACACACTCTACAGAATTTCCCTTGAGACAAATAACCAAACAAACTGCAAAAGATTTCTGAATAGAACACAACACCTTCCTCCTTGATGTTGGCACATATTCAGAATTTTCCTCTCAAGTTCATTCCTTCAGAAAAGATGGCTTTAATATTCACAGAGGGCCACCTTGCCTTCATTCTCCAGGTTCCTTGTACCTTGCAAGTGCATGGGCCTTCCTGACTCAGACCTTGGGCTTTATGAAGTGCCCCAAGGCCCCTGTGGAGATAGGTATGATTTATACATACACCAATAGGTATGTATTGATACAACGGAACCAAAGAAGAGGGTTAATGAAGCAGATAGGAGGACTGAGAGGGGGGCACAGAGAGAGTGCACTAAATGAGGGAATACTTTAGTTCAGCAGCAGGGAGAACAAACTGGAGGACACAGTTTGTGTCCCGGAATATTTAACAGAATCAACTCATTTTGACTGTTACTTTACTATTAACAATTACCACTTAAAACAAGGTAAAGACAGTGTACCTCCGTAAGTTCCACCTCACGAGCCTCATTGTCACATAGTAGGGTTGGAAGTCTGAATTATGACCACCACCAAACAAAACGCTGGAAGGCATCAGAAAGATGAAATTACCTCGCCATCACTGAGAGCTCTCTCCATTACTCTGCAGCACAGTACAGCGCATGCTTTGATAACTGTGGTCTTAATGCCAAACTCCGAAGCAAGCAAATTTAGGAACCAGGTTCTCTGGCATTATTTGTTTTGTAGATGTTTGCCTGGCCTTTTAAGACAAAACTCTTCCCAAGGCAGCTACCAAGATTTAAAAGCACAATAAAAAGAACAACAATACTAATACAACCACAATAAAAAACAGAACACAGTTATCATCATAACACATTAAGAGTCAGCAGAGATTAAAATCCTTCATCAAAAGCCTTGTAGAATAAGCAAGTCTTCAGCTATGTTGGAGCAGTATGAGTGTCTCCCACTCCCAGTGTCCAAATTTTCTTTCCTGTTCACAAATATGTGGTAGGGAATAGGGTTGCTGCCCCATAACTTAAGTGGTGCTGCAGGGAAATGCTTGACTAACAAGCAGAAGGTTGCCAGTTCAAATCCCCGCTGGTACTATATTGGGCAGCAGCAATATAGGAAGATGCAGAAAGGCATCATCTCATACTGTGAGGGAGGAGGCAATGGCAAACCCCTCCTGTATTCTACTAAAGAAAACCACAGGGCTCTGTGGGCACCAGGAGTAGAAATCGACTTGAGAGCACACTTTACCTTTACCCATGACACAAACATGGAGCAAAGAAGAGGCAAACCAGGTAAGTGGGTTGAGTTTCCTGTAACCTTTCACTCTCCAGAAAGCCCTCCTTTCAAGCCAAACATGTTCATTTTAAAACATTCAGCATAACCCTTGCTACTGAGGGAAAGCCAGTTTGGCTCATAGGAGGGAGTTCAAGCACTAGCAGACCTGGCCCAAGCCTTAATCGTACTTAGTGCCATAGTAAAGCACCACCCCTTCATCCCAAATGGCATGCACAGTGTGCCACGTACCACTCTCCCCACCCATACCATACTGGTAGAGAAGGGACTCTTTCCTCTTCCACTTCCACCCCTGCCATCTTAGCTCAGCACTACTCCTCCATGTTTCCTTCTGACCCCATTCCCTGCCTTTTCAAGAACTAGTTTGCCTGAGGAGGAAGCAGAGCAGCGCCAGGAGGTGCTGCTGACGTCACCTCCATATATAAGAGGGGCTCTGGGGTGGAAAGGTGTGGTGAAGTGGCCAGCGGATGCAGTGGGCTTAGGGTACCCCTTGCCAGTCCAACACCTGAGGCAGCCATCTCACCACCCGTCATTCGTGACCCAGCCCTGAGCACCAGATATAGGGCTCATTGGGTGGCCTTGAGCAAGTTATGCTCAGTCATCTTCCCTATCTGTATAAAGAGCTATAGAAAAGTGAGTACTTGAAGCATATAGTGTATGTAGTGCTATGGGCTTTCTAATGTTTATCTTGTCTAAAAACCCAGACCTACAGGGTTAAATTGAAAGAAAGAAAAGAAAAGAAAAAAGAACAAGATGGAGATATCTCTTCAGGCATTTTTAATGTGTCCAATATACTGCACTTGGGTAAAACAAAACACCAAAATATCTGTAAAATATTACTACCAGCAACCTCCACTGGAGGTCACAAAAAGTTCCTAAGAAATAATCATGTATCACAGACATATGTGCAGTGGTGTACAAAGGATTGCTGTGTTGGCTGAATGCCACATTATTCTGTGTGATGCGGCATTTATGGGATATTGCAACATTTTTGCCAGTATTCTGTTTGCATAAAACAGAGCTTTCTGGCTTTTCTTCTCAGGAGTCCATATACTAACGTCATTTCCTAACAGAGTTTTGTAGTTCCAACTACTATGTCTCTTTCTCAGTAATGTTAACTGATGTGCCGCTTGAAAAATTCTGCAATGCAAACATAAAGGCTAGTAATACCACTTCCCACTAGCTCTTCACCTTGCATAAACCATTGTTATTCGTTCATCCAGAGAAAGAATAAAGACATAGGACGAGGTCTCACGATTCGTGAGACCCGGTTTGGGGCGGTGAGCAGGAAGAGCAGGCTAAGCCCGCTCTCCCCACTCACAAGTGGGGAGGGAGCCCTGGGCAGCCAGATCGGCCACCCACATGATTGCTGGCTCCGTGATGGAGCTGGCAGGGGCTGGGGAGCTCGGGGGCTGCGTGGCCCCCGGAAGCCCCAGTATGCCCTGTGCAAGCGCACAGGGCATACTGGGGAGACCCCCGGAGCCGGGAGGTGGCTTTCGCCTCCCCTCCAGGGGTCTACTCACGGGTAGCCGCGGCGTAGAGCTGCACTGCGGCTACTCACGACCAGATAGCCCGGTTTTGCCCCAATGTGTGAACCACCGGGCTCGGCTGCAAGTCTGGTGGTTCCTAGGCGGGTAACCCGCCAAAGTACCCCTTCCTTTAGCCCAGGTTTGCGGAGCGAGTGCTCCGCAAAACCGGGCTATCTGGTCTTGAGTAGCCGTGGCGCGGCTATGCAGCATGGCTACTCGCGAGTAGACCCCTGGAGGGAAGACGAAAAGCCACCTCCCGGCTCCAGCGGTCTCCCCAGTATGCCCATACTGGGGTTTCCAGGGTCCACATGGCCCCCAAGCTCCCCAGTCCCCGCTGGCTCCATCACGGAGCCGGAAATTGTGTGGGTGGCCAATTCGGCCACCCAGGGCTCCCTCCCCTCTCGAGAGCGAGCTTAGCCCGCTCTTCCCATTCACCGCCCCAAACCGTGTCTCACGGATTGTGAGACTCGGTCCTTCAAGTTATACCATCAGTACTAAAGCTGGCATTAAGGTTGTGCAAGGCTGATCCTAACCTGTCTCCTGTGTTATGGATTAGATTCAAAACAAAATAGGCATTTACTATATTCCATATACACCAGGTTGTGCTTCCACAAGTAATTTTGAAATGTATTCAGAATTAGAAAGGAGGTACTTTATTCTTATTTAAGGGTAGATAAGTCTCTTTCTCCAAAATCTTTGGAAACTAAATCAAGACCACCAAACACTACTTTTGACTGCAATCTTGCACACAATTACACCCACATAATTGACATTAATAACAAGAAAGCATGCATTAGTGCACACACAACTACTGCAACTCGCTTTACATGGAACTGAAAAGTATTTGGAAACTTCAGCAAGTACAAAATGTACCTGTCAGGGATCTCCCTAGGACCACGATGTGGGAGCATATTACTCCTACCCTGAAAGAGCTGCACCAGCTGCTGTGTGTTTCCGGATCCAGTTCAAGAAGGTGAAGCATTCCCAGATGGGGCTTTTAGTTTGCATCTCCACTGGAATGGAAAGTGTGCATTCACATATCAGCCAGATTTACCCCAAAGTCTGTGCTGATACCGTAAAACCGGGATTATTAGCCTGGTGTGCTTAGCCAATTGAACTCACCAGTTGGAGACCATTTTCAATGCTTTATTTGACTCTGCAGAGCAAAAGCAGACCATGGGAATAGATTCCAGAGTAGGGCAGCAGCAAAAGAATGGCTGCCAGTGGGGTTTATACTAGATTGATACAACTTTAGCACCATCAGCAATAATGATGTACATGGGGCTTGTTCCTGGATCTGCTTAACCAATCAGTCAGACACAAGGATTGAGAATTATTAATTGAGGCTTTATTGCTCTGCAGACAGCAATAGGTAATCAGTAGGCTCATGCTCTCAAACCGATTACAGTTTGGTTACAGGTGCACCTTAAATTTATACTAACATGGTGCTGACACCCTAGACACAGTATGGTGGTCCAAGTATCTAGTACGCATGCGAATGACTGATTCATTGTTCATCCGGTGATTACTCCTTATTTGGTTAGATCCTGTTTTCTAGCAGTGGGAACCTTAGCTGTGTTAGCAAGTTTCATAGATACAATTTAGCTGGAGAGAGATAATGACGTTAATCATGAGAGGCAGTGATGTCCCTGAGCTGAGCTGAGGTTAGAAATGAGGTTTCTAAGTAAAATGGAGTTGCTTTGGCTTTACCTGACACATCATTTACAACAAGCTTGACAGGTAGTCCTGTTATTACATCACCTATTAGGCTTTGGAGATTATAACGCTGCCTTTGTTAAAAGTATCATACATTCTTGGGCCCCTATTGGGCTACTTCTTATCAGCATTCTTCCTTGCCTGTGATCCACGGAGCAGGCAGGAAGGCATAGCAGTTAACAGTTTGTTGCTAATTTCAAGGCTGTTACAGCGAAAGTGTGAGAACAGACCAAGTACTTTCTACATGAGAACAAACAGCTCACAAAATGGAGTGGACTCTTGCTCAGTTCATCTAAGAATCTAAAATGGTGTTGCTGTGGCTAACTTTCAGGTAACGGTGCAACATATCAGATGGCACTGCATACATGATTTGGAGTTTCCCCTGAGTATTGGAGCCTAGCCTGATTTATGTCAGGAGTAGAAAAAAACAAACTTTTTGTGTTGGAGTATCCAATATGCCCTGAACTTGCAGTAAAGCCTCGCTAGTTATTATATTTAAAAGTCCTCCAGCTTCAGTTCCAGATATCTGAAGGACTGCCTTTTGCCTCAAGTGATTGCCCACGACACAAGACTCTGCTCCACATGCCACAGTAAGGGAGGCTCAGTTGCCATGCACATCTAGGGCCGGACTGGAGGCACTGAGAGAGGGGTGGAATGCATGTGGGAAGGGTGCCGGGTTTTGAGCAAATGGGTAATTAAGTGTGGGAGTTGGGGTGCAGAGGCGCCCCATGGGTGGGGCGCCCCAGGAATATGCCCTGCTTTCCTATGAGCCGGTCCGAGCCTGTGCATGTCACATGATGGGACAACCTTCTCTGTTATAGTGCCCAGACAGTGGAAGACTCTCCCCATGGCTGTTCACTCCCTCCCAACCTTGTCTGCCTTTCAGCGGTAGGCTACTATTCTCCCACACCTTCTGTCTTCGATTTCTGACTCCTCTTTTTACTGGTTCGTGATCTGCTGTTTTTAATATTTTTAATTTATCTTTTAAAAATGGGTTATATTGTATTTTATAGATTGTATTTTAATTTTTCTTAAGCCACCTTGGAATTTTATATTGGGGGGGGCATAAATATAAATAATAATAAATAATAAAACTGTACACATAAGAGGCACAGCTATATAGCTGTATATAATCAACCACAGCTGGTTGCATCTGAACTGCCCTCTTGGGTTTTTTTTAATTTAAATAATTCCTATCCCACTCTTCACTGTTGTCTCAGGGAGGCTTAGAGAGAAGTTGGACCCAGTCCTGCTATATTAATCCCTGAATGAGGAAGACTGAAGGAGAACAGCTTGGGTGGGGCACTGACTGACTGCTGTCTTTGCCCCTGCCCCACCTTTCCTCAGGTGTGTGTAACATCTCCTTGGGCTGCTGCTGGGGCTTTGGCTGCTGCTGCTGCTATATAGGGCAGGCTAGCCCAAGGGCCTGGGGGAGGAAGACTGAAGGAGAACAGCTTGGGTGGGGCACTGACTGACTGCTGTCTTTGCCCCTGCCCCACCTTTCCTCAGGTGTGTGTAACATCTCCTTGGGCTGCTGCTGGGGCTTTGGCTGCTGCTGCTGCTATATAGGGCAGGCTAGCCCAAGGGTGCGAGCCTCTTGGCGCGAGCCGAAGGGCGAGAGCACAAGGTCTCTCGTCCTTGTGGCTCTCTGCCGTGGGGCAAGCTGCCTGAGGACCAGAAGATCTCTCTCCTTCCACCCTGAAGAGCCATCTTCTCACAATTAAGAAGTCAGCAGGAGACTACGCAAGCCTGGTTTTGTTTTGTTTTTAATTAAGCCAAGAAGCCGTGTTGGGTTAGTCTGGGGAGATGTGTCTGGGGGAGCAAAAAAGTGGGTCTGGAGCGGGGGCGGCAATATCACAGGTAGCGGGCAGAGGGAGGTATGGCGGTGGGTGTTGGGCAGGCCGTTACAGGGGAAAACGGTCCAGGCAATTGAGGCCTGTTCCTTTTTCCGGCCCTTCTCCCAACCCTCTGACCCTAGGGAGCTCTGGGAACACTCCTTCGAGGATTAGGGTGCTGCTGCTGAATGCCAGGTCAGTTAACGCAAAAACATCTCTCATCCACGATCTGATTGTGGATGAGCGTGCTGACCTGGTATGTGTGACGGAGACCTGGTTGGATGCGCTGGGCGGGGTCAGTCTCTCTCAGCTTTGTCCTCCAGGTTTCCAGATCGTGCAACAGCCCCGCCTCGAGGGTCGGGGAGGAGGCGTTGCAGTCATCTTTCGAGAGACTCTCCCCGTTTCCAGGTGCCCGGTCAGGCAATCTCAGAATTTTGAGTGTTTGTCCTTGAGGGTGGGCCTCCGAGATAGGCTGGGGATTCTGCTGGTGTACCGACCACCCCGCTGCACTTCAGTCTCCCTACCTGAGCTGGCGGGGGTGGTCTCGGAGGTGGCCTTGGGTTCCTCCAGGCTTATTGTTTTGTGGGATTTCAGTGTCCACGCTGAGGCCCCCCTAGTGGGTGAGGCTCAGGATTTCATGGCCTCCATGGCAACCATGGGCCTGTCTCAATTGGTATCGGGCCCTACCCACGTGGCGGGACACACTCTGGATCTGGTTTTTGCCGACCGGGAAATAAATGATCTGGAGGTGGGGGAATTTGAGACCACTCCCTTGTCATGGACAGATCATCACCTGGTAGGGTTTAGTTTGACTGCTCCGTCTGCCCTCTGCAGGGGTGGTGGGCCGATTAAGATGGTCCGCCCCCGGAGGCTTATGGATCCGCTTGGATTCCAGACGGCCCTCGGGGAGTTTCCAGTGTCCAGAGCTGGTGACCCTGTCGACGCCTTGGTTGATCTCTGGAATGGAGAGGTGGCCCGGGCTGTTGACACGGTTGCCCCCAAGCGCCCTCTCCAGCTTGGTGGAGCCCGTTCTGCTCCTTGGTTTTCCTCGGAGCTTAGGGCGATGAAGCAACTCGGACGACGGCTGGAGCGACGCTGGAGGAAGAGTCGTCACGAATCCGATCGAACACGGGCTAGAACCCATTTTAGGGACTACGCCGTGGCGGTGGGGGCGGCGAAGAAACGTTTTTTCTCCGCCTCCATTGCGTCTGCTCAGTGCAGGCAAACAGAGCTGTTTCGTGTGGTGAAAACATTGCTCCACACATCCCCCCGGACAATGGGGGAGGAGCCATCTACAGCTCTTTGTGATCGGTTTGCCTGTCATTTTGCAGATAAAGTCGCTTGCATCCGTGCTGACCTGGACTCCAGAGTTTTTGGCAGTTCCGGCAGACGTGCCTTTGGTACCATCTGGTCCCGTTGTGTTGGATTCTTTTCGGTTGGTGCGGCCTGAGGATGTGGACAAGATCCTGGGCAGTGTGCGGGCGACTTCGTGCGCTCTTGACCCTTGCCCTTCATGGCTAATAAAAGCTGCCAGGGAGGGGACAGGTAGATGGCTGGAGGTGATGGTTAATGCTTCATTAAGGGAGGGCAGGATGCCATCATGCCTTAAGGAGGCGGTGGTAAGACCTTTATTAAAAAAGCCCTCCCTTGATCCCTCCAGCCTGGACAACTATAGACCTGTGTCTAACCTGCCCTTTTTGGGCAAGGTGATGGAGCGTGTGGTGGCGTCCCAGCTGCAGAGGGTCTTGGATGATACGGATTATCTGGACCCTTTTCAATCTGGCTTCCGCCCCGGGTATGGGACTGAGACTGCCTTGGTCGCTCTAGTGGATGACCTACGCCGGGAACTAGACAGGGGGAGTGCGTCCCTGTTGGTTCTGCTGGACCTCTCGGCGGCGTTCGATACCATCGACCATGGTATCCTTCTGGGCCGCCTCTCGAGTATGGGAATCGGAGGCACTGCGTTGCAGTGGTTCCGGTCCTTTCTTGAGGGGAGGGTCCAGAGGGTGGTGCTGGGGGACTACTGCTCGGCCCCGTGGCCGTTGGCCTGTGGGGTCCCGCAGGGTTCGGTCTTGTCCCCCATGCTGTTTAACATCTACATGAAGCCGCTGGGAGAGGTCATCCGGGGATTTGGACTGAGTTGTCAGCAATATGCGGATGACACTCAGCTCTATCTCTCCTTGTCATCTGATCCTAGGGAGGCGGTGGATGTCCTGAACCGGGGGCTGGAGGCCGTGATGGGTTGGATGTGGGCTAACAAACTGAAATTGAATCCGGATAAGACGGAGGTGCTGTTGGTCAGTAGGAGAGCCAATCGGGATGTGGAGATTTTACCAGTTCTGGATGGGGTTGCACTCCCCTTGAAGGAACAAGTACGCAGCTTGGGGGTACTACTGGACCCGGCTCTGCTTTTGGAAGCTCAGGTGGAGGCGGTGGCCAGGGGTGCCTTTGCACGGCTTCGGCTGGTGCGCCAGCTGCGTCCCTTTCTCGAGAAGGCAGATCTGGCCACAGTTACCCACGCCTTAGTCACGTCGCGGCTGGATTACTGTAACGCGCTCTACGTGGGGCTGCCCTTGAAGAATATCCGGAAACTGCAGCTAGTGCAAAACGCGGCAGCGAGGGTGTTATCCAGAGCTGCCCGTTGGGAACATATCACCCCCATTTTGAAAGAACTGCACTGGCTACCGGTTCGTTTCCGGGTCCAATTCAAGGTGCTGGTTTTGACCTTTAAAGCCCTAAACGGTTTGGGCCCAGGGTATTTGAGGGACCGCCTGCTCCCAAGGGTTGCTGCCCGCTTGACGAGGACATCTGAGGGGGCCCTGCTCCGGGTGCCGACAATGAGAGAGGCCCGGCTGTCGTGCACTCGGGACAGGGCCTTCTCTGTTGCTGCCCCCAGACTCTGGAATGCTCTCCCAGTGGTCATTCGCTCCTCGGACTCCATCATGGCTTTTAGAAAGCTTGTAAAGACTTGGCTTTTTACCCAGGCTTTTACATAATCGTTTTTACTGCTGCTTCTGGGTGTTTTTATTTCTTGTATTGTTTTATGCCTGTTTTTATATGTTTTTATACTCTTAGCATGTTGTTTTTATTGTGTTTTTATTGTATGTTTTTAACTTTTGTAAACCGCCTTGGGGCTATATTTTAACGAAAGGCGGTATAAAAATGCAAAAATAAAAAAAAAAAATAAAAAAAATAAATTCTTCTTGTATAATTGCCCACGAAAATGAAAACGGTTCCTTTTAACGAGGATTCTCCAATGTAAGTACGGACAGGCTTCCCATGGTTCTCGTACAAGAATTCTCTCCCATCTGGCAGCTTTAGATCCCACGTCCAATAGCCCAGACGATACTGTATAGCCAACAAACGCCCGGGCTTCGTGTCCCAGCTCGCCTTTCCAGCTTCCACTCTCCAGAGAGTAAGATTAGCGGAGACAAGGCAAGGAGGGCGAAAGAGGAGCGGATCGTGCGAGGCTGTTTGGTTGGAGTGTGTGTGAGGGGGAGGAGCGGGAAAATCCGATCCCTTCGTTCGGAGAAGTCCCTTGCCGGGCGGGAAGCAGGAGGCGGAGGCTGTACAGCTCTACGGCAACGCAGCCACCCACTTTCCTCCTTTAAGGAGGCCAGATCCGAGAGTGGAGAGGAGTTACTTGGAGGGACCCCTGGCTCGGAATGTCCCCCTGACTCAACACAAGGTAAGAGAATTGGGAACCCAGTGAGAGGGAAGGTGGTCCTCCTGCCACTACGTATCAGTTGCATACATCTTTGTGCGGTTGCTGGCTGAATGCTTAAACTGTAGCTGTTGGTGCTGCTGATGGAAAAGGGAGGGGTATCCACACAGGATCTCCCCTTTACCCCGCCGCCCGCGGACTGATCCTCAGTCGTTTGCAGTTCTTCTCCTTAAAGTGGGGTTCTGGCACGTCGCAGCCAGCAGAGGGAGCCTCTTCCAGCTCCTATTCTGGAAGGTTTTTGTTTTGTTTTAACTTGGATGGAGCTAATCTGGAGTCAGGGGGGCTGGCTGGCTGGCTGGCTAACAAGGTCCTGGTGTGGCCTGGCTTGCTCTTTCTCTCTGCAACGAGTCTCCTGTTTTGCAGTCAGTCAGAAACTCTGTTGCATGCAAAGAGTAGAAACTTGGGTATCCGATTCCCACGTGACTTCTTCTCCCGGGCTTTTGATTCGTCTTGCAATCCCGGCTACCTCCTTGGGATTTAGGCTGCAATGCAGTGCATAGATGCGCTTGAACGCCAAAAGCAATCCTAGCCATGTTTATTCAGAAGTAAGTCCTACTGTTTCCAAAGCAAATGTGCAAACACTGGGTGTGGACCAAAGTTAATTGTGGAATTTATTTTGTACATTTTAAAGTTGTGTGGGTTATGAGCAGGTGCTTTAATAAATACAACTGGTGGATTAACTAATTCATACTTTTATTGCATATTAAAAGCCCATCTCCCATTAATCAGTGGGTGAAGGAGGGCTGGGCTGCTGTGCATGCTGAAGAAGTTACTGGCTTTCTGCACAACTTTTTTCTTTTTTTTAAGGGATCTTAACTATTATATTTCCTTCAATTTTGTATCCAAAGCAGGTAGATACTTGGTAAATGTAAAAAGTGCGCCATCGAATCGGTGGCGACTCATTGGCGACCACAGAGCCATGTGGTTGTCTTTGGTACAATACAGGAGGGGTTTATCATTGCCATCTTTCACGCAGTATGAGATTATGCCTTTCAGCATCTTCCTATATCGCTGTTGCCCAATATAGGTATTTCCCATAGTCTGGAAAACATTCCAGTGAGGATTCGAACTGGCACCCTCTGGCTTGCTAGTCAAGTCATTTCCCCACTGCTTACCTTTGAATAAAACCACTCTAGTTTTCTGGGATGGTAATGAAAGTGTTTCCTTGAAGTTGGTGTCCAACTGATGGGATCTGACTTGTCCGTTTTGAAGGAAAGATGGTCTGACTCAAATAACTGCTCCAAAAGAAATCCTCTTGACTTTGCTGGATTTAATTGCATCCAGGATTCCCCAGGCACCAGACCAGTACTGAAAAAATAAAGGGGAATGCTTCTGAACATGGGTGTTCTCACCATTTAGTAAAACTATCATGCCCACCTCTGTGTGTCAGATCGCATGTCTTGGAGACATTCCTGAGCCTTGTTATGAGGCTCTTCTCCAGGTGCCTTGTGATGTGAGGTAAGTGGCTACTGTGGGGAGGGCCTTTTGGGTGGTGCCCTCTGTTCTTTGGAAAATACCCTCCCCAGATTCATGAGCTCTCTTCATCAGTGATCTTTAGGTGCTAGGTTAAAACCTTTCAGTAAAGATTTTAACTGATTGCTGCTCTCATGGTTTTATTGTTTTATACTTGTAGGTTTTAATGCTGTTTAATTATTTTGATGCTGATCTTTTATTGTAGAAGTGGACTTTTGGTGTATTAAATATTTAATTGTACTTTTTTATGTACATTTCTTTGTACCTCAACAGAAAGGTGACTAACCATTGCCATACATTTGTTTGTTTAATGAATTCATGTGCGGGCTCTCCTAATTGTTTAAGGCAGGTGCCAACTGTATATATATTTGTTTATTGACTTTAAACTTTAAGCATCTGAGCTCCTACGAGTCCATGCATGCAGGGTAGCAACAAAACTTTCTTATTCAGTTATTAAATCAAAATAACACAGGACTGTGTCTTCCAAAGCTTAAATGGATTATGCGTTTCAGGAATATAAATGACCTCTACAGTGATCGTAGTTTAAAATTGCTTGCCTTCAAGATAAGCAAAAGAGCAATAAGAATAGTGTCAATGTTCCCTGAGTGTTCATTTGCTCCAAACCCATCCATATGTGAAGGAACTAGATATCAATAACAGTTGGGTATTAAGCATTGAGATTCTCCAGCTCCTTCATATATGTGTGAGTGTGAAGGAAGAGCACCATCCCTGTGGCTCTTTTGCTTGCCCTGGCTTCCTAAAGAGAAAGACAAGCGGGGTGGGGAGATGATGGTCCCCTGGCCGTCAAGGTCTGGGGGAGCCACCAAGGCTACCCGTCGGCCAGGACGTCCCCTTGCCCCCTCCACACCCAGCTGGCAAAGTGAGGCATCCCCTCTCCTCTCTAGGCAGTGTTTCACTGAAACAGTGGCTGTGCTGGGGAGGAAAAGCCCAGCCGGACAGCATTTCAATGAAACACTGACTGGGGAGGGATGGGAAATGGTCTGAATGGACCCTCTCCTGGGTCTTGGCCCCACTTCTGCACCTGATGTCAGATGCAAGGGGGCAGGGCCAGTGCTGAGGCAGCACTGTCAGCCCCAGCAGAGCTTCCCTTTCCCATTCAGTGGTTCGTGAAATCGCTGACTGGGAGCAATTTCCCCTGGTTCCTCGGGGAAAGCAAGGAAAGAAGCTCCCAGTCAGCAATTCCATGAATCACTGACTGGGGAAGGGAAGATCTCACTGCTGGGGCTGAAGGGACCCCATTCTCGGCATTGGCTCCACTCCCTTGCGTCTGACTATAGACATGGGGTGTGTGGATTAGCCAGGAACTTATAGCCTGGGACACAGAAGCGGGAGAGGAGCAAAACCACTCGGGATAGGGGTGTGCACGGAACCATTAAGGGTGGTTTGGTTCAAACCTCCGGTCCGTGGCCCAATTCAGTTCAAACTGGTTTGACGGGTCTCTGCTTGTAAAGGGGAATCTGGTGAGGATTCCCCTTTATAAGCACAGGGGTGGAGAAAAGCTTCTGAAGGCCCTTGCTGGTCTGGCGGTGGCTGTACAGCCACTCCTAGAAGGCCCCTGGCTCATCCCAGCAGCCTGACCAGTTGTGTGGCACGGCTCCAATTGTAACATTGACTAGCCTCACGCATGTGCAGAAGCCAGTCAGCATCGGAGCCGCAACAGATTTTGGGGGAGTGCCAGGGGCCTTCTAGGAGCGGTAGTATGGACTCTGCCAGATCTGTAAGGACCTTTAGAAGCATTAAGGGCATTCAGAACAGTTCAAGCCTCTGGTTTGGTTTGCAGTTGAACCGTTGAACTAGCCTGGTTTGAATTGAACTGGTTCTCCTCGAACCAGTTCATGCACACCCCTGCCCTTGCGGGGCAAAGGAGATAGAAATTATCCAACATGTCCTATTATACTACTGTCCCTTTTATAAGGACTCCCACACGATATAGTTCCCCTCTATTGCAGACTGGAAGGTTTCTGTACCAAGCTTTTGCTCTCCGATACAAATCAAACCATAACTTGCACGGTAGCTAACTTCTGTGTAGCAGCAGTGAAAATACGACAATTGACACAGTTATGATCCAATTGGTTGCCATGTTTTTATGTATGTATGTATGTATTGTTTCAAACTTTGTATTTGCTCTTTGATCGAAATTAACATTGATTGATTGATTGCACACCCCTAGCTGGGGAACACCTGGTTTTGCAAGGAGGAGAGCGATAACAACGTGCCTGTACAAGCAGCCCCACCCACCAAACAACACATTGCAGTGCATGCAGGAACCCACTTCCCAGTGGTCTGGAGGGGGTGAAGGATACTTTGCTTTTAATTCGACTTGTAGTAGGTTTCTTTTCCTGTGACCATAGTCTTTCTACTGTGAACTAAATCCTGCCTTTTAAAACCCTGTCCATCTGTGGCCCAGCATGTGCCTGGGAGATTGGAGAACTGGGAGTAGCTATTTTTGGGGTGGCGAGCAGAGGGAGATACGGTGGTGGGAGTTCAGCAGGCTGTTTCAGGGGGAAACGTTCTAGGTAACTGAGGCCTATTCCTTTTCCTGGCACCTATCCCAATCCTGCAGCTCGAGGGAGTTTTGGGAACACTTCCTCGAGGATTAGGGTTCTGCTGTGGAGTATCAGGTCAGTAAATACAAAAACATCTCTTATCCATGATTTAATTGTAGATGAGCGTGCTTACCTGGTATGTGTTGTTATGATCTGGTTGGATGAGCTCGGTGGAGTAGTTCTCTCCCAGCTCTGCCCTCCAGGTTTCATGATCTTACACCATCCCCACCTTAAGTGTTGGGATTGGAGTTGTAGTCATCTGTCTGAGTCCATTTCCCACTCCAGATGCCCAGTTAGGCAATATCAGAACTTCAAGTGTTTGTCCCTGAGGGTGAGCTTACGAGATAGGATAAGGATTCTGTTGGTGTACTGACCACCCTGCTGCACCTCAGTCTCTCTGCCTGAGCTGGTGGGGGTGGTCTTGAAGGTGGCGTTGGGTTTCCCTAGGCTTATTGTCTTGGGGAACTTCAATGTAAACGCTGAGACCTGCCTAGTAGGAGCTGTTCAGGATTTAATGGCCACCCATGGGCCTATCTCTGCTAATATTGGGTCCTCCTCACATTGTGGGACATACACCGGACCTGGATTTTGCCAACCAGGAACTGAATGATTTGCAGGTGGGGGGATTTCCTGACTCCTTTGTCATGGGCAGATCATCATCTGTTGGGGTTTAGTTTGGCTGCTTCAACCATTGTCTTCAGGGATGGTGGACCAGCTAGCTAACTGAGCAAAGAGACACCTTTTAAAGTGGTGATTCTCTTATATTTAGCAGGGGGAGAGCAACTGGCCCTATCCAACCCCAGCACAGCATCTCTCCAGTGGCTGTTGCTGGTGTCTACCTTATGTTTCTTTTTAGATTGTGAGCCCCTTTGGGGACAGGGGACCATCTTATTTATGTATTATTATTTTTTCTATGTAAACCACTTTGAGAATTTTGTTGAAGAGCAGTATATAAATATCCATAGTATTAGTAGTAGTAGTAGTAGTAGTAGTAGTAGTAGTAGTAGTGGTCTGCCCCGAAGGCTTATGTATCCGCTCGGTTTCTGTGAATCTGGAATGTGGAGGCAGCTGTATGATGGGGGTTCTTCCTCCATATGATGGGGGAAGAATAATCAGCAGCCCGCTGTGACCAGTTTGCATGTCACTTCGCAGATAAAATCGCTCGCATCCATGCCAATTTGGACTCCAGGATTTTGGCAGTCTAGGAGACATGCCTTAGCAACCATCTGGTCCGAATGTGATGGATTCTTTTCTGTTAGTGCAGCCTGAGGAAGTGGATAAGAGCCTAGACAGTGTGCGGGGCAACATCATGTGCTCTTGATCCTTGCCCTTCATGGTTAGTAAAATCTGTCATGGAAGGAACAGGTAGGTGGTGGGATCCAATTATTAATGCTTCACTAAGAGAAGGGAGCTTCAAGCATTGTCATTGAGCCTCAAGCAAGTGGTGATAAGATCATTATTTAAAAAGCCTTCCCTTGATTCCACCAACTTTGATAACTATCGGCCTGTTTCAAATCTTCCCTTTCTAAACAAGGTGATAGAGTGTGTGGTGTCTGTGCACCTGCAAAGTGGGTGATATGGATTATTCCATATTCTTGGGTGATATGGATTATCTAGACCCTTTTCAATCTGGCTTTCACTCTGGGTTTGGGACTGAAACTGCCTTGGTAGCTGACCTATGCTGGAAACTAGTCAGGGGGTGTGCATCACTGTTGGTTCTACTGGACCACTCAGAGGCATTCAGTACCATTGACCATGGTATCCTTCTGGACTGCTTCACAGGTATAGGGCTCGGGAGTGGTGCATTGGAGTGGTTCCATTCCTTTCTTGTGGGGAAGTTGCAGAAGGTGGTGCTGGGGGACTTTTGCTCGAATCCTTGGCCTTTGGGGTCCCACCAGGCTCAGTATTGTCCCCCAGGTTATTTAACATCTACATGAAACTGCTGGGAAGGTCTTCAGGAGGTTTGGACTGAACTGTCATCAGTATGCAGATGACATTGAGCTGTACCATTCCCTGACATCAGATTCTAGGGAAACAGTGGATGTATTGAACTGGGGGCTGGAGGTGGTGATGGGCTGGATGTGGTCTAGCAAACTGAAGTTAAATCCAGACAGGGTGGAGGGGCTGCTGGTCAGTAGTAAAGTCAGTTGGGATTGGGTGATTCTATCAGCTCTGGACGGAATTGTACTCCCCTTGAAAGAGCAAGTGCACAGCTTGGGGGTGTTGCTGGACCCGGCTCTGCTTTTAGATGCTCAGGTGGAAGTGGCTTAGGAGCGGTGGCCAGGGGTGCCTTCGCACAGCTTCTGCTAGTGCTCCAGCTGTGCCCCTTTCTCGAGAAGGCAGATCTGGCCACTGTTACCCATGCCTTAGTCACATTGAGGCTGGATTACCGCAATGGGCTTTACATGGGGCTGCCCTTGAAAAATATTCAGAAACTTCAGTTGGCTGGTGCAGAATGCAGCTGCCAGGCTTATCTCTGGAACTGCTCGCTCGAATTATATCACCTATTTTGAAAAAGCTGCACTTGCTGCCAGTTTGAAGATCCTCTCAGAATATTTTAAAATTCTTCTGTCTTTGTTGTAATAGAGTAGGAAAAATGGTTTAAAAATAGTATTCAGTGCAATGTTACCAGGAGCAGAGTGCACAAAATGTTTCATCTACGCTTGAAACAACTTCAACAATGAAGCTCCTTAAAATATTGTTTTCTGTTTCAAAGCTGGGCCTATTCTGGCTTCTCATTTGTTAGAATGTGTACCCTCCTAGGATATAAAAACATCTGAACACAGATTAAAGTTGTATTTTTCATACATATTAAGTCCAAGAAGAGATTGTACTTTCTTTCAAATGGCACAATGTTTTGATAAGACCATAGCTTAACGATGTTAAAATATATTGGGCATAAATCCAAAAGGATTAGTCTGTAACAAAGTGTAGTATATAAAAATTATTTTTTCATTTTTATTGCTACCATCAATGACCACTTATCTTTTCTCAGAGCTTAACATTTTAAAATGTTGGTATATCATTTGATGAAATTGCAGTGTTGTTCAACAATTATTTATTCATATATATTTGAGGAAGCATACTCATTGAATAGAAAGATTGATTCAAACACAGGATAAAAAGAAAACGGAAAAACTTTATCAATTGGAATGGAAGCAACTTGTAGTGAAATGTATTCTTGAAATATTGTTGACCAAAAAAAGAGAGGTATCTCAAATCATGGAATTCAGAACAAGTGAAGAGAGGCATTTGCCTCAGGTGGTGGATTATTGGGGCAGGCAAGCTATCCTAACTTGCTACCCCACTTAGCCTCCTGCCCACTACTTGGTTCTGTGGCAGCATGAAGTCACTCCTCCTCCTCCTCGGTGCCCTAGATTTTGTTATATTTTATTTACATTTATATCTGCTCTTCCTCCAAGGAGCCTAGAGCCGTTTACATGGTTATGTTTATCCTCACAACAACCCTGTGAAGTATGTTAGAATGAAAGATACCTCATCAGACTCTGAGTCACTAACTGAGTTTTATAGCTGAACATACATTTGTTTCCCCAGTCCAACATTCCAAACACTACACACCACTGGCTCTTTGAAAAGGGAAAGGAGGACAGAGTGGAAGAGAAAGTGTGGAAGGGAAAGAGGAGAGACTCTGGTCCACCTCTCCTCTCCCTATTCTACTCTTCTGCTTTTCAAATCCAGAGTGCTGAGGAGGATGAGCTACTTTTCTCCCTATTGCTGAGCCATATGGCAGGCAGGTAGAGTGGCATGGCATTTGGCACCCTGTTTCAGGCATCTAATGAACTTGGGTCACCCCGATGGGATTTGAAAATAATGATATAAGTACAAAATCCAGAGTAAGATGACACTTTTATTAGGACCAATTAAAATGTCACAAAGTAGTAAGCAAACATGAATTTTTCAGAACTCTACTCAGGCTGGATCTTATACAACACAGGTATAAGTAGCAAATGCACTCATTCCATCTTCAGTTCTGTTCACCGTTACTTGGAAGCAAGTACCATTGAACTCAGTAGGGCTAACGTCCAAGTAGACATGCATATTTTTGGACTATAAGACCCATTTGTCCTCATACTAATTGTTACTTAAAGTGCTTTATGGGCAACTAAAGGCGCCTGATGGCGCAGTGGGGAAGTAACTTGCCTAGGGAGCAAGAGGTTGTTGGTTCGAATCCCTGCTATTATGAAACACTTATATTGGGCAGCAGCAATATAGGAAGATGCTGAAAGCAGGGGTGTAACAAGGCTGGAGTGGGCCCAGAGACAAAATTTTAAAATGGGCCCCTCGCTGATATACACACACACACTTCACAATATATAGTCATGTGACTTGCCTCTGGGGGCCCCCTCGAGGCGTGGGGGCCCACAGGGAGCCGCTTCCCCTTGCCTAATAGTAGTTACGCCCCTGGCTGAAAGGCATCATCTCCTGCTGTGCGGGAGATGGCAATGGTGAACCCCTCCTGTATTCTACCAAAGAAAACCACAGGGCTCTGTGGTCGTCAGGAGACAACACCGACTCGATGGCACAACAACTTTAAAACCTTGTTACTCCAGACCACCACATCATCTAATCCCACCCAAAGATGGCTGGTTATATTATATTATAATATATTTAAAATTCCGGCTTCTGTGAAAATGAATATCCGATGACTTAGAAATAAGATAATGAATAAGAAATAATAAGAAATGAATATTATTATTGTCTGTAAACATATTATAGATGCTTTAAAGAGAGAGAGAGAGAGCTCACGTCCCCAGTTAATGTGCTCCAAGTCTAGTCGCTGGGACAATAGGGGACAGCTAAGTAATAAAGTGAAGGTGCCTGCCTATGGTTCTTGACTCTTCCATGTTTAGTTGTGCACAAAACATGACGTGTCTGACACGTGCTGTGTGCACAACTAAACCCGGGAGAAGAGTCTTTGGAAAAGGAAATCCCTTTTCTCCGGCTCTCCAGACCTGACACCATGAAGCCTGCCATGTGGGGGAATTATAGCCCCTTTATATGCGAGATAGACGGGATGTAAGAACGGCTTTTTCTGGGAGTGCTGGAGTCAGAGTTAACCGGCTTTGCACATTGTGTAAAGAAAAGAGATGAATTATGAGCGAAGAGAGGAGCCGTCGGTGTTAGCTTGGTGGGTCTGTTGTGTCGTGGGTGAGCACAACAGGGGCGCAGGCTTGGAGTCCCCCGCCGGTGTCTGCAGCGAGGCCTTCCGTAGCAGCGCGAGGCCCTGCGCCGGGTGGTCTCGGCTGCCTGGTTCCTATAGCAACGCGGGAGACGCCGGCGGCGCAGGGAGGCGGGAGTGGGCAGCCCGCACACCACCGAGCAAGCAAGCAAGCAGGCGCCCGCCCCCGGCCTGGAAGATCCGTCGGGAGGAGCAAGGGGGGCATGCAAAGCGCCACGGGGAAGGGGGCCGGGCCCGATCCGCCTTGGGCGCCCGCTGACCGGCCTCCGTCTGTGTGTGTGTCTTCCTCCTCCTCCTCTTTCTTCCCTGCAGCGTCCGGCAGGCTAGCGGGGCTGCCATGGCCTCGGCGGCCTCCTCGCTGCCTGCGGTCCTGCCGCCGTTCCAGTTCCGCCCCCGGCACGACACCCCGGACTGGCGGCGGCTAAGCGCGGTGGACGTGGAGCGGGTGGCGGCCGAGGTGGACGTGGCGGTGCTGCAGGAGCACCTGGGGCACGTCACCTTCTGCAGCGCCGAGCGGGAGCGCTGCCCGCACTGCCAGGCCCCCGCCGACGCGCTCCTCCTCAAGCTCCTGCGCCTGGCGCAGCTCTGCCTCGAATACCTGCTCCACTCCCAGGACTACCTCAGCGCCCAGCTCCGCGCCGGCCAGGAGCTCCTCCGGGCCGCCGACGCCAACCGCGACCAGCTGGCCAAGGAGGTCGCCCGCGGAGCTCAGGAGATCCGGCTGCTCAAGGTGGAGTGCAAGCGCCGCAAGAAGATGCTCGGCACCCAGCAGATGATGCTCCAGGCGGGGGCCACCTGCCACCAGGTACCACCACAACAAATGTTTATATACCGCTTTCCAACAAAAGTTTCCAGAGCGGTTTACCTAAGTAAACAATAAATAAATAAAATGACTCCCTGTCCCCAAAGGGCTCACAGTCTTAAAAGAAATATAAGCTAGGCACCAGCAATAGCCACTGGAGGAATGCTGTACTGGGGCTGGATAGGGCCAGTTGCTCTTCCCCTGCTAAATAAAAGAGAATCGCCACTTTTAAATGGTGCCTCTTTGCCCAGTTAGCAGGGGAAAGGTAGGACAGGCAGCAGTTGAGCACTTGGGTGAGACCCTGTCCCACCCCTTTGCTCCAAATTAGATAATTTGGATTCATTCCTTTTTGCTGTTTTTATGTCTCCTCCACATATGCATAACTCTACTCCCCTTGCGATTAGAAGTCTCCAAGGTGGCGAACAACACATATTTCTAAAACAGCATAAAAAATATACCACATTTTTAAAAGGCTCCATAGAAACTACTTGCAAGATCCAGAGCTGTACTACACTGAGGGGAGATAATTGGGTAGTGAGCAGTCTTGAGGATCCCACTGGGATGAAAGGGATGCCATATACATACTTTTGTAAATAAAATTTTTAGGTAACCTTAATGGTTTTTTAATGGTTAAAAAGAAAAGAAAAACAACCTCAAGAAGCTCAGCTAGGGTAATTCCTTTAGTATAATAAATATCCTAATAAAGATACTTTGAATTTTTTTAAAAAAGTTACCAAAAAACCCCCTTGAAAAGGGCCACCTTGGCCTGGTGTCTAATCCCACAAAAAGTGAAGTTAATTTGCCTAGAGAGGAAGATCCACAGCTTCTGTGGTACATCATCATTCCTATCCCACCCCTTTCCCTATTGTTAGTAAGTTACACAAAGTAAGGTTACGGTCCTTATGCAAACTTACTTGGGATTTTGCTTTTGAGCAAATATGTATCCAGTCAGGCTGCAGGGCATGTATTGACCACACAGGCGACTTGGTTCTTGCTCTGAATCCAATATACTGCGCAATAATTACCCCAGTGGAAGGTGTGTGCTGTTTGCTCTTGGACACAACTAAACAGAAATCGGGACAGACTGCACTCTGCACCAGTCCCCACATGGCCTCAGTGCCTTGTTGAATGTACACCCTGCTTGTGTGTTCTGCAAATTACAGTGTATTGCTTCTTGGCCTTTTGGCTAAGATAATGCGTAGTGTAGTAGTGTATTCTGCAAGTATCACAAGTGCATCTGATCTTCAGAAAGTAGGCTGTGTAGTTTCAGAATCTTATTACGAAAAATATTTATATACCATTTTTCAATTTTAAAAATTCTCAAAACAATTTACATAGCAGTCATATGTATCGGTGGGAATGGGAAAATTCACCACTGTACTATGTATCTGCTTATGAATTCAGAAAGGGTGAGTTTTGGGCCATATGATCAAAGACTAAATGTCTTTATTGAAAGGTTCCATGTGACCTTGCGATCACATGGTTATCCCCACACCAGTCCCTATAGCCTTCATGTAGTTTAAATCCACATGTGTGCCGCTAACAGTGGGCCAAATTATATCTGACCAGTCCTGCTTACTGTGCAATAATGGTTGTGGCTGCTTTTATGAAGTACTACATGAAAGTAGCTTTAAGTATTTAAGTCATGCATGAAGGTGTGTTAAGATGACCCCTCTTGTGCAATTATGAGAAGTAGAGTGCTGTTCTGGGAGGGGAAGGGGAATGTGTGCACTGAGCTCACTACCTTATTGTGTGGTAAGGATTACCTGAACTGGCCCATTGTGGTTAGTATGCAACCACAGCATTCAAAGTACATGTAAAGGGGGCCTAAGAAGATAGAGGTATCGTGCAACTTGCAAATGATTTAAACCCCTCTTGGAGAACAAATAGGCTGTACATTTCAGTTGAAGATGAGACAAATCTCTCTTTCCCAGAAAGTGCCTCTGTCATACAATTGCATTTTCTTGTACTATACGTTTATAAATTCTGATATTGGGGTGTAAAATTGTGACTGAATCTCAGCACTGATGATCTGTACATGGGATTAAGTTATATAGACACCTGGTTTGTATGAAATAGGAAGGGCTGGGGGGATTCTGCTTCCTAGTCAATCAAGATGCACAATGGGAAAGGTTACTCATGCCTCCTGGGAAAGTTCCCAGTAGTAGGAATCTCTCTCTCTCTCTCTCTCTCTCTCTCTCTCTCTCTCTCTCTCTCTCTCTCACACACACACACACACACACACACACACACTTTTGATATTACTGGCGTGTCTTCTTCAATTCTGCAGGATATTGTTTTTTTGTGGTGATGTACTAGCATTGTTTTGATATGTCCCATTCTAAGCATGTATGTGCTACTGATGCAGCTAGTGTCAATAATTAATCTACAGGTATTCATAGTAATTGTGAACATAGAATCAAGAGTTAGAAGAGTTAAGATCCATGCCTGTTCTCTAAGGTAGGATACTATATACTTACAGCACCTGCAACAGATGCCTACAAAAAGAGCTCTGAACAGTTTGTCCCATTGCTCACCTGCTGATCCAGTTAAGTAACTTTTTCTGAAGTTTAATCTAAATTTATCTTCATGTAATTTAAATTCGTGGTTCTTATTCTCAGTGGATATGATGAAAACTGGCAGCATATGCCTTTAAATAGCTTGACTTGCAGTTACTTTCTTTCTCCTATTAAAATATTGATACAGGTCAACCATCAAACAGAGTTCTTCATTTGAGCTTGAATTGAGTAGGTCTGACTTATTTTAAGACTCGTATCAAGAATAGATACAGAGGACGGAGCAATAAGAAATCTTGAATTATTCTGAATCAAAATTTGAGGCTCAGGAATAGAGTGTGCGGCTCATGGAAAATACTATGTATTGAAGACTAAGCAGTCAGAGTATTAGACAAAAGGTCTAGACTGCACATGCAACAGAATCAAATGGAAAAATAGATTGAATCACTTCACACTGCAGAGTAGGGACACTTCCTTAATTGTTCTGCACAGAAAAATGTTGCACTTAAGAAAAGTGCAAAAAGTGAAAAATAAAGGTTCTACCCCAGCCTGCTTCCTGCTGTGCTATTTTCTCTTTATAGAAATATTTTGGTGTTTTGTTTTTGCTTTGGTGGTGGGCAGGGGATCATAATAAATAATGTGATCACCCTTCAACTGCAGCCTGAAGTGGTATAGTCCATTCTGCCACCTCATTCTGCTGGAAGTCTAAACCATCCCTCAGGCTACTTGGTTGGGTAGCTTAGACTCTTTGCCTTTTCCCCGTCTGGAGATCATCATATTGGGATCAGGCACTGGGCATGCTCAAGACAGACCGGACATTCAAAAAGGTAGCTCCTCCCGCCGCCTGGCGCCATCCCCCAGTTCCGGTCTGTCTTGCTCAAGGCTGGCCGTATTGGATTTGCTCTGCTTAGCTTTTCCTCTCCTTCCCCACTGTCTGCTATTTGTGTGTGTTTGTTCCATTGTGCGAGGGTGGGAAGGAGCTGCCTGTAGTATTTTTCTTCCTTTTTGATCAAACTTACCTAAAAAATTTTTTTTTAAAATTTACGATTCGGCTCCATTGGCTTTACTTTGTTTTTTACTGTTTACTTTTGTTTTTGACTGGATTGCTTAGGCGGCATGGAAGTAGCTCATGCAGAGGAGCTCCTCCAGGGCTCCTTATCGGAGGGCACTTTAGCTCCCGAAATGCCTGCTCATGCTTTCCAGCCCCCCGCGGGCGCCCCAGCTACTTCGGGGACGGCCAGTCCTGCTTCGGCGGCGGCCCCTCCCCCTCCACAGTTGCTCTCACCACGGAAGCTTGCTAAAAAGAGCAAGCCCAACAAAGAAAGCAAAGAGAGCGGCCTGAGAGAAAAAAGGGTGAAGACGCTGTCAGACTCGGTGCGGCTTAGCGAGCACCTGCTTATTCAATCTGTTTGCAAGCGCTTGCGCCGCGTTAAGGAGCATAAATCAAAGAAGGGCAAGGGCGACGTTCACCATTCCAGTGAGTCTATTTCCCTCAGCACCTCACCCGTGCTTGTCGTGGGCAGCGGTCCAGTGGCAACCCCCCCCGCTCCACCAGACCTTAACTCAGAGAGAGCTGCGACCTGCCCTGTTGTGGAGGAGCCCAGTGAACCTGCACCCGCAGCACCTATTGCAGCAATGGCTCAAGCGCTTCCAGCAGCCTTGGCAGGTACTGTCTCAGGCTCCCCCTCCCTGCGGATGTGGCTCAGTGGTTGAAATCTTTCTTTATTTCAGAATGCCTTCCCTTGATTCCTGCCCCCAAAGGGGGTTCAATGCCTGCCCTCCCTGTCCCAATTCAGCCTCCTCCTGCCCCAGTGGGACCTCTCAGTAGACCACGTGGGCGTCTCTCTTCTTCCTCGCCGGCAGGGATGCCATACCGATCACAGAGAAGGGGCGCTTTGCACCAAAACCACCCGCTCCCAGACGTAAGAGGCACAGACCCTCCTCTTCCTCTGCAGATTCTGATTTGGAACGTTTCCCCTCTAAGGTTTCTAGGAAGGGGGGTGAACGGCCACTTCCAGCGGCCCCAGGTCCGCTTCCTGGACCCATATCTGTTCCCTCTATTCCCCTATTTTCAATCCGGTCCCTCAACCCATTCCGGTATCTTCAAATCCGGATTTTGAGTTTCCTACTCACCCTGGTGGGGAGTCGGAAAAGGAGGAGGGCAAACTCTCCGAGGAAGAAGCTACCCCTGCATCCTCGGTGTCTGTATGCCTTTTTTCATCCCAGGACTTTGACGTTATTTTGTTCAAGGCCAAGAGGACCATAAAAGACGTTTCTTCAGCAGATGTGGTCCCTCCCTCTGAGTTTGACCAGGAGGTATTTCCCTCCTCTTTGGGGGTTTCTCCCTTGGTTCCCTTCCCTACCCTGTTCAAACAGGTGATGTTAGCTGAATGGCAATATCCTGCTTCCTGCAGACCCATTGGGTCCCTTCCTAAGAAGCACTATACCTTGTCACCAGAAGTTTCGGCCCTGCTGACCTCACCTAAAGTGGACCCCCCCGTGGTCCAGATGGTGTCAGGCTCCTTGCGAAATATGGAGAGTCAGGAGCAGCTTAAATCTACGGAGGACAAAAAGAACGATGCCCTGTTAAAAAAATCACATGAGGCGGCCTCTACTGTAATCAGAGTGGCTACGGCTAACTCTATATTTGCCAGGGCATCTATCCTATGGTCCAAACAGTTGGCCTCACTGGTTCCCCCAGGTAATTCTCAACTCTGCCAAGGTCTTAATAAGCTGGCAAAGGCGGCGGCCTTTATGGCAGATTCTAGCCTGGACTGTGTCCAACACTCTTTCCAGGCCCTAGCAACAGGGGTGGCCTTGCGCAGGTCATTATGGCTCAAGGGCTGGCAAGTCGATTTTAGGTCTAAGATGGCCCTACAAGCCTCTCCCTATTCGGGCACTAACCTGTTTGGCCCTCCTCTAGATTCCGTACTAGTTGACACCAAGGACAAGAAAAGGGTGATGCCTTCCACTAAACGGGATTTCCGCAGGCCCCCTCGTGGCAAGAGCTCCTTTCAAAACTATAGACAGGCCCAGTTCCAGCCTTCCTTTCGTTCAGGAGAATATAGACAGTCCGCCTTCAGAGGTTTCAACCGGACCCAGTGGCGACCAATGGGCAGGGGCTCCTTCAGACAGCAGGGCAGTAAGGCCTCCACCCCCCCCAACCAGTTTCTGAAGAGACAATGACTATATGGCTGTCGGGGGGCAGACTACAACACTTTGCTCTCACCTGGCAGTCCACGACCCAGGACCAGTGGGTGTTAGACATAGTGTCAAAAGGCTACTCTATAGACCTAACTCACACACACCAGGATTCCTTTTCGCCACCCCGTGCTCCAGACGCCCCGAGAAACATCGGCTGATGCTCGAGGCAATTCATCATCATGATTCAGGCGATCGAGCCAGTGCCCTACACAGAAAAATGTTCCGGTGTTTACTCACTTCTCTTTCTGGTTCCCAAAAAGGATGGGTCCTGGAGGGCAGTGCTGAATCTTCGACACTTCAACAGATGGGTGAAAAAGCGGAGGTTCCGCATGGAGTCTCTTCAGGCCATCAAACAAGCCATTCTTCCTCAGGACTACCTAGCCTCCATAGACTTGTCAGAGGCTTACCTACATGTTCCGATCCTCCAGGAACACAGGTGCTTTCTTTGATTCTTCTACGATGGTATCCATTTTCAGTATCGTGCTCTCCTGTTCGGCCTCTAATCGGCCCCCCAAGTCTTCACGAAACGAATGGCAGCCCTGACAGCACACCTGCGCCTACAGGGCGTTTGCATTCATCCCTAGCTAGACAACCTCCTCATCTGGGCGCCGTCGTTCCAGACCACCAATCTACACGTTCATGTCACATTGGACTGCCTGAGGGACCACAGCTTCGTCGTGAACCGAGACAAGAGTAATCTGTGCCCTTCTCTGACCCTCCAACACCTCGGAGTGGTATTCCACACCATCCCAGCTCTGGTCAGTCTTCCAGAGGACAGGAGAGTCAAACTCTCGTCCAGCTTGCTCCCCCTCCTCCAGGCGGAAGCGGCGGATGTGATGCTCTTGGGGCAAGTCTTGGGGATGATGACTGCTGTGATGGATTGCGTCCCGTGGGCCAGATGGCACTCCAGGCCCCTCCAATGGTTGCTACTACCTCATTAAGACGACATCTCCTCTTGTGCGTGGATTCAGGTGAGGCTATCCGAGGAGGTCAGACTCTCCTTCCAGTGGTGGCTGTCCCCTGCCATGGAAAGGGGCCTAGCCTTCACAGAACCCAACAGGACCTTGATTACATCGGACGCCAGCTGCAAGGGATGGGGAGCGATTTGCAAGGGTCACCTGGCCCCGGGCTCCTGGATCATAGTGGAGAGCTCATGGAGCATCAATTGCCTAGAACTTCGGGCTGTCAAGTTAGCCCTCTTGGCCTTCCAGGAACTGATCCGGGATGCACACGTCCTCCTCCGGACGGACAACACTACTACCAAGGCTCACATCAACCACCAAGGCGGCACCAGATCCAAGGGCCTGATGAAGGAAGCAAACCTTCTCTTCGAGTGGGTGGAAAGAAACATTCTCTCTATTAGGGCAGAACACTTGAGCAGGGTGGACAACACGCAGGCAGACTGGCTGAATCGCCAATCAGTCGACCCATCAGAATGGATGCTTCACCCTCAGGTCTTTCATCAGGTCACGCAGTGCATGGGCACCCCTCTCATCGACCTCTTCACGTCCCCCCTCAATGCTCACCTGCCCAAGTTCTTCACGAGATTCCACTCTCTATCTGCTCAGGGCACAGATGCCCTCGTGACCCCTTGGCCAATGGGCCTCCTATATGCCTTTCCCCCTATGCCAATTCTGGGACAGGTGGTCAGGAAGATCCGGATGGAGCATGCAGAAATAATCTTAATTGCTCCCCACTGGCCCAGGAGGGCTTGGTTTGCGGACCTGGTCAACTTGGCGACAGCTCCACCATGGCGGCTTCCCCTTCGGGCAGATCTTCTTCGACAAGGACCGATATTTCATTCGGACCCACAGTGGCTGCATCTCTGCGTGTGGAAGTTGAACGCAGCAACCTGAGATCCGAAGGGGATTCATCTCAGGCCCTGAATACTATCCTGGCAGCTCGCTGTCCGTCCACACAACACATCTACCAGGCTACGTGGGCGGCCTTCTCCGGCTGGGCCTGGGATAGACATCTCGACCCCCTCTCAGCAGAAGTTCCCCATGTTCTGGATTTCCTAAAAGCAGGGTTGGCTCTCCGACTCAAACCGTCCACTCTGCGGAGGCAGGTGTCCGCGTTATCCTCGGTCCTGAAAATTTCTGATCCAGGTACACACTCTCTACACCCTCATATATCTCGGTTCCTTAAGGGAGCTTCTAACCTGGCTCCGCCTCCAGTTCCTCGTTTTCTGTCCTGGAACCTCAATAAGGTGCTCAATGTATTGACAGCGCCACCATTTGAACCTCTGCACTCCATTTCCCTGAAGCTCCTGTCTTGTAAGACCTTGTTCTTGGTGGCAGTTACATCCGCCTGTAGAGTCTCGGAGTTGGGGGCACTATCTGCTCACAAGGAGCTCTCTGTGTTTCTTCCGGAAGAGGTAAAGCTCACGCTAGACCCTACCTTCCTGCCCAAGATCAATTTGGTGTTTCACCGAGTGCAGGAGGTGGTTCTTCCGTCCTTCTGTCCTAACCCCACTCACCCGACAGAGGTTCACTGGCATAAGCTGGACGTTCGTCACTCCCTTCGCTTCTACGTCTGACGGATCAGAGACATCAGGAGGTCGGACTCACTCTTCATGTCCTTCTCCTTTCATAACCTCGGCCAATACCCCTCCAAGTAATCCCTGGCAGCTTGGATCCGGGCTTGCATCTGCTTGGCCTACGAGAGCCTAGGGCTGCATCCACCACAGGGGATTATGGTGCACTCTACCCTCAGCGCCGCAGTATCCGTGGCCTTCTCTACCCAGGCACCCCTGGTGGACATTTGCAGAGCTGCTACTTAGCACTCCGTGTTACCCTTCATTCGACACTATAAGATACCATCCTTTCTGGAGTCGCAGGCAGCGTTCGGCTGCAGAATTCTTCAGCAGGTGGTCTGAACATCCTCCCCCCTACCTCTGGGACCCCTCTACGAGTTCCTGCTTGGGTATGTCCCAAAATGATGATCTCCAGACAGGGGAAAAAGGAACATTGGTTCCTACCTTGTGAAGGGTCCTTTTTCTCTGATCTGGAGATCATCAGGCCCGCCCAGATGTTCGGTTGGAGGCTGGACTTGTGGCAGGCTAAATCTGTGGGAGGGAACTGTGTTTTGGGTGGAGGCAGTTTCCAGGGTCGCAGGTCCTCCCCTTCTTGTCTTTCTGCTGTTCCTCTTGACTTCGTAGTGTTCACTGTGCATATGTTTCCTTCTGCCTATTGACCTTTGTGTTTCCTATTCTTAACGTGTTTTTTGTGGCAGAGCAAACAGGTCCTTCCTCGCCTTTCGCATTGATCCCGGAACTGGGGGATGGCGCCAGGCAGCGGGAGGAGCTACCTCTTTGAATATCCGGTCTGTCTTGAGCATGCCCAGTGCCTGATCCCAATATGATGATGTCCAGATAAGGGGAAAAGGACCCTTCACAAGGTAGGACCCAATGTTCCTTTCTACTTACCATTATGAGCAACATTTCAAACATTTGCTTGTTGTCTGTTGATAGCCGTTGGGTACTGCAGCAGAAATAATAAAGGCTGCAATCGAGTGCCCAATTGCATGTGTCTAAATATCACAACTGTGTTTGGATTGTGTCCAAAATGTATGTGCTTAGTCTCTGTGCTTACACATTGTTTGCCACCGTAATCCTTATTCCTGAAAACATTTAAGCACATAATCCTTTTGCCAGCAAATATATAAAGTAGACAAGAATGCATATGAGCAAGTATAGGGTCAGAGCTTGATCCACACACTCTTTGCTTTTACAACACTATCTACTCATTCAGCCTAATGCTTTAGCATCATTTTAATGGGTGTTTTATGTATCATTATATGGTACAAGCCATAGACATTAAAATATTCTTTTATGGTACACATATTGATAGTTTTTATTGCATCCATTGAAAATAAGAAAAGCTACTGTTCAAATGCACTCATTTCAAGGAGCACATAGCCAAGCAATATTTCCCCCCACTGGCTGACATCCTGACTAATGAAGCAGCACAAATGCTTCAAGTGACTACAGGTACATGCCAGAGCCTCAAGAAGCTCCCCGGCCCCTGTATATGTGCAGGGAGGAGAGCTGATCTTGTGGTAGCAAGCATGAAGTGTCCCCTTTGCTATGCAGAGTCCACCCTGGCTTGCATTTGAGAGGAGACTACATGTAAACACTGTAAGATATTCCCATTAGGAGATGGGGCCGCTCTAGGAAGAGCACCTGCATGCTTGCAGGCAAAAGGTTCCAAGTTCGCTCCCTGGCATCTCCAAGATAGGGCTGAGAGATCCCTGCCTGCAACCTTGGAGAAGCCGCTGCCAGTCTGGGTAGAAAATACTGAGTTCGATGGACCTTTGAGCTGACTCAGTATATGGCAGCTTCCTATGTTCCTAAGAATCCTCATTCAGAGCACTGCCCATGCTCTGGAAGCCTTCTGTAAGATAAGAAACATGTTGCTGACCCTCAGCAGTGTGTTTTTGATCCTACAGATCTCCTCCAGAGATGTGAGAGCGCTCTGAACTCTGAGGGCTCTTGTGCAACAGCGCACATACAGGAGGACTGGGGGGAGTTGCTCAGCAGTTCCTGGCAAGTCCCCATGGTCCTTGGAAGCGTGCATGCTTCTTGAGAATGTCAGCCACTGTTTGAAAGAACTGGTATTCATATAATTTGTGTTTATTTGTGAATAAGAGCTAAGTACATGGCTCATCGTTACCAAGCGTACAATGCTAATGTACCATGAGCGAAAGTGGAATAAAGTATGCAACCACTACAGGCAAGTGAGACAGTTCTAACATGACTTGGTTAGATAATATTTCACAGCCAATTTAAAGCATTTAGTTATGGTATGTTTCAGTAGTAGATCCCTGTTGCTTTTTGGCATTTCCCTGGCACTCAACCCTTTCTTTCAAGGCGTTGTGTATTCCTGCATTTATCCAACAAAAATGTACTGTAATTTAATTATTTATGCTCTTAGTGGCTGTTTCAAGGCATTTATGTTTAATAACATAGTAGGTATCAGTAGTAGGATTTTAAATAGTAGATGAGAGTTAGAAATTCAGCAGTAAAAACCAGGTCTTAATTCCACTGAGCAGGTTCTTAGATTGCCATTTACATGCATTTACACCATGCTGCCTGGTTTGACATTCTGGCTTGTTCATAAACCTGATTTGCTGGGTTCAGATGGAAGGACAAATCACAGTTTTTGTGAAACCAATGCTAGAAGCAGAAAATGTTCCCTCTAATGCGTGAAGGGGAGGGTGCATTATGCAAGGCTAAGGCTCATGCTAATAATGGTGAATCAGAGTTTAATGTAACATCTGAATTTGCCCCTTTTTCCCCCTCTGTGACCCAAAAAGCCAGAAGTGTTGATTAGATGGCCCGGCTTTGGGATAAGCCATCTGTCTCTTGTGCACATTCAGATAGTTCTGGCTGAGACTCTGTTCCCACAAAACAAGTTTTATAGCAAATTGATATTTCTGGCTTTTGATAATCAGTAGAACAAAGCTTAATGGCTCCTATTTGCCCAACATAGGTTGCAAGTGCTACCGGAATGCTCACATAGAATCAGGTTGCAGGAATAATCTGAATCAGAGATGGCCAACTGGTGACCTGTGATCTGCCTGCATCCTGACATTCTGTCTTGCAGCCTTCAGAAGGTTTCTTGAAAGAGCAACGTTTGCTCTACTATATGCAAATGGATTAAATATTTTCAGAAAAGACTGGAGAGCAGCCTTAAATTTGAAAATGAGTCCCAGTCTAGCAATTAGGGATGTGCGTGAACCAGAAAGGGCGCCAAGCCGGTTTGAAAGTCCAGCGTTCGAGCCGGTTCAGAGGTAGGGGGATTCCTTTAAGGGGCAGGGAGGGTGCCCTTACCTGCCCTGCCACTTTCCCCCGGCCGGTGCTCTCCCCAAAACCGCTGGTGCGGGGCTGCAGTGTACCTCCTTGCAGCCTTGGTCAGCGTTGTATCAGAAGTGGCTGATGTGCGTTGGCCACTTCTGGTACAACACTAACAAGCAGGGAAAAGCAGAGGGAGGGATAAGTGCACCCTCCCCGGCCCTTATAGTTAGCCCACCCCCACCCCCTGCCTTCGAACTTCCCCTACCTGGTTCCATGTACATCCCTAGCACTGGCAACGGGGCGGCAGGAAGGTACGCTGCTGCCCCAGCCGACCCTTTGCTAACGGAGCGTCGGTGGGGAGAAAGCAGAGGGAGGGGTAAGTGCATTCTCCCCCCCTTAAAGTCAAACCCCCCCTTGAGCCGGCGGAACAACTGGTTTGGAGGCCCATAAAGGGCCTCCAAACTGGTTCTGTGCACATCCCTAACTGGGGCTGCAAGGAGGTACGCTGTAGTCCCGTGCCAGCAGTTTTGGGGGGATCACAAGCAAAGGAAGAGCAGCGGAGCAGGTAAGGGCACCCTCCCTGCCCCTTAAACGACCCCCCATCTCCCGGGAGTGAAGTAGTTTGTGCCCATCCCTACTAGCAATGGGAAAATTCCTCCAATTACAATCACATAGACCAGGTAATGCTGCTTTTTGACCAAATGCTACTTTTATTTTGCAGTGTCAATTTTGTGACAAAGCTTTTATGAACTATTCCTTCCTGCACAGTCATCTGCAGCGTCGCCACGCAGAAGAATCATACATTGGTGAGTTCTGAAATAAAGATAATGTAAACTTGCAGAGTTCTTCTTTGTAGCCCTTGGGTAATACTATTTTGAGGAATAAATTACCAGGCCCTGCAGTCTTCAGGAAAAATTTCGAAAAATGTTCTTGAAACTCCTCTGTAGGAAGAACTGTGCTTCCCAAAATCTAACTGCACTGTAAGAAGAGCTCCCCCTACCCCCCGCCCCACTTCAAATCATCAATATGTTTTTCTTTCAAGCAGATCAGAAGGGAAAAGCACAGACGGATAAATTACAGGAAGAAATCAACAAGCTAAAGGAGCAGCTACAGCTTACCAGTTCTCAGTTAGAAGCTGAGCAACAGGCTCATATAGTCAAACTGTCTAAGGTAGAACATACTCTGTATCAATACTCTATCTCTAGGTGCTATTCAATAATATCACAAGCAATGAACTACAGCTGTGATCCTGCTTACACATGCTTTAATCAGATAGAGTAAAATAGGAATGGAACATTAAATGGCTCTATTTCTCTCCCATGCAGCCTGCAGCATTCATTGCCTGCTCAGTGCATGAAGCTAGGCCCTGGATTATCTTCACAGGGTTGTGGTCATAAGTCACTTAGGGGCAGAGCTAATTTTGATCAAGAAATGCAATGCAAAGACTGTATTATAGTTTTGTCAGGTTGGTGGTCTGGAGGTAGTCAGGCAGCCCTACAGGAAGACATGTTGGAGGTTATGTAGGCAAATGGGGATGGCAGCCCAAGATCAGCTCATTCTGTACCTGAGGGATACATTGCTCAAACTGATGACTGCAATACCATCCTCTGGCTAGGTGCAGTGGTGATACTGCAGCATGGCAGAGAGCAAGCTGATGTTACCCTCCTCTGGCAAACTGCTAATGAGTCCCGCATCCAAGATCCCAGACTCCTGAGTAGAGTTGAGTTAAGATCAGAGGCTCGAGCAGGTAGTCAAGCTGAGGTGTATGAGAAATTGGAGGGCTGCAACAGCAGAAATAGCAGAGTCTATGCCAGAGAATTAAAATCTGGATCATAGTGCTGAACAAGAGCTAAAGTAAAAATCAGAACTAGAATGAAGTAGAAGCATGAGAACCTGCTAAAACTGTGGGGAGGGAGGGAAAGGAGCAGCATAGAGCACAGGCCTCGGTAAATGGAGTCAATGACATAGCAGGGAAGCTCAGGAAGTATAAACAGAAGTAACAGTAACTGGTTATTATACTAGCAAGCAAACTTTGCTTTCTCAGAAGGAATTGGCTATTTTCCACTGCTGAGCAAAACGCCTGTAAGACTGAAATATTTTAGTCAGGAGAGACTATCAGCCAGAATACTTTCTTTTCAATAGAAAGCAACCTGTATAACAGCCCCTGAAGTGCCCTGTAGTAGCCTACCAGGTTGCAGGTTTCTCAGGCAAGACCTTTGTGCTGCTTTGAACTTCTGTATTTGTAGAACCCATAAGAAAATTCCAGAATTACATTGTTAATTTCAGGAATATGAGAAACATAGATCAAAAGAGGAGGAGATTCGGCAATTATTTCACAAGTGGAAAGAAGAAGAAAAAGAGAAATTGGCCAGTGAATTGGAGAAGGTGAAAGAGATGTTTATGAAGGAGTTTAAAGAGTTAACTGCAAAGAATACAGAATTGGAAAATGTAAGTAATTGAAATATGCCATTTCAAACAGCTGTGAAGTGAGGTTGGCTTGATGGCTTCTTGAAGCACAAGATGGAACCTTAGGTGAAAGGCCCATAAGATTTTCTAAACTCTATCAGTTGATTGATCTGTTTGTTTGTTTGTTTGATTTGTATGCCACGTTTTTGTCCATATAAGGACCCAGGGCAGCTCACAGACACTTAAAAAGTACAGTGCAAAAGTATAGAATACAGTTATGAAATGGAGTATAAAATGGAAGCAGCAGTGATAAAACAGGGCTGTAACAGAAGCACCTCCCTCATTGCTTACCTGAGATCAAACATTTTGTGAAACAACCATGTTTTCATCAGATACCTAGAAGCCAGAAGGGATGGAGCCAAACTGGAGGGAGTCTTGATGCTACAATGGAAAGGTGGCCTGGCCTGGCCTGTCACAGCTCCCATTCACAGTAGTGACAGACACCAAGGAGGTGGGACCAGCACTAACCTCAGCACTGGACCATGTCACTGGGCCAAAATCTGAGGCGGCAGGACTGGTCCAAGCCCTTGACTGTGACACTGGACTGGAGCTTGGGGAATCTCCGGGGCTAGAATTCTCCCAAGGATTTTTCCTCAGGGCCTGGGCTTAGGATTGTACACAATTTGGTTCGGTGCCTCCTTTGGGAAGCATCAAACTGGCTCAGGCAGTCACAGCCAAACCGGTGCAGCAGGGCCGGAAGCAGTTCCCTTAAGGAGCCGGTACGCAGGTCCTAACCTACTGTGCTGCCACCCCGCTGCTTTTCTGGCAACACCATGCTGACCACGCAAATGGTTCTCATGCATGCATGCACATAGACATGCACATATCAACGCCATGTGCGCAGGCTGCAGGGAACATGCTGCAGCCCCTGTACAGCCATTGCTAGGGCGAGTGCCTCATCCAGAAAAGTGGTGGAGCTGCAGCAGAGCAAGTAAGGACCTGCTTAAGGGAACCTCCTTAAGGGAACCTTAAGGCTCCTTAAGGGAACCTCTCCCTTTCATGCACATCCCTATCTGGGCCACTCGTGCACATCCCTATCTGGGCTCTCTGGAATCCAAACCCACTACAGAGCCGGCTTTTCACACACCATCACATCTCATGATGTCTGCATACTAGTGCCATCAACAAGCTTAACAGGGGACGGGTAGAGTGGATGAGGAGTACCAGACTTTAGAGGGCTGTCTCTTTAAGGTTTCCCCTCTCCAGGTAGGGAGCTAGAGTCCAGGAAAGGTAGTTTGGGCTCAGGAGTACTTGAGGGCTCAGTTTGTCTCCAAGGAGTGTTGAATCAGCTTGTTCCCTCAGACCCCGCCAAGGTCTTACAGATTTGCCTTGCCTCGTGAGCAACCAGGACTGGACCAAAGGCCTTGTCCTACATGCATGCCAGTCAGAGTCAGGAGGCATACTCACATGGGGCAAAGTCCCTTCCCTGATTCTCTGAATGGGTAGAGAGAATTATATGGGGGTAGGTAATCTTTTAGATATCCTGGGCCTGAACCATGTAGAGCTTTAAGGTATAGCCATCTTCTTGAATAGCATCTGAAAATCAACAGGGATCTATTCATAGATCTAATTTCACTGCAAAGGGCTAAAATAAAAGTCTCAAACTCTTTTACCCAGACTCAGCAAAGAACCCCCCCACACACACACCCCACTGTCTAGATGAGGAACTTTGAATGCAAGCAGGTACTGCATGATAGTCACTTTCCCATTGCAGCAGCTGCTGCTATGGCATGCATGGAGTCTTTTTAAAACAACAGTTATAATCAGTAGTTTGGGAGGGAGAGGAGAGGGCATTATCCTTTTCTCCCCCTCTCCTCCTCTTCACAATCCCACCCCCTTCACAATTATTGCTTTTCTAAGAAGGATTCATGCATGCATCCTTGATTGCTGAGTGCACACACAGTTGGATCAGGGCCAATGTTTAACAGTCTCTGTGGATGCATTCCTAAACATTCAAGAAAGTGGTTTGATCCCCATTAGCGGGGGGTGGGGGGCATAATGCACAAAGAAATGTCAGATTCAGCACCACAAAATTCAAATTCTATGCTGAAATTACAGAAATACAGTCCTACACAAGGTGCAATTTTTGGTATGTTTTCTAATTGCTCAGCTTTTAATTATTTTCTAATCCTTTAAACAGAGCCAGAGTTAAACTAATATGTTCAATATATGTTTGGGCTAAGGTAGAATGTTACATTTTCATGTGAAAACTATTGCTATGAATGTTAATAAACCAATATTAAAACAATGCAGATTATACCTTACATAAATTATCAAAACTGCTGCAAGACATGCAGTTCTGAATATTTTTCATACATGTTTTCATTTTGCATGCTTTATTCTGAATTTTGCTATTTGGGATTTTTTTAGAGTTGGAGTTTTTCTGTTTTTGGTAAGTGGCAGCATAGTGGAAATGGGATTGGCTCCTGATAAGCAGTAGCAGTGTATGTTTAGCGGAGGTTATGATGGAGCAGCATGTAGTCTTTCTGGATTCAAAAGCTTCATGCTTGTGAACACTTGTTGCAATCCTGCTAGAGGCCATATGAACAAAAAAGCAGGCTTCCAGCCTTGCCTGAATGAGGATTGAGCACAAACACCAGAATTTTGTATTACTTCTTGGGGGATGGGAGGAGTTTTGTGTTTTACTGGATTGTATCCAGTGGCCCTGACCTCACTGTATGTGCAGGCACAGCAGTCAAGGCTACATGCACAAAAACCCCTTTAGAATAGCAGTAATTGCGTTCAGAAGCTTGTTTCCTTCAAAGAATTATTGCAGCTAACTATTAGTGTGGACGTTAAATATTTAGCCTACCCTAGCAGCCACAGACAATCAGAACCTCTGATTGGGTCAGCAAACCCAGCACACATGTGGATAAGGGAGCTGAGGACTCCACTGCTCAGACTGGGAGCCATAATTGGGACCTTCCATCCTACCATGGAAGGTCCTCTGATGATGATAGTTGGTTGCACCAGCAAGGGTTGGCATAGCAAAGAACTGGATTACCTGACATAATCATGATCCTTTATTTGGTGAGTGCATGGGGGGAGAAAACAGTTATCCCTGAGCAAGAGGCACCTTGCCCAGTGGTGGATCTCTCATATTAAGCAGGAGGAGAGCAACTGTCCCTATCCAGTCCCAGCACAGCATTCTTCCTGTGGCTGTTGCTGGTGTCTACTTTATGTTTTGTTTTTAGGTTGTGAGCCCTTTGGGGACAGGGAACCATCTTTATTTTTGATTTATTTTTCTATGTAACCTGCTTTGACAACTTTTGTTGAAAAGCGATATATAAGTAGTAGTAGTATCATGTGCATATTGATAAAATTGTCCTGAAACCAATCCAGCACTGGGTTTCCAAGAACTAATTATATTATGTAAATGCAACTAGATATTATAGACAGTGGGAGAATTCAATATAAAAGAATCGAGTGAAAATATCTCACTGTTCAGTCACTATCTTTTCTTGTATTTACCTACATAAGGCATCATAGATCAGTCAAGGAGCCCACATAATGGACTGATATATGGCGAATTTTGAAGTATCTTATGTGTATCTTATGTGTTATAGAAATATTTTAAATGATTTAATATGTTTATGGTATGGCAATTGTAATACTTTGCTAATTAAAAAAGATTTTAGCTGAATATGCTAGGTGTTTACTTTTTTTTAAAGGGACCTATGTCACATTTCCATTCTCTAGTACTTTCGAACAATATATCTTGGAAGTTTAATATATCTCTTTCCTCCCCTCTTAGCATCTATTAGAAGTACAGAAGTCCAACAAACACCTGAAATCTAATTTAGGCACATTAAAAGATAGTTATGAATTTCCAGAAGAGAAACCTCAGGACACCATAGATCACCAGTACATTATGGAGCTTCTAGAAAGACAGGTAATTTGTGTCATAAATCTAAAACACAGTGATCCCAAGATCTAGATCCCTTGTTTCTGTTTATACAGGACATAGCATTAAAATGCACAGGCGATCTTCAGCTGCCATCTCTTCTTGCTCAAAGAAAGGAAGCACCCGTTTTCAGATTGATTGGCTTATATTTTTGTTATGGAGGTAAACTGTGCCTTCAGTCATTAATTGTTTTTAGAGTTTCTGGCTGAGATCCTGTGCACTTCGTGTGTGTAAATAGCACCTCTGAGCATGCGTTTTTGCACAACAGAGCCAGCAGGCACTTCTTGCAGAGCACTCTCCTGCACTCTCAGAGCCATAGTGGAAGCATATCACTGGGTGCAGAGAGATGTTTCTGCTCTGACAGAGCTTTGGACACACAGGAGAGCACTCTGGGAGAAGTGCCTGCTGACTCAGGAAAGAAAAACATGCATGTAGAAGGGAATTGACAGAGCTGCACTGTCTCCTCAGGAGTGCTATAGGATGTCCGCTTCTTTCTTTTACTAGGAATGCAAAATGTGCTATAACAGGTGTCATCAGTGGGGATTCAGCGAGCTACTTCAGACGTGTTGAAGGGCTTGGGTATGCCTAGTGGGATGTCTGACTCTTTCTTTTTGGAAGGCATATCCTCAAGTCACGTTATAAACTGCTTTTGAAGGTTCCCTCTCATTCAAAAGCAGTTTGCCATCAAGCACTGAGGACTATTATTGTGGGCAGGGGAGAAGTCGGAAACCCATGGAATTAGTTATGTGGTTCTTTGAATGCTGGATGTAATTAATTCTTAATTACAAGCTAAAGATGTTGTGAATAGATAACAGACTATATAGAGAGTGTAGCTAAACTATATGAGGCGTGTATCTGCTGAAGTCATGCATCAGGTCATGGTAACTGTTCTCAGAGAAGTGACGTGACGCAATCTCAGAGTCTGAAAGTTTTACCCAAAGGCAAATAGCAGGCAAGTCAAACCTAGCCACATATACTTCAAGGCAGGATTTTGTTACATAGACTCTGTTTTCTCCCTGCTCCCAGACAGAATTGACTTTTCTTAAGCTAGTCACATAATGTAACAATGACCTCTGTTAATTTGGTTATTGGTGCAAATGCTGTCCATCAGCAGTCCTGCATGATGTAAACCAGACAATACCAGCGTGAAGAAATCTAGGTGACCATCTTGTGCATAAAATTAGCCTATTGACACAGCCTGGAGAGCTGCAACCATTCAGCCCCACATGCTCCAGCTGAGGTGGCCCCTCTTCCCCTCCCCACTGGCTACCACAGAGCAACCTAAGAGACATCTTCCTCTGAGGGAGGGAGAAAGTGATGAACACAGCTGTCAGATGATACGACTTAAAAGTACAGCATGAACCGATTTACTTTTCAAAACCCCTTTTGTTGCTTTGTTGTATAGCTTTTTATGGATGCTTGTGGTTTTACTGCTTTTTTGTAAACCACTTGGAGAGGTTTGCTAGAAAAGTAGTATATAAATGCCAAAAATAAATATCAAGCATTGAAGTAATAGAAATTTCTCAGTGATGGTCTATTCTTAGATAGCTCATTTGAATCTGCTAGCTTGCTAAAAGCAGTGGTGTTCTTTTAAAATCTTGCCTCTTGGTTGTGCCAATGCATTATGCTCAGTTTGTAATGTCAGTGCAACATAATAGACTGTGACATTATGCCAGCACGTTGGCTCTTATACTCCATCCTATATGGCAGCCTTCTGGTGCAGCAGTTCATATCAGTTCTTCATTTATATATGCTTGTTATTTTTCATAAAAAGGCACCTTTTCAAATTATCAAGGAGTATTAATATGGTTTTCACAGGAAACCAAGTGGACTGCTAAAGTACAGGCTCTTCAGCAAGAACATGAAAATGAAAAGCATCAGGTAAAGCTGCATAGTAATCTTATACATAGAGTAAGCTTATCTGTAATTAAATGAAATAAAAATAGACATTATGTAATATTTCTTCAAGGACCTAATAACCATTCAAAATGGTTGTTTATAATGCACTCTTGTTAGGGATAATTTATATGAGTATTGCCACTGAAGTTCTATCCAAACATTGCATACATAGTCCTTGTGTTGGAGCGTAAAGTACAGTACAGTACCTTATGTTGTAATGTATAACTGTGCAACATACTTGAGTAGTCTTGATTCAACTCTTGATTAATTTGAGTGCTCATGAAATTTAAATTATAGAAAATAGTCTGACACTTTGAAAGTGTCTGTTCCATATGATTCAGTCACAGCTCTGGGTGAGGTTGCAGGATCTATCAAGTTTACTAGACAGCACTCTTAACGGTGCATTGTATGTAGGACTAAGGTCCATACTTTGAATTTTCAGATTCTTACAGTAGTGTGGTTTGGGAGCTGGCTAAAACCAGGTGTGACTTTACCTCCCCGTGCAGATTTCTTGAGAGAGAACTGGGCTGGCTGAACTGCACAAAGGACCCAGGCAGCCATTTAAGCTGGCCATATTTCAGGGGCACAAATGAAGGATGACATGATCTGAGATGTGTGCTTCAGGATCCAGGTCTCAGAGTATGCTGGGGCATGTTTTTCAGTTATATGTAGCTGTGTAAGAGACTTATAGGCATCATCCTGTATGACTTTGCAAGGGATCATGGATCTCTTGGACTATGCAGTTGCTAGGAATCGTTTTCTGCCGGCTCCCAGAAGCCGCCTCCCCCCGCTCGTGTTTGAGTCTTCAGGCTTGGAATTCTCACTCTTGTCATGCTCAGGTGCCTCTTAGCACTGTGAGCTCTCCATTTTTGGCACATGAGCACAGGTCACTTAGTTGACAGTGGGCCAGCTGCCCCTAGATTTGGCTACTAACAAGCAAATTGGAAAGGGGATCAGATGCACGCCCTCCTTATGTTGGGATACCCTAAGTAGACCCCAGAAGTTAATTAAAGCAGGTTAACTTCCAGTCAAGGCCACTCTGCATTCAGCCTCTCCTCCTTTCATAAAGGATAGCAGCAAGTTAATGCTCCAATTAACTCAGCAGGAAGTACGCAGGTAAGGCTCATGGAGGTAACTCTCCCTACTCACAAAAGAGGTTGAGTCAGTGATAAGGACCTCGAGATGCACCCATTAAAAGTACTGATTGGATTATTGGATCCTCTGTCCATGTAGATTTCCCCTTCTCACGTCTGTGCACTCTATTGTCATGACTATCAGCCTTGGCTTACCTCGGCCATTCATACATTGTTACACTTAGGAAGAACGATCAGCAACAATGGAATCCTTGCAGATTCCACCCAGCACACCTATTTTGCAAAGAAGGTCAATAGGAATGTTGGCCCAAGACATGAACTTGGATATATCAAGCCCCAGTTCCATGCTCCAGTGTGCTCTTTGCGTACCATCTACCCTTGAGTCACCAGCTGCTTGAGCGATTTACTGTTCACAGGCCATCATGCCAGGCTGTGTCCAGTTATCTGTGCCACTCTCCAAATCGGCTTTCTTACCTAGCCTGATCTGCTCAGTCTTCCTTGCTAACATAGAAAGCTGGTCCTATGGAGGAGGCACCCTCGTGGATTCACTTCTATCGTCTAACCCCTCTGATCTTCTTACCCCTGGCTTTGACCTGAGGAAAGAGTTCCTTCAGTTGTTCCAGGAGGCCCAAGGTCTCTTCACTGAGATCAGGTGATATGAACATTTTCCCCTCGCTGGGCCCAGCTCTATCCCTATTCCCCTTTCTCAAATCCAACTGCCTCCCTCTCTAAAGCCTCTTTCTCTTGCCCACCTGGTAAGATATACAATTACGATTTTAAGCTAAAATGCTGTTTTGCAGTTGAACATATCTTTTAATAGGATTGCTTTAACCATCTATTTCTTTCCGTTGTATCCCTCCCTCCAATAAACGCTTCTCTTGATTTTTGAAACTTCAGCCTTGCCTCAGTCCAGTTATTTCCTGGGTCCACAACTTTGTGTAAATTTAATCTGACATAGAACTGCCCTATCCAGAGCTAATTTCTCCACACAAAGCCTGAACGCAGTTCTTGGGGTGTTTACCAATCACCCCGGGGCAGTTCCACTAACACAGTATAGCCAGCCAAGGCAGAATAATCTTCTCTGCCAGCCCTTCAAGAGAGTGTGGTTCATGCCAACTCTTGCTCCTTCAGCAGCCATATCATCCATTTTCTGAAGAACTACTGCTACTAACTACGGATATTTATATACCACTCTTCAACCAAAGTTCTCAAAGCAGTTTACATAGAACAATAAATAATACATAAACAAGATGGTCCCCTATCCCCAAAGGGCTCACAGTCTAAAAAGAAACATAAGACAGATACCAGCAACAGGCACTGGAGGGATGCTGTGCTGAGGTTGGATAGGGCCAGTTGTTCTCCCCCTGTTAAATATAAGAGAATCACCACTTTAAAAAGTGTCTCTTTGCTCAGTCAGCATTACCTCTTCTGTTTCTTCCTACATAGTCTGAGCTGCTAGAACGTAATGTAACCCAGTCCAGCTATGGCCAAAGGTGCATAGAAGCAAACTTCGGGTATTTTTAGTTGGATGAGAAGCTGCATATGCAAAGAGGTCTCATTCATTCTTAATGTGACCTCCAGGCTGCATCTATAGAACCCCTTAAAAAAAAAAGCTAAAACCCCACAAATCTGGGAAGCAACACTTCCCCACCAAAGAGTAAATAGATGGAATTATTGTTCTTTAAAAGGGGTTCTGGCTGCTCTGCATTTGTATTGACTCTGAGTCAATATCATCTTAACCCAAAGGATCTTTGTCTTGTTTCTACAAACCCTTATCTCCTTACTAATGTTTAAGTGGAATTTTTCATAATTTTATTTTGCTTCCTACACCATTTTTCAGGCTGTGTGTGTGTGTGTGTGTGTGTGTGTGTGTGTGTATGTTTGTATGTATGTATGTGTCCTCCCTACTTGTGCATGGATGTCTGTTTATTTTATTTATATCACTCCTTTCAACGAATATGCTTAAGATTGTGGGGATGGAACTCCACCTTCAGACTCCAAGATGTGCTGGACACCAGACTTGCACAGATACTGGCTTTTCTTTTCTTGATAGAATGGATAGTGAACTCATTGATGACATAATGAAGTACAACAGCTGCTGCGCTGTGCCTACGAGCCAATATGTCCAGCAACTTCACCTTCTCACTCAAGGGCAACATTTTGCGAGACCTTTTGCCACTCCCCTCAGCAGCGCTTTTCACTGTGTGCTTTCTCATTTGGACTATGGAGGAAGGAAAAATTAGTACAGTGATGTAAGGTACAGTACAGAAATGGGGCAAGACAACCCCTCCCCCCCACAAAATTGATAAAGGACAGGACAGTGCAGTAACTGATAATTAAAATCAATTTTCAATGCATATGTATTTAAAATCCATTTCTGATGGATACAGTACAGTACTTGAGATCAATTTTTAATGGATACAGTACAGTATTTAAAATTGATTTTCAATGCATACAATTTTTGAGTACAGTACTTAAAAATGAATTTCAATTGATAATTCAATTTTTAATTGCAATTTACATTAACTACAACAATATGGTAGAGTAATGTAATTAATTACCAAGATTAAATATTGTTTTCTTTAAATATTTTAATTAAGTATTATTTCATCAAAATTAAAATTAAATTTATTAACGTGATAATTAGCATCTCACAAGAGCTACCCAATGCTGCAAGAGGCTCCTCCAAGAAGCTGCACAGGAATGGCTGGAGAAAGGCTCCTACAGGCGTGCAAAGGCTCCACAGAAATATGTCCAAAAAGACTCTAGAGCAATAGCTCCTAAAGGCTGTCAGTGGCTCCTTAAGGACACCAAAGGCTACCCAAGGCTGCCAAAAGCTCTTTAAAATGTCTTTTAAAACCACAAAAAACACAGAACTTGCAGGCCAAAGCACTCCTCAGAACTCCTCTCACAACCCACTGGAGGTGTGCATGGAATGGATTCCACATTCCATTCCGCGCTCAGAAAAGAACGTGGATGGCTGGAACATTGCAAGTTTATTCCGTCTGCACAGCCGACATCACCGGAACAAACTCGGAACGTTTCAAGTGTTCTGTGTGTTCTGGCCATAGGGAACAATGGGGAACTCAAAACACTCAATTGTTCCCCATGTGTGGCTCCTAGGGAAACCAAAGTGGTTTGGGTGGTAGAGTATGATGGGTGCTGTTTACCACCCAACCCACAAAATAAATGGGCAAGTGGATTAATTTTTTTAACCTTTCCTCCAAACCCCTATGGGGGGTTTGAGGAAAGGTTTTTAAAAAATGTTTTAATCACTTGCTTGCCAATTTCTTTTGTGGGTTGGATGGTAGGTAGCACCTATCATGCCCTACTACAGAAGCCACTCATGGGTAACAATGGGGTGTTTCGGGTTCTCCATTGTTCCCTATGGCCACAACAGTTTTGTATTGGAATTCGCAGTACTGTAGCACTCCCATGTAGATGTGGGTATTAGCTGAAGAGTCCCCCTGGCCTCAGAGTGCTGGCCAAGATGGGTGATATCCAAATGGCGTGCTTGACCCATCTGTTAACCTCACAGACAGGCGGCCTATTATGTCCCCTTTTTAGCCCTGCAAAGACTCACTGGGCTCTTGCCTCTCCTGCAGCCCTTGTCCTGGACTGGCCCCTCATCATGGGCCGGGTCTGCTTTATATAGCCCGTGCCACGTGGGACACTTCTCGCGAGACTTCAGCCTGGCTTCTAGCGAGACAACACCATTTTGACGCAGCGTAATCTCCCGATCTTCAGAGGGCCAGTTGCAATCCTTCCCACTTGTGGAGGGAACCAGGTCACCTCCCATGGGGCTCAAGAGGGGCGGCACCACCTAGTCAGTCAGGCAGAGTGAGTTGGTTGCCATTTCCCTCCGTTCTGACCATGCCATCACCAATTTCCTGACAAATGCATTTTGCAACCCTGCCTTCAAAAACGCAGAAGCACACTGTAAAAGAGAATCTGTCCCTCCCAACACAGAACAAGATACATTTTCAATCAATATTTTGGTCTTTGACCAGCATAATGCAACCAGAACATAGAAACTGTAAATCTGCTATTAAAGCATAAAACTATGTAAAGCTAAAAAGGTTTTGTAGTTAAAGAAATGAATGCTAAAGTAGTTACTGAGGACTAAAAGATTAGTTAAAAGAGCTTAAAACTGTAAAAGTTATGAAAAGCTATTGAGATAAGAGCTGCAGGATTGTAAAAGTAGGACTAAATCCTATATGGATAAAGCTATAGAGAGCTATAAAATTAGTCTAAAAGTTTAAAAATAGGGCTAGGTGCTGTAGCAGACCTGATTAACACTTGCTGGCAGTCAAATCCCAGTGAATTTTGTACTCAGCTGCGCAAAACTTGGTGATGTCATGTGATGTGGAAGGATTGCAGTCAGAGAGTAATAGGGAGGCATAGAATTAGTCTGTGCGACCAGGCAACCTAGTTAGATGCAGGAGAATAAGGGTCTTGTGGATGTCTCTATAGAATAGGCAATGGAGAAGGATGTGCTCAGTGGCTTCAACTTGCCCAGAGTCGCACAGACACAAATATTCCAAGAAGAGGATTTTCCTATATCTTCCATCTAGTTATACAACAAGCACTGCTATATATCTTCGACTCAGTGCTGAGGAAGTTAGGGACCCCTTCTAAATCAGTTTGGCACTCTATATCCATTATTTGCAGTTTGAGTAATGTTCTGGCCTGCTCATGGCCTATGGAGAGGAGGTGAGTAGGGGATAGTCCAAGTGATGTAATTTTCGCCACTAGAGCTCGTTTCCATGTGGTTTGGTAATTATCCTGTAGTGTTAGGGGAGCTAGACCCATTGGAAGGATGGATAGTATTGGCGAGTAATTGATTGTGGTCAGTCATAATCTGACCTCCACTTTTACTAGGCCTGACTCCAGTCATAGGCTGGCACTGGGGAGACATCAGGGTGCTTGGAGTACAGCTCTTAAGAATTTGGACTGGACATGCTCTAGGGGGGCCAAATGAGTAAAGGGGCCTAGTTGAGCACCATAGAGAAGTTGGGCCAGCAACTTAACTTCAAATAATTTGAGGGATGCGGGTATATATTATCCTCCTGTTCAAAATAATTTTGGGATAGCAGCAGCAGTCCTCTGAGCATTTAGTGTAATGTGATTGCCATGAGCCTGCCTGGTGCCAGAAGCGTGGAAGACCACCCCTCAGCTATTTGAAGCATGCAACTTGCTTGATTGTGTTCCCATTAATGTGCCATGAGTCTGTCTTTGATCTCTTGGCAAAGATCATAACTTCTATTTTGTGGTTGCTAATTTCCAGTAGTTCCTCCCTACAGTATAGAGTGAGGGCTGTCAAAGCTTTTCTGAGAACTATGGGGGTCCTTGAGATTATTGCTACATCATCTGCACAGGATGGAGATGTATTTCTCGGCAAGCTTGTGGGGTGAAAGTCCAGTTTATTTAGGTGACTCATCATGGAGTTTATGTAGAAATTTAACAGAAGTGGAGCAAGTATGCAGCCCTGTTTGATGCCCTTACGGGTTGGGATGTCACACACATTTCAAACACAGTACTTTTGACTGAGTACACCTTGCATTGCAGATAGCAGAGCATACCAGTGAGTGAAGCACAAGTTAGTCTCAAGGCCAGACATAGACCTCATCACAGCAATCACCAAGAAATATTACACACGCACACAGTCAGAGAGCTGCCACTGTCCGTTTCTCGTAACAACACTATCTCACAAACAAACCACAACTCGAGGAAGGCAGGCACCCAAGTTCTGCCTTTATCAATCTGAGTTCCAACAAAACCAGATATAGCAGCAGTAGCACAGCATATTATACTTAGTGTTGAGAAAAGAAAACCACAAAATAAAACCTCCCTTCCTTCCATTCTGCCTCCCTGCCACAGAGAGACAGCAGTCAGTACTGAGCGAGATAGAGAGATGCACCAATAGTCTGACAAAAAACAAAGCTTCTAGTATCTTATGATGAGAAGAACTCTTCTTTCTTCTCTTCTTCTCCTCCAGTGTATATCCCACAACATTGCTGCCTGCCTTGTCTGTGTCTGGATAATAACACCATGGCCTCAGATTGGTGCTGACAGCCTGACACATGAGTCTGGGCTCTGGTCTGTCATCTTATCATTGGCCATGGCAGTGGCGTGAGTGTGTGTCTGTGTGTGTCAGCTGCACTAATGGGAAGACTGTGACACATCTGTTTTTGGGGTTGGGCAGGATGCAGCGAGCTGCCAGTGGGTGGGAGTGACCATGAGTCACTCATTCTCCATGGCCAGCTCTGGATAGTATGGATGTGCACGAACCGGTCCGGAGGCCATGTTGAAGGCCTCCAAACCGGTCCAGAACCTGGCCGGTCTGGCGGTCCTGCACGGGGGGGACTCTAGCTTTAAGGGTGGGGGGGTAGTACTTATCCCTCCTACCGCTCTTCCCCCTCCGGCACTGCACTTAAAAGCAAAGTTTTTGGGGCGGCAGCATTCCTCCCTGCCCCCGTTGTTGCCAGGAAGAAGAGGAAGTTACCAGCACACATGCGCCCGTTGCAGCAACGTGTTACGTGTGGGTCGCGCGCATGGCGGTGATGGGCGCGCACGCGCCACAAGAGGCGCGTGCGTGCTGGTAACTTCCTCTTCTTCCTGGCAACGATGGGGGCAGGGGCGGCAGGGAGGAACGCTGCCGCCCCCCAAACTTTGCTTTTAAGTGCAGCGCCGGAGGGAGAAGAGCGGCAGGAGGGGTAAGTACTACCCCCCCACCCTTAAAGCTAGAGTCCCACCCCCCGTGCCAGACCACGCCTCCATGGTTCCGTGCACATCCCTACTGGATAGCCCAGCAGGGGGAGGTTGGCCTTCAGGAAGACCAGCTGCTCCACCATGTTAGCATCCATGTGTTTGTGATGGGGTGTCACCATGTCCCCGGCCATGGAGAACACCTTCCCACTCTGGATACTGATTGGTGGGCACAAGAGGAACTGTCTAGCAACCATCGCCAAGTCCAGCCAGACTTGGTGGTGCGTTACCCTAAACTGGATTGGCTAAGTCTCCTGGCCTGCCACCAGCTCCTGCAGGTACTGCAGGACTGCTCAGCACTGCTATAGGGCTTGGTGGGCTCTTCCCATTTCTCTGGCAAGCCAACAAGGAAGCCCTCTGTGAACCACTGGATGGAACACTCAGGCGGAACTTCCGGCTCCCTTGGGCCTGCCAGGGACACCACAATGCTGGACCAGCAAGTGATGGTGATCCTGCTGCCAGGGGTGGACTGTGCACTAGCAGCAGGCGCCCCAGCCTCCTCTTTTCTGCTCGCCTAACCTGATCAACTAGGAGGGCCCTCCACCTGGGCAGCTGTTAGGGATGACAGCTTTGCCCTTCATCATTGGATCACATAGGCAGGACAAAACATGCTCTGCTGATGCACCCAAAAGGATGTCATGAGCTGATCCACCACTCCAGTCTTCTGCCGACCTGCCAAAGTAATTCCTTCCTCTGTAGTCAGCATGGACTGGAGCTGACTCATCATCTTCCCAAGGAGAACAGTGTCAGGCAAAGCCTAGCTCCGGGTTGCTGCCCCTGCACAGAAGCTGTTAGTGGCAACAAAGAATGGCTTGAGTGTCGAGACAACTTCAGAAATGAGCAACCAGTCTTAGGTAGATAGGCTGCACACTTACAAGCCACACCTCCTTGCCAGGGCATGGATGGCCAGCTCTTGCTCCTGCAGGCACTGGAGCAAGAGAAAGGTGGCGTTCTACCAGGTCAGAACATCCTGAATAATCAGATGTTCAGGTAGACCCAGCTCAAACTGCTTCTTCTTGAGCATATGCCTACCCTTTTCGCTCAGGTGGAAGTAAGCTGCTATCTTGCACCACCTCTCCACAAGAGCAGCCATCGTGGCAGCACACTGGTGCTCAGAACCTCCGGCAGGGACCACCTGGCGTTTGGTCCACAAAGGTCAAGTGCATCCCGCATGACCAGGTTCAGAGTGTGCGCCACACAACAGATGGACACAAACTGAAGCTGTTTAGCTTCCTTTGTTATTTTTGCTGCAGAGGCGTATCTAGGGAAAATAGCGCCTAGGGCAAGCACTGAAATTGCACCCCCTGTCCAAACATCCGACACCCATCTTTCAGATAATTTCACCATAATATCAGCTCAAAAATACAAGTCAAGCTCGTTAATCTTTTAATATTTCAAAAACAATTTAGCTGTGGATGTAGCCAGACCAAAAGGTACTGGAAAACTACAAATTTCAGTATGCTGGGGCTCATGAAATACCCAAATATTATGTGGAGGTGTACTTGGAAAACTGTCTAATTCTCTACTGTGCATTGACTTTTCCCTATTTACTCTGAAAATAATTAGAGGATATGCAGAGTAAACTGTGTCACTGTTTGGAATATATTCTAGTATTTCAGAAAGACAGTTAAAATGTGAGAAAGAGAGCAAGAAACTCCCAGTGGGCCTTTATACTAAGGATTTCACACTGGTTCAAAGACAAACTCACCATTAATAGCCATATTATTAAGTCATCACATTTAACTCACTTATCACAAGAAGCAAAGTAAGAGCAAATGAATACAATCCTAGCTCATAAGCTTCAGATCAGTATTCACAAGCCCTGATTCTCTGTACATAGTGCCAAACTGAATATATGTACAGTGACTTATATTATATTAAATTTTTAAAAATACCTGTAGCCCCTTCGGGGGCTTCCTAAAGGCTGTGGGGTGGGTCTGCAAAGGTTCCCCCTCCCCTTGCTGGCCTCTAGGGCTTTGCAGGGACCATTTGAGCATGTGTGGTGGCCATTAAAAAAAAAATTTTTTTTAAATGGCCACTGCAAACAAAATGGCTGCCATGCATTCTCAAATGGCCTCTGCGAGGCCTGGCCTGACCTAGGGCCTCACAGAGGCCATTTGAACATGCAAAGTGGCCATTTTGTCTTCCGTGGCCATTTTTTTTTTTTTTTAAATAATTTTTAAAAATGGTGCCCCCCTTCAAGTGGCGGCCGGGGCATGGGGCCCTGCCTGCCCTACCCTAGATATGCCCCTGGTTTGCTGCATTGTCAGTCACAATGGACTGTCGACGAAGGTTTGGCTGCCTGGACAGCCACCCCTCCACTTGGCGGTCTGTAGACACAGACAGCTCATCTGCTGTGTGGTTAGTGTACAGCACTTCCACATGCAGCACAGCTCACCTGAGCTTTGCTGCATGAGAGCGGCTAGCCATGCCACCACCAGCAGCTGTCCCCTCACTCAGTGTGCCTCCCACTGGGGCTTGTCCACAGATCCACAGTGAAGTGCAGGCTAGTGTCAGTGCACGCAGCAGCCTGATGGAGAAATTCCAGGAATTCTGGGTTCGTTTAATGAGCAGAGTCCCTCACCAGCCATCAGGTTCAAGCTTTTATTGATCACGGCATGCCGGGTGTCTCTCTTCCAAGAGCACACCCTCAGGCTTTTGGCAAGAGTCTTTTATACTGTTTACAATACAGGCTATAGGATTGAGTACAGAGACTATCAGAGGTCAAAGTTTCATGGTATACACCAATCATACTAGTTCAAGCAAAATAAAGCTTAACTGTTGGTAGACAAGGTGAACCAATTACAAGGCAGAAACCAGCAATAATGCACCAATCAGCTTTAGCTGTGCTTATGCCTAGTCAGGCAGGGCAAGCTATGGTCAACTGGTGTTTATTTCTACTCAGGCAGGGCAGAGTATTGTTTCCAAGAAAAGGGGCCCTTGTAATGGCAGAGTGCAGAAACTTGTGACCTTTAGGACTTATGTAGGTTAGCTAGGTGAAAGGGGATAGATTTTCCTTCATCAAGCCCCAGCACAGTCTCTCGGCATGTCCAGTACAGGGAGGGCACCACCCTCCTGCTGAAGGTGGTGAGTGAGGGGATGTTGTAGTCAGGGGCAAGCAGTTGGAACAGCTGGCATAAGCCGGCATTCTCCACACTTGGAATGGTTGGTTGTTCAAAGTGATCATCTCGGCAGTGGCCCAGGTGATGAGATGAGGCTTTAGATGACCAGACTGCTTGTCCACCTGCATGCACCATGAAGGCAACTTTTTCTGCTTGGGAGCAGGAGCAAGTGCCTTGCTGCTAGTCAAGGGCACATTAGGCCTATTGCTGCCAGCAGGCAAAGCGGCCCCTGGGTTATGCTTTTGTAGGTGCTTCACCATCCCTGACGTCCCAAAACACTTGGGGTTCAGCCCACTAATGACTTGTGCCTTGCAGTTGGGCAGGGGACTAATGTGGCCTAGTATCTCACCCAAACCCACCCTTCTGTCCTACAGTCCTACTAGTACCTACCTAATTCCTCCCTTCCCCAAACTAGGCCCAGTTTAAAGAACTCTTATGTTCTGTAACCTGACCAAGGCACGCTGGGCTCTTACCTTCCAGCATCTTCGGACTTCTGGTGTCTTTGTTTAGAGTCTGGCCAGATGTTGCACCTGGAGGCACTCTCAGACCAAGCAGAACCCAGTACTCAACAGCTGTGGGGAGGGAGGGTGGGTGGGCACCAGCCAGGCAACCACCCTCACACACCAAAAAATGGAAAGAGAGAGAAAGAAACACTAGGGAAACAGAGAGAGCCTGGGCACTGGCTGGGCGGAAGTCACAACACATCATTGTACAAAAACAAATAATGAAGTGCAATCCAAGCACGCACACAGCAGCAGCATAGGTGCAGCTTGGTATGCAAAGGGCGGGGGGGGCGGAATCCGCACATCACTCCAGTTATTAAAACTACTGGAGACTGGCTACAAGGTAGAAGACAAAAAATCCACAGAAAGAAAAAAATAATTCCAAGCAGCACCTAGTAAAAGCCACTGGGGCTGCTGGTACAATTGAAAAAAAAGAAATGAAAAAATGGGTTGGATTGGCAAGAAAAGAAAAAAACAGATAAGCCCCACAGGCCACCCACCTGTGCTGAGCTGCTATAGTCTCTCTCTCTCTCCCTCTCTCTCTCTCTCTCTCTCTCTCTCTCTCTCTCTCTCTCTCTTCTCTCCTAAAGGATCAAATATGGCTCTCTATGCCTCCAAGCAGACCCTTAAACAGATTTTGAAAATCCCTCTTTTGACTTCCCCCTCCCTCTGGGGTCCCCCCAGCCAATGTGGGCACAGTTGCCCATGACAACACTTGATTTAGATCATAACAAGCCAACCAGGAAACAAGGAGATCGGAAGCCAGTGCCAGAAAACCATTCGCCAAGGGAAAGACAGTCCTCCAAAATGGCTATCAGAACATTCCTATTGGAACAGGATTGTTCTGTTCCAAGCTCAGAACAGCACCTTTATTCTAAGGTTCTGTTCTGAGCTCAGGACACTCGGAATGTCCTGTTACGAGCTTGGAATGTTCTGACTTGAAACATTCTGCTTATCCCTACTACCCACAAGCACACGCAGGAAGAGCACACCCACTTAAGGTTGGAATCACGCACCAAAAACCGCGGATATGGAAGACCTTTTACTACAGATAATGAGGTCGAGTCTGTATTTCCTGACTCTGAATATGCAAAAACGCAGGTAATGGAACTGCGGATAATGAGGGCCACCTGTATTTTTAAAATACTTTGCTCTGTATGTGGGAAAAAATTACTTCAGAACCTAATCTATTCTGGGTGTTTTTATTTGTGGATATTCCCATCATCAAAATCAGGAGTATGTGAACAGGGAAATTCTCCCTTCCTCACATGAGCATTTTGTATGTCACAATGACTTCCTCATGCAGTTAGCTGGAAAGTTCAGGAGATGGTTGCCAGCATACAAGCCAGACACAGGTTAGCAGGACAGAGATGTCTGCTCTATCCTGCTAATTTAGTTCTAGCTTCTAGTGTTAACAAGGAGGCATGTAAGGAATTATGTGAGGATGCCGAATGTTGAGGGTGCCAAATAATAGTTAACTTGATGTTCTGATTCTTGATACTGGTTCAGTGCCAAGGCTGTTATCGTTTATGTACTTTTAAAAATAACATCACTGGTAACTATATATGACTATTTTTCTGTTTGTCATAACAATAATTCTCTGACTTGCTCTTAGGACACTCCTGTAGAAGACATGTATTTCCCAAGGGGGATTATTCTAATAATCTCCTAATTGATTATATAGTTTCCAGTTTAGGTAGACACTTCTATTTAAAGAAAAAATCTCCACAGATCAGCTGTCTGTGTGCAGGTGGGACTTCTCCATTATTTAGAGAAGAGCAATGAGCCCTGTAGGCTCATTGTGACAGCAGTGGCAGAGGGCAGTAGTTCAGGGTTTGTTTTTTTAAAGTTATGTATACAAACTAATCTAATGAACTTTTAAAAAAGTAATATACTGGAATGTTTCAGGTCCCATTTAGATTAGTTTACTGTTCTATATCTTGTGGGGGTTTTTTTATCCAGCTTACGTTACAAATTGAGAAGCTCAAAACATCAGTGACTGAGGAGCTGAACACAAGCAGTATCTTCTATAAGAAGAGAATGGAAGAATTAGGACAGAAACTTCAAGAGCAGAATGATCTTATTATTACACAGAAACACCAGGTTTGTGGTATAATGTCATTCTTTATTTTAAAAACCCAGGGCAAAGCAAAGGACTCCTCTTTTAAAAGCAGAGAAGTAGAGTTGGATTTTCAGTTATGATAGGATAAATATTTACATTTCAAATAATGTGTTCTTATAAACAAAGGCTAACATTCAATTCACTGCTAGGAAGGTGGAACAAGAGCATCACCTTTGCAGCCAAAGGGTTGTTAAGCAGTAGAGCATGTGCACTGGGGAAGGGGGGGCAAATTTTGCTGCTCTCCCCTCCCCTCAAAAGTGTTCTTTAGCTTCTAGAAATATGTCCCTGAGGGTCACAGTGCCCTCAGGGACATATTTCTGGCAGCTGAAGAGCACTTTTGAGTGGAGAGGAAAGCAGCGAAAATGGCTCTGCATGCACTCATGCTCTGCTTTTGAAAAGGCTTTTATTTTATTTATTTATTTATTTTTACATTTATATCCCGCTCTTCCTCCAAGGAGCCCAGAGTGGTGTACTACATACTTGAGTTTATTCTCACAACAACCCTGTGATGTAGGATAGGCTGAGAGAGAAGTGACTGGCCCAGAGTCACCCAGCTAGTATGGCTGAATGGGGATTTGAACTCGGGTCTCCCCGGTTCTAGTCCAGCATTCTAACCACTACACTACGCTGACTCTCTTTTGGATGAGCTCGGCGCACCCTTTGCTGTGAGAATGCATCTCCAACTCTGGCCTCCTGTGCTGGATAGCTTATCTAGTAGTGCACTCATTTCTATAAAATCAGTCTGCAATGTCCCTTCGGCTGACACAACACGATAGCTTATGGCATTGTATTCTTGGCATGATATCTACTGTAGTTGTGAAGTACCATAGAATGAGACAGCCTGCAGGCCAGACCATCTTGATCCTTTGCACCTAAGCTGTACCACTTGGAGTAGGAATGCAGAGATGTCTCTCTTCTTAGCTATGTTGAGCACTTGGGTTATTATCGTCACTAGAACTTGTCAAAGTGCATCTGGTGTCTAACCCTTACAGCTTGGGTTGAGACATTGACAGCTTATTCTGTGCATGTGCAGGCTACAGTTATTATGTGCCAAGTAATGTGGGTTAGAGGTCTGAGCACTGCTATGTGCTCAGCTGTCAGGGGCCCTTGGGCTTGGGATAAGGCAATGCCACCCAGCTTGTGTTCTATGACCCCTCCCATCTCACTCTGTCAAAATGGCAGGAATCATACAAACCATTATTGTTTCTAAATCTATAACTACTCTTTACTAACTCTGTATTTCAGATACAAAAATTGGCTACAAAATCAGTAGAAAGCATCAGGTCACCTGATGGTAAGTGGAAATGACAAGCAGGAAAGATGTCAGATTGGCCATCCTTATCTGCTACTAGTTAATAATGGTTTTCAACAAATTACTCCTAAATATGCAGTTAAAAATAATTCTTGTTTTGAGAAATGCACTGAGAAAGTCTGTTTGGAAATATAACAATATGTTAATATACCATATATCTTTTCTGTTTCAGTGAAACATTCTGCACATAATATTGTTCAGCCTAAAGCCAGTCTGTCATCCATGTGTGGTAAGTTTCTCTAACAGGCATGCAAATCTTTTACTGATCTTTTGTCCTTTTGAGATAGGAATAATTAACATAGCAATATTTTTTTCATTAAAATATTCTAAAAGACATTAAAAGGTTAGTGTCAAGGTTTACTGGTGTAACTATAACATGTTAGCATTTCCTCCTGTGCAGTGCTTACTGCTTCTAGTCAAAATCAAAGCTTTTAGCTTGGAATGTAAAATTCCATTGTAATACAATTAATGTAGAGTTCACGAAAGAGATTTTGGAACCCAAGGCAGAAAACCAAATGTCCCTAGCAGTAAAAAATATTGTAACAACTATATGAATGATATTTGAGGGTAGCCAAAATCACCCCAGTCTGCCTGATGGTAGAGTTGATGCTGAATAAGCTTCATTAAGAATAAAATGGCAGTGGGCAGGGCATGTGTGCTACCTTGAATTTAAGTGAGACTTTAAAATAATGGGTTAACTCATTATGTTGTCCTCTATCTTGTGATATTTAAATAAACAGTAAATGCGGAAAGCAAATACATTGTGACGTTTGCTGTAAAGCCGTGTTGACTTGTTCAGTCACATGGCAACTGCAGCTCTTATATCATCCTTGGGTTCTTTGAAATGGCCATCACATACTGGATCTCACAGGTAGAGTCTTGTGGTCACATAGAGGCAATATTGTTCAATGGAGGCAGTTGATAGCTGTCAGCTCAACTAATTTGTATTGATTTGATTTCAAAAGGTTGGAGACTGAGGAAATGTTCCAAACCACCTCATCAATCACTGTTTATCTGTTCCATTTCCTCTGCTTTGGACAAATTTTAGCAGGACTATCTTCATTAAACTGAAATCCACACCTTTAGTGCCAGATAGAAGTTTTCTCTGGTTGGAGCCAGTATTATTTGTGATGGCTGATTATGCTCCTGAATGTGCACACTGTTTGTTTTTCTGCACTGCCCCAAACCTCCATCCCTGGGCGGTTTACAGCAACATAAAATGAATTAAAACAGAAATTAAAACATGAAAACAATTTAAAACCACAAGCCTAGTTAAAAAGCTTGGGTGAATAAATGTGTCTTTAGAGACTTTTAAAAAGATCCCCCCCCACCAGTGTTCAAAGCACGAGATCGGGGGGTGGGGAATTGGTACTCATTTTGAATGATTTTGCTGATGATTATCTATTTTTATTTATTTCTGCAGGTCTTTTCTGTCTCTGTCTTTCTCTCTCCCTACCTTGTTCCATCCTTTTTGCCTTTTCATAATAAATTTCAAAATTATGCCTTAAAGGGAGAACCCTAATTCTTGCCTCCCAAGCAACACTGTATGAGTATGGTAAAGCTGTGTTGCTCTTTTTTATCCAAAATAAGCTTATTAAAACATGCAGAGTTCTATCAGTGGTACATGCTCATGAGTGAGCATGGGTTTAAGATTGTATTCCAATATATCTTTTCCTTTTTCAGTGTAGAAACCATTTTCATCTAATGTTCTTTTTTTGCTTTTGGGAATGTGAGCTTAGGTAAAATATGTATCTTAATTCACATATTGTTTCATTCCACTGAATTAAACGGATTGTCTGTATAACTAATTCAGATTTCTAGCTCACTCCAATATGAGAACTTGGAGTGGGTAATGATACATGAAGGCAACTGTAATAAAATGAATAAAAATAAAATAAGTTAAAGAAAACATCAGTGGTTGTGTTCACATGATCCAACAAACCATAGTTTGGAACTGCAACTGCAAGGAACTCTGAGCCTGCATGCTCTTCCTTCCCCTTTCCTCCTGAGCTTCAGCACAGAGCTGTAAGTAAAACATGTTTGTTAAACTACAGCTCTGTATGTCATCTGAATCCAGGAGCCATAGTTTATTTGTGGGTTTCAAATCAGGATATGAAATTGGAATCTAATCCCAGTCTCATCCAGAATTTTATCCTGATTTGTAAACCACAGGTTCCATTCTGGAAGATATGTGGATCCATGATTAAACATGGTTTCCCAGGTGCGCAAGATAAGGAAGAAGGGAGAGTGCAAGCTCATAACTTGTTTGATCATATTTACAACTCAGAAACCATGGTTTATTGAGTTGTCTGAACTGGCCCTACATTAAATAAAAATTGCCCTTCTGCCAGCCTGAATATAGAACAAAGCATAATGAACTATCAGTCTGGATCATGATCCGTTGCATCCACAATAGTGGGTTCTGCACTTGTGCGGGACCTTTTGGATAGAATTGACTAGCTCCTTGAAGCACTCAGCCCCGCCCCCTGCATGTGGCACACTTCCTTAGTTTTGGCAGGCTAGTGTTTTCTCCTCAGTTCCTTTCTGACCGCCATTTTGTCAGCACTCGGACAGTGAGCTCCTTGAATTGGAACAGTTTCTATGGAAACCGAATAGACATTATCTCAATTGTTGCTTTATCCTCTGACTCGGACCAGACCAGACTATTCTTTCTCTCAATGTTTACATTTTCTTCAAATCAAACAAATATTGGACAAATATTCGGCTTAGACTCGGAATGGACTTTCTACTACGCAAAGGAGCAATATCGCCTGTTAGGTGAACAGATCATTGTCAGGGTTTTTACTCCCGCTATTTCCAGGTCCCGAAGCAGGATGGGGGTCTGTGGCCAATCATGAACCCATGGTGGCTGAACCGTCACGTGGACATGCACAAGTGGTGATGTTGCAGAGTATCCTTCCTCTCTTTCACAGAGAACAGTGGTTCATGACGTTGGATCTCCGAGACACATACTTCCATATCAGAATCCAGCTCAAACACAGGCGATACCTCTGGTTCACTGTGGGGCACCAGATATACCGGTGCTCCCATTTTGGCCTGGCGACAGCTGCCCATGTTTTTACAAAATGCATGGGTGTGATCATAGTTCACCTCCAGTCACAAGGGTTGACCATTTTTCCCTACCTCGACAACTGGCTCCTGGCAGGAGGGATAAAAGATCAGTTAGCTTCACAGGTCTTGACAGTCCTAAGCTTGCTCGAGGACCTGGGCATCCAGGTGAATTGGTCAAAGTCCAAGCTCCAGCCAGTGAAACAACTAGACTAAACATAAGAACAGCCCTACTGGATCAGGCCCAAGGCCCATCTAGTCCAGCATCCTGTTTCACACTCCAGGTGTGGCCGCACCATAGTTTTGTATAAGGGCATTATAATATTAGCAGTTTTATTTTCAACGCCCTTCCTAAAGATCCCTAGCATGGAATTGGCCTTTTTCACAGCTGCCGCACATTGAGTTGACACTTTCTATGAGCTGTCCACCACAACCCCAAGATCCCTCTCCTGGTGAGTCACCGACAGCTCAGATCCCATCAGCGTATACTTGAAGTTGGGGTTTTTCATCCCAATGTGCATCACTTTACACTTGCCAGCATTGAACTGCATTTGCCATTTTGTCACCCACTCACCCATTTTGGAGAGATGCTTTTGGAGCTCCTCACAATCTGTTTTGGATTTCACTACCGGAAAGAATTTGGTATCATCTGCAAATCTGGCCACCTCGCTGCTTACTCCTGCTTCTAGATCATTTATTAACAAATTAAAAAGCACTGGTCCCAGTACAGATCTCTGGGGGATCTCACTTCTTACTTTCCTCCATTGTGAAAACTCTCCATTTATCCATACCCTCTGTTTCCTGTCTTTCAACCAGTTAGCAATCCATACATGTACTTGTCCCCTTATCCCATGACTGCTAAGTTTCCTCAAGAGTCTTTGATGAGGAACTTTGTCAAAAGCTTTTTGGAAGTCCAGGTATACTATGTCAACCAGATCACCTTGATCCACACACTCGTTGACACTCTCAAAGAACTCCAAAAGTTTTGTGAGGCAGGATTTGCCTTTGCAGAAGCCGTGCTGGTGCACTCCCAGCAGGGCCTGTTCTTCTATGTGCTTTACAATTGTATCCTTGAGGATGCTTTCCATCAATTTGCCTGGAACGGACATTAAGCTAACCACCCTGTAATTTCCTGGATCGCCCCTGGATCCCTTTTTGAAAATGGGTGTTACGTTTGCTACTTTCCAGTCCTCCGGTACACAGCCTGATTGCAGGGATAAGTTATATATTTTAGCAAGGAGGTCAGCAATTTCATATTTGAGTTATTTGAGGACTCTTGGATGGATGCCATCTGGCCCTGGTGATCTGCTAGTTTTCAGTTTTTCCAGACCGTTTAGAACAGAATCTCTTGTCACTTCTATCTGATCCAGTTCTTTAGCCTCCATCCCTGAAAAACCTCCATCCCTGAAAAAATACTGAACAATATGCTCAGTATCCTCTGCCATGAAGACTCATGTAGCTTCTCTGCAGCCTCCATATCCTCCTTAATAATCCCTTTCACTCCCTCGTTGTCTAATGGTCCAACTGCCTTCCTGGCAGGTGTCCTGCTTCTGATGTATTTAAAGAAGTTTTTGTTATTCCCCTTGATACTTTTAGCTGAATGTTTCTCAAACTCTCTTTCCGCCTCCCTTATTGTCACCTTGCATTTCTTTTACAAGCGTTTGTGTTCCTTTCTGTTCTCTTCATTTGGACAGGCCTTCCAATTTCGGAAGGAAGTCTTCTTCCCTTTTATGGCTTCCTTGACAGTATCCGTTAGCCATGCTGGCATCCTCCTGGACTTAGTGGTACCTTTCCTCCTTTGGGGTATACAATCTAACCGGGCTTCTAGTATTGTGGTTTTGAGTAAACTCCATGCACTCTGGAGCAAAGTGACTCTCCTGATTTTCCCTTTCAGCTTTCTTTTCACCATACTCCTCATTTTGGAGAAGTTTCCTCTTCTGAAATTCAAAACGTCTGTGTTCGACTTCCTTGGTGATTCTCTCCCCACATGTATGCTGAATTTGATCGCACTATGGGCACTGTTCCCTAAAGGGTTCATGACACTGACATCACACACCAAGTCCTGGGTGCCACTCAGTATTAAGTCCAAGGTCGCCTTCTCTCTGGTTAGTTCCAAGACCAACTGTTCTAGGGAAAGTCATTTAGTGTATCTAGAAATTTGACCTCTCTGTCATTACCTGACTGTGAATTTACCCTGTCTGTGTGTGGGTAACCATTCTCGATGCAGAGGCACAGTGGGCATTTCTGCCCGAGGAGCTCTTCTTGCACGTCAAGACCCTGATATCCACCTTTGTAACACATCCAAGACAGAAGGCTAACAAGATACAGAAACTGCTGAGCCTCATGGCTTCGTGCAGCTCCAATGTGCACTTCTCCAAACTTCGACTCCGACGTCTTCAACTCTGGTTTCTGTCAGTTTTCCAGCCAAACGTGGACAGCTCTCAAATGCTGCTGACAGTCCCTTACCCAATCCTGGTTTCACTCCAATGGTGGACAAAAGGAGTCAATCTACTGTCTGGAGTCCCCTTCCAAATGCCTCAACTGTCTGCCTGGGTCACAACGGATGCTCCTTTATGAGGCTGGGGAGCCCACTGCAGAGATCTTCGAGCATAGGGTCTCTAAACCAGCACCAAATGCACATCAACTTTTTAGAACTGCTGGCAGTGTTCCTGGTGCTCAAGTCTCACCTGAAACAATTGATCTGGAAGTGATCCGTTGCAGTCATAAGACCCTCTTGCCAGCCCCACTGCAGTATGCGAAGTGACAATGCGTATGTTTATAGAACATGGAGTGCTACTCACCTTGTTGAACTGTGGATTAGTTCCATGCGATAGTTGAATCCGAATGTCAGTCCTTCAGGAACTGAGGAGAAAACACTAGTCTGCCCAAACCACATGCAGGGGCGGGGCTAAGCGCTTCGAGGAGCTAGTCAATTCTGTCCAAATGGTCACACGCAGGTGCAGAACCCACTCTTATGACTGCAACGGATCACTTCCAGATCAATAGTTACAAGTGAGCAACCTGTTTTTATGCATTGAATAAGTGGGAAACTATTTTTTGGACATGACCCAGTAAAAATCAGCCATGTCTAATTTCTGTAGTCAAGAAATTTCTGTAGTCAACAAGATTTTGTTAAGTCGTGACTGACTAAATTGAAGACTGCTTGCAGAAAAGGGGCAGGAGACCTAGGCAGATCCTAGCTGGCAACATGTCTTGTACAGTCTGGAGATAGATTGTATCCCATGAATGGGAATGAGGGGTGGTATTAATGAATAATCTCATTTATTTTTCTATGTAAACTGCGGCGAGAACTTGTTTGCTGAAAAGCGGTATATAAATATTTGTTGTAGTAGTAATAGCTACTGATCTGTTGAGGTATACAAAGAAGCCATAGATCATATTGGGCCTGTTTTGGATACTATTTATCCTCTTTCCCTTTCTATTGTGGTGAAATTAGAAGTGAGACTTGCACACTCTTTCCCTCTCCCCCAGTCTTCTGATTCAGGGGGCACCTTCTGTTCATGGGAGCACCTTTTATTCTGTTCTGTTCATGGGAAGGTGACCATTATCCCAAAACCTACTACCAATCTTTCTGCATGTGGAAGTAAGTGGCAGGGAAACGGTCACCCAAACAGGCCCAGAGTTTTCTATCAATGGCCTAATCCCCAAAAGCTACCTTTCAACCACTCTACAAGTGGATGGATAACTGCTTGAAGTTAAAAGTTGAACTGGGTAAAAAGAAACCTTTTAAAGTTGTGGTTCTTTTTATAATAGGCAGGGGGAGAGCAACCGGCCCTATTAAACCCCAGCACAGAGTCCCTCCAGTAGCTGTTGCTGGTGACTACCTTGTGTTTCTTTTTAGACTGTGAGCCCTTTGAGGACAAGGAACCATCTTATTCTTATAATCACTCATTTTTCTGTGTAAACCACTTTGCAAACTTTTTGTTGGAAAGCAGTATATAAGTAATTGTAGTAGCTGAGGATGAAGAACACAACTGTAGTTGAATATGATGGTAAATACATTACTCCTTCATGTACCAATGACTACACGCACATACCAGCTCGTCTTGACCATACTATAGCAGCATATGTGACATCTCTCTAGATTCTTCTGCATAGTTTTCTCCCTCTGGACCTTTATCTTGACCTTCTTCTGTCCTGTCTATCTGTCTTTCTGTCTGTGTTATTCCTGTTTCCCCTCATTATTAGAACACATGCTGGAGCCCATAGAGGAGCTTCCAGAGGATGAAAAAGGTAATGATAGGATCACAGTTTTTGTGGCCTGTAGTGATAATGCTGTAATTGGGAATACAAATATGCATATGTATATGGCTTTCAAGTTATTATCAGGTAGATTTCAAACATGGTTTGTAATGGGAGCAGATAAAGCTCACAAGCCACATGCAGAAATCTTCAGTGGGGCTAGGAGCCTTAATATTCCTCAGAATATTATATTTCTTATTAAGATTTCCTATCATTTTGCCAAAGGTAGTTCTTCATGTCACTTGATCTGTATTAACTCCCACCACCAGTCTCCCTAAAAAGCCAAACCTAGTCTTCCTTTGCTCCAGTCATCCTGTGACTCCGTCCATAAGCTGACCAGGACTTTCTACTTAATGGTTTTGCAGTTTGGCAGGTTTCAGCCTCCTCCTCTTCCTTGACTTCCAAAGTCATATCAAAAAACCTAGCATGGGGAATGAAAGGGGCCACAAACATGCCGCTTTTGAATTGAAAGAGGAAGTTCATTTTTGAACTTGCTAGCTAATCCTAATTTCTCACAAACCGCATGTGTCTTGACCATTCCAGCTCTATAATTCATGCAAATCCAGTTTGGTAAGGTCTGGCCTGTCTGAAAAGCTACTTGAAGCAAGCAACAAAGGACAGCCTTTTCCTTTTTTTTTAGTGTCCCACCCTGCCAATCTGCTTACAGGATCAGTCTTGCTGGTGATACTGTTGATGAGAAGAGCAGATGCTCTAGCCCAGCACTCTCCTCTGACTTCCTCCATTTCCACTTCTGTTTTCTTACCCTTCTTCCTTTTGAAATTCATTATGGGAGGAGGCGGAATGGGCTTTCAGCCACCTGCTGGCTGGACACAAATTGCCACCCTGCTGTCAAGTAATGGGCTGGAGGAGAAGGGAACAGAACAGCGGGGGCAGCATTTGGCAACTAGAATATTTTGGTCTACTACTCAGTATTGTGCTTATGGGAAAGTTCGTTGCCTCCACCAAATCATTGCATGTGAAGAGGATTTAAGTTTAGTTTAGTTTGATAGCTTAGATATACAAACATTAAGTAAATTGTTACAAAGCTCTGTTTGCAACTACAAAAGATGCATTATTAACCAAGAAGAAGATCTCCTCAGGATATCTTCAAAGCTTACACCTAATGCTTTCCAAGTGTTCTGATCACTATGTACAATTGGGTGCTACTCCAAATATACAGAGGTTTCAATTGTCATAGTGTGGACCCAAGGCAACGAAATAGAAATATATTTTTTACAATGAAAGCACACACAAGTGACTTTACATCTATTGTCATTTTGTAGCTGTTCTTGGGGACAGTGGTCAAATTTTACAGTCTTTTACCCATATATTCCTCAAGCACAATTATTATATTTCTGACCCTCTTGGTTTGCTTGTGGTTCATCTCTTGCTCATGATGGTGAAATGGGTCAGGAGGAGTAAGGTGAACAAGCAGACTAGTGTGTGAAAGTATATAGAATGTTACTATATATTGTTCTGGTTCCTAAAGCTCCTTCTAGTTTACAAAATGTTTTATTTATTGTTATTTATCCTCACACAAACCCTGAGATATCAAACTCTATCTGTGCTTGTTTTTTCCTCAAAATTGAAAAGCCAGAATTAATTCATCAAAAGTACAAATGGCCATATATCTTGCAAACATTTTAATGCATTGTTTTGAAGATCATTCTTCCGCTCTTCCTTTTAAAACATTATAAAAGCATAGCATTTATTCACTTTGACTTATTTTTAAACAAAAATACCTGTTCTGTTTCAGAAACAGAGAAAGTTGAGCCCAAAGTAGGAAACAGTAAGCATCATATAATAGATACCTTGAAGAATAATCCTTCTCTATCCAGAGAGCTGAGAGCTATTTTGGAGCAGACCCTAGCAGAGAAGTTGGAATCCTTGGGAGTTAAATCAGTAAGATCACTTTAAACTATTTCGTAAGCGAAGGGGAAGTTATACATTTCCTTCTTAGTTCTGTTTCATTTTTCTTCAGTCATCCTGGAACAATTGTAATTTCACATCATGTGGCTGTGGACACCACTGTTATGCTTGTGCTTAGACTTCAGTGTAAATGTGTTTATGTAATTTTTGCAATAAGGGGTTTGTTCTTATAAACCTGCACAGTGAATGTTTGTTATACTTATTCTTCTGAGATACTACATAATAAGAATTTGTTTGTATCTTGGTGGATTAACACATTGCCATACTTTTCATGTAAATCCACAGAGAGATTAAAGGGGGGGGGGCTGTATTCAGACATCAGGGTTTAATCATGGTTTAGTGTTACTATCACGGGCTTTGGGCCTGCATGCAACAGGAGGAAACATGCAGATCTGTAGCGTGATCTGTTGCCATTCATATGCCTCACCTGCTCAGGATCCTGCAGGTAGTCTATTTATTTTGCTGGTTAGAGCACCATTCCTTTAGTTTCTTTGCGACCACCTTAGTGTACACCTCATCGGACTGTGATCCTTGGTTTTTGGTTTGGTTCTGTGAGTGGAAACTGAACAGCTATAGTTATAACATTTGGCTTTGACTTAAACTGCATTTTGACTATTCTTATTGGATATCATAATTGAGATTTATGGCTTGTTTATCTGGATAGATATTTAAAAGACTTCTAAAAGGTGTATTGAGTTTGGCGGCATCTACAGACTGCCACAACTCTTGCCTTTTGTGCCTGGGCAAGAAACATAACACAACAATTTGCAAGATATGTACGTCATTTTCCCGCCAGACTTGGAAGAATAGGAGCGCTCCGACTTCTTGCAGCACTCTGTGAGCAGGCACTTTGACCACTGACTCCTATGCCTCGATCTCCACAACTGTCAGTACCAAGTTGACTACCTCCCCTTTGGCTAAGAGACACAGGAATTGCTTCTCCTTCATGCACCAGCATTCAGAGTCCATCCGCTACTGTTGTTCAGGAGATGCTGAGCTGCTTCCTCGGCATCAGGACCACGCATTTTCTCGACACTGGAGTCACGAGATGTGGCCACAACACAGTTGATGGAGAGCTCAAGCCCAGCTCCACAGAGGGCTAAGTCACCCTTGATGTTGACAGAGCATATGAGTTGATGTCATGAGAAAACCATGAGAATGATTTTATGAGAGAATCAGATTTTTTTTAAAAAAAATGCTTGGAGAAGAGGATGGATTAAAAATAAGGATTGATATTGCTTTTAGAATACTCACAGTTGGTGAATTCGTGGTTGACAAGGCATTATAACCACTGGGGAATGGGGTTAGGGAAATCACGGTCACAAAAAGACTGGGAGGGGAGTTAAAAATAAAAGAAATGGCCCCTGACCCCCGGAAATTACTTCCTGACCCCCAAAATTACCCGCCACAAACACAAATTGCAAAAAAATCTCACCAAACTGCAGATACTCAGGTCGCAATTAGTGAGACCTGTCACAAGTTCCCAGTCACGGATACTCAAATCTGCAATTGGGAATTAATTCCAAAGAATTGTTGCTCTTTGGCAATAAGCAAATGAATTTGAAGCATCAGTGTTTTTAGATATTTCACCAATCACCTTGAGAAAACATAAAGATCTAAAGATTTTAGCCAACAGATTGCATAATGAAAGCATCACATATAAATGGGGAATTCCATTCAGGCTAATAATTAATTGTCAAGGTAGGTTGGTGACAGTAAAATCTTTAGCAGAGGCTAATCAATTTATGCAGATGTTGGACAAACCAGAAGAAGAAGAGAGAGAAGTTACAAGGATAGGGAAAAAAACAAAAAAGAAAGAGGAAATAGACCTCAGGAATATAATACAAGCATTGAGAATATGGTCCCATACATTTGGAAAGTCATTGCTTTGTAACTAAGTTGCATCAAAAATTACATTGAAGTGGTATGTCAGTGCCATTGAACAAATATTTGCAGTATTTCAGATTCCAGAAAACGAAGGTATACTATTTTTAAAAAAATCGCAACTAATTGAAAAACATTGGAATGTTTAGTAGTAATGAGAATGCCTATTGATTTTTAGCCAAACCAGCAGTCATGTGCTAAATAACCACACAGAATAATTCTGTCCAATCAAACATTAGATTTTACACCAGCAAATCAATCTCCACAGTCACATTAGGCCTACTCTCAGCCTTCCCTAAATTAAGTTCCGTAAATAAGATCAGTCTGGGCTGAAATGCCCAGCCTCAGCTATTTTGTTTAAATTCACTCAGGTATCAAAAAGTGCCATTTATTATGTTGTGTAGGGGAGCGGCGGACCCTTTTTTGCAGTTAGTCTGAATTCGGACCGAACTTGGACTAAACTGCAGATCCACAAACGGGTTTGGTTGAACTAGTCAGCCATGCCGGTCCGTTCAACTGAACCAGCTAGAACTGTTTTGGTGGTTCAAGGGGCTATGTAAAGTGGCTTGTAAAGGGGGATCTGGTGCCTTGCCGCCTCCCCCCCCCCCCATTCCTGCAGGCTGCCCTTTCAAAGCCTTTTGTGAAGGATTCCCATTGGCTTGTAAAGGAGGATCCTTGCTGGATTCTCCTTTACAAGCCATTTTAGGTAGCTCTTCAAACCACCAAACTGGTCCACCATGGACCGGGCTCAATTTGATTTGATTACAGATTGGCCAGCCTTCCTGAAGGCTGGTCCAGTTTGTGATCAAACCACTCAAACTGGCCTGGTTTGCAGCGGATTGGTGGGCTGCAAACCATTCATTCACACGGCTAATGTTGTATGCTTTCCCGGGCTTCTCTGTCTCTCCAGGTGTGTTTGTGAAAGCTCTTGTCAGTTTAAGTGAGAAGATAGTTTGGCCTTGACTTTTGGAAGAACCAAACATCTACACAAAGAAAATGAGGTGTTTCACACAAACAGTGTGAAGTACCGGGAGGAGGTTTGTGGAGAGAGTGGCCTGGATCAGCTCTCCCGACAGACGATCATGTACCTGTTGCTGGGTGGATCGCATTCAGTACATTACTGGGGCACCAAGGGGCAGTGTGCCGCACGGCGTCGCTTTCCTTCACCCAACCCCCGGAGCTGCCAGGCGAGGCGCGGGAGTGTCAGAATCCAGCCACTGCTCGTCTGGGCAGGCGATCCGCCCAGCAACAGGTACATGATCGTCTGTCGGGAGAGCGGATCCAGGCCACTCTCTCCACAAACCTCCTCCCGGCACTTCACACTGTTGGAAGGATGCTTACAATGGCTGCACATTGAAGCTATTCTCACAATCAGCAGGAACTGGGCTAAGGGAGCCCAGGCTGGTTTCTGCAGCTCGTGAGAACTAACGGGCTCAAGAGCAAGTCCGGTGGCTCCATGGTGACAAGCCCACTTGTGTAGCCACCCTCTTAAATGAGGTTAATGGAGCGAGTGCTCTGTTAACCTCATTTTTTTGGTTGTGTGTCTGCCGTGGCTGCTTGCACCCTTGGGGGACACACTCGGGGGGAGGGAGGAGGGATCGCAGGTATGTAAGCATCCTTCCAATGGACAACTGATGTATCTTTTAAATTTAAAAAAACACCACTTCTCTGAATGAGGAAAGTAGTGTGCAAATATTGTATAGTATCCACAGCAACACTCACAGAAGGACATTTTGGAGTTGTGGTGCTCTGCAAAGTATTTTGTAATGCTGTTACAGCATTGATGCTAGTGCCAAACTATGGATGCTACCCGTAATGTTTGCTGTATACTGAAGTGCAATTTCCCCCCTCCACAGGGAATTCATGGTATCCCAAGTGATCATTTGAGCAGGGTCTTAATGTCCGTTGAATCTGCTAGAGAAGAGAGAAAGAAACAAGTTCCTGATATTCAGCATATTCGAGAACAACTTGAACGGCAAGTCAGCTTTAGAGTTGCAGAAAGAGCATCTTGCAGTAGGCTTTTTTCCAGCCCTCATCTTTCTCCAGAAGGTGTGATAATTTCCCAGTTCTTCCCCCACATCCCCACCCATACTTTAGATTTTGGGAATTCTAACTCCACCATTTAATTATTCCTCAGAGCAGAGTAATTATGCGTCTATTTATATGTGCAGTGTAGTAGGAAGGTTTGTTAATTTTAGGTGGATACACTGTTTTGATTTTTAAGTAGTTAGTTACTTAAGGAATGATTTGAGGTGAGTATTGTGGTACTGGTACTGTTTTGAAGGAAGTCTGTGAAGACAATAGGATCTCTTGACAACATGCAGAAAACTGGCCCAAAATGCATGTGGAAAACACAGATCGGAGACGAGATCACACTTTCCCTAGAAGCTGCCCAAGACTATTTCTCAGGGAAGTCTTTTTGGAACCATAATGTTCAACAAATTTTCTGATATAAGATACTCTATGTAAACTCTTGCCAATAATCCCATCAACATGGACATCTTACCACAGATTTGGTTAAAATGTTATTAAAACATAATTGTAATATGTGATTAATGAATCACACTAATTAATCACTTAGTAATCTATTAATCTGTGCATGCATAAGTTAGCTATCTGTTTTATGATCTATAACTAGCTTCTTGCTGAAATGTAAAAAGTGGAAACTTCCCTGATATCTGTTTTGTACCATGATGAAATAGTTCTGAGGGGGCATACCTAGACTGAGTTTTGGTTCTGCTTTCCCACAGCAGATTATGCAATCTTGACTTAAGTCTTGGAGGGGCAGAGGACACTTGCTAGAGGTGTATTCGTTGTGAAATAACAATGGGTCTTGCGGCATCCTGAAGACTGTAACATTTGTTTTAGCATAAGATTTTTGGAATTAGACCCCATCTGATGAAGCGGGCTCTAGTCTAAAAAGCTTAATCTTAAAATAAAATTGTAAGTTTTTAAGGTGCCACAGAAATCTTGGGGCAGGTTCAGGTTATTATCCTTTTAAACACCTTTGTGAGGAACAGCAATGGATACACACACACCCCAATTAGGGATATGCAGAATTGGTTCAATCGCGAACTGGACCACTTTGAACCGGTTCAAGCTGACCCAGCTGACTGAACCGGTTCGCATATATGCAGTTTGGTCCAAATTTGGACTGAACCGCACCAGACAGTCCATGCATCCTCCTACCCCTAGTGCTCTAGCTTTTAACTGTGTAGGGAACAGTTCAGATGAACTTTTCTTCCTCACAAGGTTTTAATACTGTTTTAATGTAGTATTTAAACCACGCATTGAGGAGCATTTTTGATGAAATGCTCTCCCATACAATTAGGCAGCAGCAGGATGGCATGCCAGATGGCAAGGGAGAGACATGCTTGTTCATGATCCTCTCCCATGCATTTAAAATGACTGATTGGAGTAACATTTGTTTGGCTCTTAGTGGTTTTTGCTACAACAAACTAATACAGTCCTCTCTGGAGGTTTGAAATGTTTACTAAAAACCTCTCTCCAGAGAAAAGAAGCAAGGGTACTAGTATTAGGAGAGGAGAGCTGGTCTTGTGGTAGCAACCAAGACTTGTCCCCTTAGCTAAGCAGGGTCTGCCCTGGTTGCATATGAATGGGAGATTAGAAGTGTGAGCACTGTAAGATATTCCCCTTAGGGGGTGGAAGCTCTTGGAAGAGCAGAAGGTTTCAAGTTCCCTCCCTGGCTTCTCCAAGATAGGGCTGAGAGAGATTCCTGCCTGCAACCTTGGAGAAGCTGCTGCCAGTCTGTGAAGACAATACTGAGCTAGATAGACCAATGGTCTGACTTAGTATATGGTAGCTTCCTATGTTCCTATTACGAGCACAATAATTCTCTTCATCTTATTAGACACTATTCATGCCTCCATTTAGAGAAAGGAGACTGAAGATATATTTCTATTATTCTTGCTTTCACAGGTATTTTAACTATATTCTTTACTAGCAGTGGCATGTAGGTTTGTTTGGTTTTTTTGCAACTTGAGCTTTGATTCTTTATAATGTTCATTTGATTGCAGCTAGACAGAGGGGAGCTCACATAGGTGGTTCATTATCAACAGTATTACCAAAAGCAAAAAAACGTTCTTCAATTGCCAAGCGTCCAACTGTACCAAGAACAATTGCAGTTGAAAACACATCAACACCAAAGTAAGCAAACCTTTAACATTAGGTTTTAGCTCCTTGAGGTTCTATGGTTTTAATTATTGTAAGCTGCTTTGGGTGCCTATGTGGTGGGAAAACAAGAAAGAAATGGAGTGAATTTATAAAGCTATTTCTCATGATCCCCCAAAATGAAATTTAATATGTTCTTTTAAGGGAATATTGCGTTTCCCCCTGCAGGAGGAGGATATTTTTAATTAATAAGTGCCTTGCTACATTGTTTTTATTGATGATATGTATAAGCTACTTCCCAAAGATTTAATTGCTTAAAGAAGCAACCAAACTAAAAATATATATATAAAACCGCAATATATCAAACATCATAGTAGGCAACAAAAGTCTGCAAATCGCTTATTTTTGTTTTTTCCAGGACCAAGAAAAGTGCTTCAGGAGATGGAATTCCCAGAAAACCAGCTAGTATTACGTAAGACTTCCTCAGTTTGGTCTTTATGCTTGGGGCTAGGGATGTGTGAAACGATTCGGGTACAAAACCATTTGTACCCGAAAATGGCCAATTTGGGTGAATTGAAGACAAAACAAATCACCTGTCCTCAGTTGCCCAGATTTGGGTACAAAACAAATCACTCAGGATTCGGACCGGAAAAATTCAGAGATTCGGACCTCCAGTTTGTGGCCAAAGTGCGTCGGGTGGTAGTGCCCTATGGGTGGAAGCTACCACCCAGATTTCAAAGAAATTGGGCAAAGGTGTGAATTTTAATTAATTAAATAATTTTTGAAGTTTACATGTCTTTAAGCTTTTCCCCATAGGGAATAATGGGGATTTCAGCAACCTTATTTATAACTCGGGGGGGGCACCAGGGTGGCCCAGAGTGGGTTGTGGTGGGTGGTAGTGCCCAATGGGTGCAAGGAAGCTACCACCCAGCTCTCAAAGGAATTGGGCAAAGGGGTGTTTTAAAAACATTTTTTGAAGTTGGCATACCTTTGGGGCAGATTTGGGGCAGAAAAGGGGTTTTGGGGACAGAAGAGTGGGTCAGGTGATAGTGCCCAATGGGTGCCTGCTATCACCAAGATTTCAAAATTGGGCAAAGGGGTGATTTTTAATCCCCCCCCGAAGATTGTGCGTCTTTAAGCTTTTACCCCATAGGGAATAATGGGGAATTTCAGCAGCCACATACTTGGGGGGCTCTAGGGTGGCCCACAGCGAGTGGTGGTGTAGCGCGCATAGGGTGCCAACCCCCCACAAGCCCATGGGGCACTGGGTTTTGTTATTTTTGAGGTTTGCTTCTGAGAGATTGAATCCATTCTCATTCCTACCAGAGAATCTACTCTCAGAAGCACACCTCAGAAACAACAAAACCCAGTGCCCCATGGGCTTGTCTATTTGGAGGGTGTTTGGCACCCTATATGCACTCCACCACACCCCGCTCTGGGCCACCCTGGTTATGGGGCTGCTGAAATCCCTATTATTCCCAATGGGGAAAAGCTTAAAGACACACCAAGTTCAAAAATTCTTTAAAAATCACCCCTTTACCCAATTTCTTTGAAATTTGGGTGGTAGCTTCCAGCCATTGGGCAATACCACCCACCCACTTTTTTGCTCCCGGGACGCCTTTTTTTGCCCAGAATCAATTCAGATTCGGAAAATTCAGGTACAAATAGAATCTGGAGTGATTCAGGGAGGCAGATTCAGACCCAAAACAAACTGGGGGGTGATTTGATTCGGGTACAAATCAAAATGAAAAAATTGATTTGTGCACATCCCTACTTAGGGCTGTTTGTGAGTTCAATATGTGCTGCTAGGAAACCCAGATTCTGGTCTCTAAATAATGCAAAGAATGAACAATAAAATTCTGCACACTGTTTTGCTAAATTCATTTCCAAGATTCAAATGGTCCAGTTGCTTGGAAATTTTAGTAATGTTCTCAAGAAAAACTTAAAGTGAGGGGAAAAATAATGTGTTCCTTGAGGACAAAGTAATAGAATAGGGAAAGACAGAGGACTGTGTACTCCTGATTTCTTGGTCTTCACCAGAAGCTACTTACACATTTCTTCATGAAAATTTGTTTAAAAACAGAATAAACACTTGGATTATTTGGATACAAATAACACGAGCAAAGAACTCAAAGGCAGATTGGTTAAGCACAGTCCTGCTTGTACTATACACTTGTGCTAAAACAGCTGCTTATACTGGGCACAAAGTGATAACCATAGATAATAATGACTGGCTAATGCCATCTACTTTTTTTAACCTGGATAAATTCAGCAGAATTGAATTGAGTAGATGGGTAGTATTGACTCCTGATAAGAGGGGCTTAAAACGGAATTATGTATTTCCTTTACTCTGTGTTGAATGTTTCTTTGCAAATAACTATTTCCTAGAGAGCTTAAATATGTGAGAAATAGTTTAGATTGGTCAAGATCTTTCCTCTTTAACCAATTCATTGTTGAGTGGTGGTGTTCTGGATTAACAGCTGTTAAAAATGGCAATGCTCCATTTACTCAATGGGAGTAAATTGATAGGTTTTTCCAGATATGCCACAATCTGAATGATGGTATTAGTGAGTGACTAGTGAGCAGCAAGTGTGGCAGTAACACATGCTGAGGTGAATGTTTTCTCCTCTTAGAACCCCACCATTTAGCTCCGAGGAAGAAGTGGAGGATAATGACATCATGCACTCCTACATCTCACCAGAGTTATCTCAACCTAAACCATCCAAGAGTGGCAGCAAGATCAACTTGTCAAGATTTGCAAGTCAGAGTGACATGAATTCTCCTGAAGAAGATGTGGTGGAAGAAATTAAAGTGAATATTAAGCCTTCAAAAGGTACACGTTAATGTTATAGGTTGCTTGAGGACAGAGGAGCAGGCATGCAGCACCTTAGGAGGCGCAGCTGACAGATTCACCCTGATTTCTGTGCCCAACCCATACTCTGCATGGTTTGAGTTTCCTATACAGAACTGAGCTGAAGAGATGATAATCATATGTCAGGTGGTAGTGCCCCAACAGGTGCCTGCTACCACCCAGACTTCAAATAAATTGGTGAAAGTGGTTTTTAATTTTTTTCTGAAGTTTGCACATCTTTAAGCTTTTTCCCCATAGGGAATAAAGGGGAATTTCAGCAACCCCATAACTCCACTTGGGGGGCACCAGGATGCCCCAGAGCGGGTTTTGGTATTGGTATAGGTATCTGAGGTGTTCTTCTGAGAGTAGATTCTCTGGTAGGAAATGAATCCACTCTCATTTCCTACCAGAGAATAAACTCTCAGAAAACTTCAGACATTGAAAACAGTAAATCCCAGTGCCCTGTGGGCTTGTCTTTTGGGGGTGGTTGGCACCCTATGTGCACTACACCACAACCCGCTCTGGGCCACCATGGTGCTCCCCAAGTAGAGTTATGTGGCTGCTGAAATTCCCCATTACTCCCTATGGGGGAAAAGCTTAAAGAAAAACCCCTGCTAACCTAGCAAAAAGTTTTAACGTGGTGATTCTCTTTATTTAGCAGGGGGGGAGTAATTGGCCCTATGCACCCCCAGCACAGCATTTCTCCAGTGGCTGTTGCTGGTGTCTATCTGATGTTTCTTTTTAGATTGTGAGCCCTTTGGGGACAGGGATCCCATCTTACGTATTTGTTATTTCTCTGAATAAACTGCCCTGAGCCATTTTTGGAAAGGTGGTATAGAAATCGAATGAATGAATGAAGATGCACAAACTTCAGAAAAAATTAAAAACCACCCCTTTCACCAGCTTATTTGACATCTGGGTGGTAGCAGGCACCCATTGGGCACTACCACCTGACTCACTCTTTTGACCCCAAAACCCCTTTTCTGCCCTGAATCTGCCCCCAAAACATGCCAACTTCAAAATAAACACCCCTTTGCCCAATTCCTTTGAAATCTGGGTGGTAGCTTACCACCCACCACAACCTGCTCTGGACTACCCTGGTGCTCCCCCCACCCACCCAGGAAATTATAACTAAGGCTGCTGAAATCCCCATTATTCCTTATGGGGAAAAGCTTAAAGCTGCACTAACTTTAAAAAAAACAAAAAACATTCACCCCTTTGCCCAATTTCTTTGAAATCTGGGTGGTAGCTTACACCCATAGGGCACTACCACCCTACCCACTTTGGCCACAAAATGGAGGTCCAAATCTCTGAATTTTTCAGGTCTGAATCTGGGGTGATTTGTTTTGTACCCGAATCTGGGCAATTGAGCACAGGGCTGATTTGTTCTGTCTACAAATCACCCGAATCAGCCAGATTCGGGTACATATCATTTTGTACTCGAATCAATTCGCACATCCCTAGTTACAACCCATGGGGCCTACAGTCTTGATACAGGCATCCTTTACTATCCTTGTCCCCTTTGGGGGGTCCATACTTGCTGATGTTCTGGGCAGTGAAATGTGGGCAATGCAAACCTGCCCACACCACTGCAGGGATCCAAATCACCCAGCAAAGCTGCTGTGTAAGAGGGCAATACTATTATTCCTGACTCTTGCAACAGGGCAATATTATTATTCCTGACTCTTGCAACATACCACACAAGTGTGACATTGAGTATAATGAAATACATTACTGGGAATAAAGGAAGCAATGTACAGTTGTGCAAGAACCAGCAGTGCCAGTACTGTCCTCTTGAGCAGCAGTGTCACTGGGTGATTTAGAGCCCCGCAGCAGCACAGATGGGTCTGTACTGCCCAATGTTTCACTGCACAGAATGTCAGCCAGTGGCTAGCATGATACACAACAGTTGTGGAGCTGGATGACATTGGCGCTACCACCACTGTGTACAGAGATGCAGTGGTGCTGCTGTCCGGTCTGGTGGTTTCACAAGCGGTTTTTTGAATTTGCCACAATGGGAGCAACTGCAGGGATGCAGCTTGCACAGCCACCAGTTTGGACAGCAGCACCACTGCTTCTGCAAGCTACACACTGGTGGCACCGACCTCTCCCAGCTCTGTAAAAGTTGTGCCTCATATCAGCCACTATCTTAAAAAATATGTCCACAATTCGAATTACTCCTGTTCATGTTTAATAAACATGACCATGAATTCTGTTTTGAAATTCTTTTCGTTTTAGTAACCTGGGGTGGTGTCGTTGGAGAAGAATGTAGCTTGACCATTTTGTATATGATGTAATCTCCAGAACGTCTTCTACAAATGAGCTATGACTTACTCGCAAGATGTGTTTGGCACAGTGCCTGGAGACCCAGAGTGCATTCCGTCACATGGTCCCATTGCACAGCCGAAGGGAGATTGTGACGCAGCAGTGCTTCATTGATTGCATCCCATGCTTCCAAGATTTGGTTTATAGACTGACTGACCCTCATTTGCCTATTTATGTAGGTGCATTTACCCAAAGAGGGACTGACCAAGTGGAAAAGAATCTTTCGAGCCAAGGAAAGGAAAACAAACCTGCAGGAGGAATTAGTGTTGTCCCAGCATCCTTTCAAAAGAATGCTCAAGGTGTAAAGGTATTTGATTGTATAGCAAATGGCCTACTTCTGAATGGAAATACGTTTTCATCCCTGAAGTTCTCCCGTATTCAGTTTAAGTTCAATGAATAATTTTATTGTTGTAAAACATTCCTTTCAAAATTATTTTCTGGAAACTAATCTGGCTCTGCTAAAATTTTTTTTAAAAAATTGTTAAATTTATATACCGCCTTTCATTAAAATAATCACAAGGTGGTTTATGCTTAGAATTTGTTCAATACAAGAAGTACCTAACTCTTAAAACAACTTGCAGCTTTATTCCTTTCCAACCTCCGTAAAATCCAGGTGCCTGAATCAGTCCTTATTTCGCTGGAGCAATGCAAAAAGCATATTCGGGAGTAGCAGCTTTCAGAGCATGACAAGTCAGAGTGTTGCCGCTTTGCTTACCTGCCATCAAAAGCTCTTTAGCAGCATTGGCTCTTGCTTAGTTTCAAATTCAAAATGCAGGCTACAGCTTTTTTAAAAAACCCTGAACAGTTTTAAGGCCAGCAGGAGTGCCTCTTTGTAAATTGACTCGCTTGCAGTGGTGGCCATGGGTGGAGGGTGGGGCACATGCCACCACTGCATCTCTGTCTCTCTTCCTGCCCTGCCTGCGTGCTTTTCTCTCTTTTCACCCCAGTCCCTGCCCCAGCTGTAACTGGAGCTACACAGGCTGGCAGCTCCAATTTCAGCTGGGGAAGGGCAGAAAGAAAGGACAAGGAAGAGAGATGCAGCTGTGGCTCGTTTACTTTCCCACTTGGGCCCCACCACCACGGGTTGCACTGCTCACCACTGCCTGCTCTCCCTTTAACTAGAGAATTGAGGCCTAGGTTACATTTACATGAAACCCCTGGGAGAGGTCAACAGTGGGTGTGGGCTGAGGTGCCATCAGTATGCTGATCACACCCAGCTCTACCTATATTTTAAGACAGCAGACACCAGAGAGGCAGTGGATGCTCTGAACCAGGGCTTGGAGGCTGTTCGGGACTGGATGAGGGCAAACATGCTGAAACTTAATCCAGATAAGACAGAAGTGCTCTGGGTTGGTGGACCTGACCATCCGAGTAATGAAGTAAATCTGGTCTTGGACGAGGTCACATTCCCTCTGAAAGACAAAGTTCGCAGCTTGGGGTGCTTCTGGACCCAACGTTGTCCTTGGAGGTGCAGGTGGCGGTGGTGTGCAAAAGTGCCTTTTACCAACTATTGTGGTAGCTGCAACTCTACTTGGAGAAGTCGGACCTGACCTCAGTCACTCATGCATTAGTAATATACAGATTGGACTACTGCAATGTGCTCTACGTGGAGCTGCCCTTGAAGACTGTTCGGAAGCTTCAGCTGGTCCAGAATGCCACTGCAAGGATGCTCGTTGGGTGCAAGTCATTTCATGAGTATCACACCCATCCTGCAGCAGGTTCATTGGTTACCGGGCTAGATTCAGGGTGCTGGTCTTGACCTTTAAAGCTCTACACAGCTTGGGGCCAGGGAACCTGTCGGACCGCATTCACCCATATGAATCTGCAAGGGCACTCCATTTATCGTCTCAGGCCTTGCTCATGGCCCTGCCACTAACAGATCTGGTTGGCGGGGGCTAGAGACAGGGCCTTTTCGGTTGTGGCCCCTCGGCTTTGGAACACCCTCCCTGAAAAGCTGCGCCATTCTCCCTCCCTCAGTGTTGTTAAAAACAACAACTAAAAACACATTTTTTAAAGGAGGCTTTTTAATGCTCAATTTTTGGTTATATCTGGTAGGTTTTTTAGTTTTTATAATTCAGTTTTTAGCTTTTTAATTTTTTAAAAAAATTTGAACTTTATACTAATTGTGGTTTTTAACCTGACTTTTTACTTTACTCAATTTGGATATTTTTATTACTTTTATTGTATATTGTGTCTATTTTATTGTTGTTAGCCACCCTGAACAGTAGTGTACTGGAGGAGTAGGGTATAAATATTTTAAAATAAATAAATAGGATAAAAACAATAGAAATCTAGGGAAAGGCTCTTTCCCTCCCCCATCCTTGTTTCCCTTACCACCCATCTCCCTGATAAGGACATCTCTAAGCTTTGGGGTAAAACAAAAAAACTTCCACAAAATGCTACCTGACAAGCACAATTGTAAAATGATCTAAAATAATTTTTAATATTATTTTTCCCTTCAAACCAAGTCAGTCACAATTAAGCATGCTAATGTTCCATTGACTGAAATCAATGAAGCATGTGTCTAACTCTCCTCTTCTGAAATTGGTGTGGCATATAAAACTCTTTAATTTGGGTCACAATGTGCCTAAATGTTTTACATGTGGATTTGTTTTTAAAATATTGAGATATGCAGTTGGTAAATAACAAGTGCATTTTATTCTTTGGCATGATGCTGCATATTGTAGCCTCCTGTCAGTAGAGGGCACTGCTGTCTTTACTAGAGTAACCTTATGGTTATGGTTACCTTATGGTTATGCCAATATTCCAGTTCCCCAGGACTTCTTTTCTCCACATCTATTTACTTAAGAAAACAGAATAAACCAAAACCATTGCTTTTTTGTGTGTGTGGTGGTGGTGGTTCCAGCTTCCAGAAACGTTGCTTTGTTAATAGCAGAAAATATTAATTTATCTCGTCTTAAGGAAACACAGTTTCATGTTTGTCTATGAAATGACTTGCAGAGACTGCTTCTATAAGAAAGAAAGAAAGAAAGAAAGAAAGAAAGAAAGAAAGAAAGAAAGAAAGAAATTGATTTAAGAAATTGTATTTCTTGTTTTCTTATTAGTTCACAGGAGTTGTTGATGAGGATGAGGATGACTGGGATTTGTCATCCCTAGAAGAAGAAAACCCTTTGCCAGCAAAAGATGAAAAAGTTAAGACAGAAGCTGCCATAGAAAAGAACGATGCAAATGCAACAACCATGGTCCAGGCATGGGGAACTGCTATGGGGAAAGCAACCAAGGAAGAAGGTATATTAATGGCAGGAACAGCCACTATTCAGTCATTTAGATATTTTAATTTTAAAATGTCCCCACCTTTTGATTTAAAAAGACCTTACAGGATGCCTTACAAAATGATTTATACAACACCTAACAAAACATCAAGGCATCTTACAGAACAACAAACCTTTAAGCAACGCGACAGCTGCATTGATCCTGTTGCTACTTTTGCTCTACCAACTGTTGGGTTTCTCTGCAGAGTCATAGTGCCAGGGATTAGTTCATAGTCACAAGAATACCACTCATGAAGGGTCTTGCCATCTCTTACCCTGGCTAAAATATGTGTTTGAGAAAAACATTGATGAGTATCTGGTATACTAATAGAAATAATTATAAAATATATGTCCCTATATCAAATTTTTAAAACGGTTACCTTTTATTTATCTGTTTTTAATTGGGCACAGTGATGAAATGGTTACAGCTTTTGGCTACATTCCCGATAGTGATGGGTTTGATATTCCATTCAACAGTATTATCTGTAGGCTACAGTCTGTCAATGGAATTGGGTACAATTCTGTTTTGGTGGTGTTTGAAATAATCAAGAGTAGGGTTAGGGTAAGAGTACTGTTGTTTTTGTGATAAGCCTCAGGAACTAGTGTGCCTTAACAAATCCCAGTAGAGAGTCCTATTGCTCAGGATAGACTTTGGAAATAAGGGCTGTTGAACCCCATGAGTCCCATTGAAAGTAACCACATGTTCATCCTTAACACTGCAGATTGACATAAGAAATGTTTACCGCTGAAACAAAATTATCCACGATCACATATACGCTCTCTAGCTTTAAAACCCTCAGCAGATGAGATGATGGCTACCTGGATTTGAAATGGTGGCATTTATAGCTTAGGAAATTATTTTTAAAGGTACCACATGGGTTTTTTTCTTGGTTTTGGGCAATGTTGTGCAAGAGTGCAGTTGCACAACTACTTTATAACGGTGTTCCAGCACTTACTTAGCACTGTTTACAATGCACATTCCATTGTGCAAGTGCTTGCACACCGTAGTGTGTACACTGTAGTGTGTATATAATTGTGCAGCTGCATTCTTGCACAATGTCAGGACGAGCTTCCGTGTGCACAGCAGCACTGGCCAATCAGGAATGTTACCTTGTGTATCATGTGGGCAACTGAGCATGAAACGTAGAAGGTTCCAGTGTTGGCAAGCCACAGTTAGACATGAAAATTCAGTGAAAAAAATCTGGCTGAACACGGGGGAATACTAGAATCTCCTGTCACTGCAGATTTCTGTTTTCTTTTTAAATAGGTCTTCAAGATCCAGATACAACAAGCACGTTAAAAAGCAGTTTAGTCACCGTCACAGACTGGAGTGATTCTTCAGATATCTGATTGTCACCTTAGGAATAAGGTTTGATCTACAACAAATTGATTTCTGTTCATTTTTCTTGTGTATTAACAAGGAACTTTTGTTTACAAAATTCTGGTGTCTTTCTGAATACTTTTAGCTAGCTCCCACTTTTAAGAAAGTATTAGTCCTCAATAAACAATATTAAATGACCCAGTATTTTATTTTTATTAAACAAACATATTTAAAAGTTCTTTATATGAGGCTTTATATAAAATGTGAACACCTTAAATAAAGTACTTCTTTTCATTCAAATGTTACTTTCTTCCTTCACAAGCATACAGGAAAGTGCCAAGGTTGGGGGGGAAATGGTGTCACTTTGAGCATCCATACTTAAAAGGGTTCTGTGGGGAACCAGCAGAAGACTTCCCTTGATTAAAAGAGAATTGACTGTGCACCCTGCCACACACACTGCATATTTGGCACACATCAACACAGTGATTCATATACTGCACAATCCACCTTGGAGCCAAGTGAGATACATGCACGCTGCTGCAATCTACTCAAAAGCAGGCCTGCACTGACTACAGGAGGTAGGGTTCCTGCGTGCCTACCAAGCACAGCATAACGCTGCTTCCCTCATTCCAAACTGGAGCAGCATTGGAACAGGGATGACACTGTGCTTGGTAGGCATTGTGGAGCCCCACCTCTGCAACCAGAGGGATTCATTTTCTGTGACCAAACCCTCAACATTACCCAGAGAAGATGGATTTGGGGCTGAAATCTTTAGGAAGCAATGACTTATAGTTTGTCATATAGCATAATAAGTTACTGTGACCATGTTTCAGCTTATTTGTCTTGATATATTTGGACACTGTTAAAATTGGGTCCCAGGATATCAAACACAGATGTTTTCATCTTAAAGTTGTAACTTTAAGACCTCCTGCAGCTCTGACCTGTAGAATTCTTGAGACCATTAGTCATAACCAATATGACCTAACTTTATTTGAAAATGTTTTTTTGTTTTTTTACTGAAAGCAAAAATAGCAAATGATTTACAGATATAATTTATGCATAACATCAGTATAAATCTTAAAACAATACATGAGGAAAAATTTACATCAAGTAGGAAAAAATTCATTTATAAAATATTCTTACTCCTGGTGTTAATGACACCAGTACCTTTCTAAAAATCATTCTGTGAACGAACAGCACAAATGTGATTTTTAAAAATGCATTGACTCTTGGAGCCATTTGGACTAGACATATGCATTCTTGTCAAAGTGTTTTGGAGGAGCTTTGGATGTTTTAAATTCTGCTGAGCTGTTGTAGGCCTTTGTTCGAGTAGACATCACGGAAGCTGCTTTGTTATACACATATCCCATCCTGAAAAGTGAGAAAGTTACCATTTACAGCTTGTTCCCAAAGACAAACAGAATGTGTATGTGGAACTTGGCCACACTGAATTTAGTGGATGCTGATAAGATGCTCACCCCCAGCTGGGCCACTAGTCATACACAACCCTAAGTTGGCTGATGGGGAACTATTATCCAAGCATAAAGAAACTATGTGAAAGATCAACCCTGGCCAATTATTTACTCTTATATAGTAAGAGTAAAATGTAGGTTAAATTTTAATTGGATTTCCCAGCAGCCCACTTCACAGAGCTTTTCATTTTAAACCAAAATTATGTGACACTAAGCCAATAGAATCCTCCCAATTGAACTGTCAGTTTATCTCCATATAGTATCTTAACCAGTTTGGTGATCTTAATAGTCCTATGAACTGTTGTACTGATAAGGCAGCTGATAGAATTGGATGGTATAATCCAAGCACTGGGACATGAACCCAGTCATAATCACTGCTGATGCACATGCTTTCCCCATGGCTGGAAGTTTCACAGCACAACTGTGAGCACAGCAGCCTTTGATTTCCCCATAGGGGCTCAATGGTGCACCCAGGTTATATAGCAATGTAGTGAGTTTTTTCCTCCCTGTGACAAGCAGGACTAATCTGGATGTGTTCACTGCCGCAACTAAAATGACTGTTAGAATCTGCTTCCTAAATTATTTTAGATAACAGTCTATACTTAATAGAAACACCTATATCAGGCAGCAGCAATATAGGGAGATGCTGAAAGGCATAATCTCATACTTCACTGGACATGGCAATGGTAAACTCCTCCTGTATTCTACCAAAGAAAACCACATGGATCTGTGGTCACCAGGAGTCGACACTGACTTGGCACAACTACACTTAATATTTTTCCAGTTCCAAGAAGTAGTCCCATTGTGACCAAAATGATGGAATTAAGAATCAAAACAGGAGTCTTCCAGGAAGCCTTTCTATGTTCACTAGTAAGAGCACTCACTCTCCTGAGTCACTCCCATTATTAAAACTATAGTGCGAGGAAGACATAAGGCTGTATTTACCCAGATGTCAGCCACAGATAGCCTAAATAACTTATTGATTCTCAGCACATATGATGTTTCAGGATATCTGTAGAAATCATGAGAATGACCTACAAGAGCATCCCTATAAAGCATTATAAAGTAGGGAGCTCAACATGCCCTAAAATTATCAAAATGTGTCAAACTATTGACGGTTCTATCAGGCTAGAAGTCAAGAGCGTGTGGCCAAATTAAGGGAGAGAAGGGTGCTATAAGTTACAGACCTCCACCACCACACACACATCTCAAAGAAGCTGTGTCTATGGAATACTTCTTGATTATGAAGAGTCAGACAAAGGACAGTCAACCTCTCAGGGCATGGGATCTAATCTGAGCCCTACTGGCTTGGTTGGGCTTCATATCTTCATATTAAAAAAAAATGTTCGTTACCTTCAACAGCTACATCCTGTCACTCACATAATCCCACCCCCTCACCCCCAAGTTCCCCCCCGCCTTTTGATTTCACATCCTTGGGCCAAAATTGAAACCATGAACCCAAGGAAGCATTACAGTTTTCCCCAAACAGCATCTCCTTATCAATACCATATAACATGAAGAATGTTTCCTGTGATCAGGAATATGAGATCAGGGACAGCAAAGGGCTGCTGTTGAAGTAAATATTTCACTGGACTAAGACAAGACCTTTCTGTGATCCTACATAGCTCTTTGGATCACACCAGCCTTGGTTTCAAATAAGAAGCTATCATCTTCAGATATATGGAAAGCCGAACTTTCTGAATCCTACACAGTGAGCCCTTACTTTAGAAAAAACTCCTCTGCCACTCAGAACTCATTGCTGCTTGCTTTTTACAAAACTAGTTTCAAGGCTTTCCCTTCCAACAGACTTATTTACAGTCCATCTAGAATTGCCAGATTACAAACATTTATCGTTAGCAGTACCAAAGGCGCAGGAGCTACAACAGTTATCTTTCCCAGATCCCATTGCTCATCCTTTCCACTGCCCATATAATATGGGGGGAGAAGTCCTATTTGTTTCAACAGATGAAGAACAAGAAAGCAATGGGACCTTGGAAAGAACACAGTAGGAGGTATGGTGGCAACTATCCTTGCTACATCAGTATGGATGGTCAAGAGGACAGGGGCAGATCTTACCTATGGGCAAAGTGGGTGGTGCTCACCTTAAATTTCTCAGTCAGCCATGTTGTCTCTGCCTCCATTTTGTGTGGCTATTGCCTCCCTCTTTTGTTCCCTGCTGCTCTTACCTGCAGCCTGCTACTGCTTTAAGAGCTGTGAGGTGGCGACAGTAGCACAGAATAAATGAAAAGCCTCAGAACTTTTAAAATATTAATAAGGCAGAGCTAATAAGCATGCTCACTTTTGTTTTTGAGAAGTGGGGGGTCCTAGGACCACCCTATAAACCAATCAGAGAGGCTGACTCAATCCTGAGGCAGCCATTCAGAGTGTCCAGAGGGTGAGGAAATATTTTTCTTTTAGCTACTCAGAAGAAAACCATCACCATTTTGGTTAAAGAGCAGGCAGGCTGGCTGTTGGTAAATCTGATTTTTTGCTGTCTTCTTCTTCTTCTTCTTATTCTTATTCTTATTCTTATTCTTATTATTATTATGGCAGCAAATTATTATTAATAATAATTTATTTATTAGTTTTGTATTTGTTTGGAAGGGAGGAATGCAACCTCTGCTCTCTCTCCCTTGATGTCTGATCTGTATGCAAAGCATTATGGCCCATTCCCAAAATGACATGGCATAAAATATTTGAAAAAACAACAAACTATAAGACTGGACTAAGATTAGAAACTGGCATAAGAAACCAAAAGGTTCTTTTAGAGCATATGAATGGATTGCTGAATCCAAACTGCTTTCCAAAAAATTGCAGAAGTGGCTTTCCATGTGAGTGTGGATATGTAGAGAAAACATAATTCTGTTGGAAGGAAAATTATTTTTAAAATCAATTTACTATGCAGAGAGCTAATCAGGTTTTTCTCTGGATTGTGGTCAGTATCTGTAACGTTAATATTTCTCCTGGGGGTTACGGTTCATTGGGCATGGATTAAGGAAGTGATCTCTATTAAAATGTGTTGCTTGCTAAGATGGAAACCTAGGCTAAGTGGTGGGTATCCAAGGTGGGCAGAGAGTGGCACCCAGCTATCCAGCAGGCATGGAGTAGGGAGAGGGTGTCCCCATGCATCTTTGCTTCCAATGATGTCCTCTAGGTCAGGGATTCTCAATGTTGGATCCCTAGATGATATTGGACTTCAACTCCCATAGTCCCCGGGCCCAGTGGCCTTTGGTTGGGGATTATGGGAGTTGAAGTCCAATAACATCTGGGAACCCAATGTTGAGAATCCCTGCTTCTAGGTTACAGGAGATGGTTCATAGCTGCACCAAGCAGCACTGAAAAACCTGTTATTTTTCTATTATTTATGTATGCATTTTTTAAATAGGTAGGCAGAGCCTCCCTTGTAACTTCAGAATGCATTTCTTCTCCACTTTTGTAAATGGTTTCTGCTTTACTTGTGGGTTCTATAGATTTATTTACTTTTTCAGTTATCGTCTGTGCTTCCTCCAGTGTGGTGGACAGGGTTAGATTTATCCTCCCAGCAGTCCCAAGAGGAAGGTTATGCTGAGAAAGAAGTTACTGTCCCAGAGTCACCCACTGAGTTTCATGGCTGAATGGGGATTTGAATTTGGATTTCCCTAATCTAATCCAGCACACTAACTACTGGACCTCACTGGCTCAGAGTCCTTTCTTGTCGTTAGTATTCATTTCTGAAATAATCAGGCAGTGAATTAATAATCCTAGTGACTTCAGAATGCATTTACCTTCCACAGAAGCATCTTTTTGTAGCTGGTCTGTGCTTTACTCGTGGCTTGTACAGTTCTGTGTGTGTGTGTGTGTGTGTGTGTGTGTGTGTGTGTGTGCGCGCGCGCGCACTTGTGTTTAGATCCTGCCGTGTTAGATACAAATCTACACACTGCTGTAGTCTTGTTAAGCACTATAAAGCCACTGAAGTTTTCCATATTTCTTTTGTATCTCTGCTGATGAGCAACTAAGATTTGTGTGCTTGTGTGTGTTTGTATTTTGATCGCACTCAGCTACAAATCTACACTTTGCCAGTTATTACTATTACCTGCCTAGTCTTGGCTCCACCTCTCACTACCTGTGACTGCACCCATCACTTGCTTTGCCTAGTGCCTCCCCCCACTCCCGTCCCAGGAATCACCAGCCACCACTGGGTCAAGATGGTGGCTGTCTGCATCTGGTACTCCTAAATCCACTCTCCTGTGAAAGCATAAACTGATAGACCCCAAGATAATTGTCCCAATTCTTGAATCATGGAATTCATGCTGCTTAAGAGCAATAAATATGATACAGTGAGGTATCTACATTACACAAATGAAGATTTTTGCTATCAGCTTCTGCCAGATGGCATCTAATACTAAACGAAAACCTTATATAGGCAAGTCATATCAAGAAAGGTTTTTCCTTAAAAGGAGAGGGAGGGGATCGAAGTCTTAAAATCCCATTATTATTTTTCTTTCAAGCAATCTTTCCCAAACCCTAACTGTAAGCTTGTTTTAGAAAGATATGCAAACTGGATCTGCATAACTTACCTTCTTACACATTTAATAATTAGAAATATGCTAATACATTAATTTCAATAAAGCTGGTGTGTTCTGTACCTTGGAGTTTTATTGTTTTCAGCAATTGAGAAGCAGAATATACTGCCGCCAATTATGCAAAGTGATGCTCCAGCCCATCCAATGAACAAAGCCGCTCCTAATTCATACCTGCAGGAAAGTGATACATTCATGCTTGGTAAATAATTTCATCAGCAAATAGGTCTCACTGATTTTATATTTTTTGTGTGACCAAGATAAACAAAGCCACTCAACATATTAACATACATTTTACTAAACAGCATTGCAGAAGCTGTATGTGCTATTATTGCAAAAGAAAATGAAAAAGAAAATCCTTCAGAACTTTTAACTCTTCTGAATATTTGCCTTTCATAAATTAAACAGCTATAGTTATAGATACTCTGGCAACCACCACTGAAATGGAAGCATGTCCAATCGATTTCCAACATGCCAGAATAGGTCATCCCTGTTCAGGTACACAATGAATAGATCAATGTCAAAGCAGTTTCCTTCTTTTTCTGGCTTGGAGAAAAAGGCACTCTGTACTGCTGCTGAACAACCACATCAGATGAGTTTGCTGCAAGGGAGGCTTACATTGACACTAATAGGTGCTCAACTAATCTGAGGGCACAAATTGTCCCAAGCACCAGTTCCAACCACCATTTCTTTGGTGAGAGTGAATGTAAACATGCTGGGAAGTAGATCTATTATCCATTTTCTGTCTCTCAATATTCATCACTTGCCAGACCAAAAATAATGTTAACCCATGCGTCTTTCAGGCAGCTCTGGGTGGCATACATGGTCATCCTCCCCCCTCCCCCGTCCACTTATTTTATGCTTTCAGTATCTTAGAGTGTTATGCTGAGAGTGACTAACCAAAGGTCAATCAGTGAGCTTCATGGTGAGCTTCAAACCTCAGTCCTCCAAGGATTAGTCTGACACCCAGCCACTGTTTGAGATTCATTTAGCACAATTAGATACACAGCCCATTCTGGAGATGGGCAGTTGGAATATATTACTATATATAAATGTTTCACTGTCTATTCAAATGCTTTTTGGAAGGACTAGAGCAGACCTACTCAACTTAGTCCCCCCCCCCCCCCGCAAGCTGGTTTTGAACTACAACTCCCATAATCCCCAACCACAGTGGCTAATAACCAGGGATTATGGGAACCTGTAGGCCAACAACTGCAGGACAGCCAGAGTTGAGCAGCCCTGAACTAGAGCTTGGGATCCAGCCCTAGACATACTCAGAAGCAGAGCAGAAATTCCTTTATTTATTTTGCTGCAGATATAATTGCTTTGCATATGCAACACAATATTTTCCAGGACTTCTATACATCCTCTTTTCAGCACTCAGCAGATCAAAGCATACTTGGTTGTAATACAACCAGGAGGTGACCAGTATTCCTCTAACAGGGATTCCCAGATGTTGACTACAACTCCCATAATCCCCAGCTGCAATGGCGTTTGCTTGGGGATTATGGGAGTTGTAGTCAACATCTGGGAATCCCTGTTAGAGGGAACACTGGAGGTGACATAAATCCAGTAAAATACTGGTAGAAATAAAAGGTACTTGGGATGACTATTTTGTTTCACTATTAGCCTACATTAGCCATATTTCGAACAAGAAGACTTCTATTTCTTGAAACTAGACACACAGAACAGCAGGCGAAGCTTTCCCTACTATTCGTCTCCAAGCCCGGAAAAGGCATCATCTGCTACATTTCTGCATTAGGCTGCCGTTAATGGCAGAAAAGCAGGACCAATGAAGAACGGCGGTACCTTTTAATTATTGACTGCTTTCATTACCCCTTAAACTGTTAATTATGCTACTTGTTAAGTATGTTTCCTGTACCAAGCAGATGGTTGGACCAGAAGACCTTCAGTGACTCTTCTAACTCTACATTCTGTGTTTCTGTAAGGACCTCTGTGGCCCCACATCTTCTTCATGCTACCTGCCTGGGATAGGAACACATGGCTACCAGCTGAGCAAAGTATGTGTTTTCATTACATTTGAAAAAGCTCAAATGATATGTAAGGAGACTCTCCTTGGTGCTGTTTGGGAATCTCTTCCCTTACCCCACTGGATCTGTATTTAACCATGGCATTAAGTTCAACAAAATGTATATTTATTTATCTATTTCTCTTTTTTGTTTGTTACACTCGATCACTTGTAATTAATTGTATCTGGGCCATTTGTTCAACAGCTGCAAGTCTTTTGTGATTAAGACTGTCAAATCACCATCTGGAAAATATGTGCATGTATCTTTAAAAGACGCACCCAGGAGGGGAAAGCACCATGCTCACAAACAGGAAGGAAGGAAGCATGAACAGTGCAGTAGCAGTTTATTAAAACGTAGATCCAGACGCGTTTTGAGCAAAGACTCTTTTTCAGGGGAAGTGGTTTACACAGCAGAATACTCAACTTGTAAGCAGCTTGAAGAAGAGTCTTTTCTCTAAACGCATTGGGATCAAGCAGGAGACAAGGCAATTATGCCTTTCCCCACCTTTCCTTTCCCAGCCCTGCCATTTACCTTCTACCCTGCTGGCTGTAGCACCATGTGGCAAAGGGGAGGGAAGGATGTCGGCAACAGACAGACTAAGTTGTTGTGGCTGCCTCTTCTCATTGTAGTAGCAAGTTTACTGCAGTCTATGCATGAAGTCCCAGGGGCATCCTGGCAACTCTATTCACATAACTGTCTTCACTGTAAGTCATTTGCATTCAAATATATAAAAATTATTGTTGATAATATTGTTGATTATATTTCTGATGATAAACAGAAATACAATGGTCAAGACATTCCCTATAACATCAAAACAGCTGTAGAAGGTGGAAGCCAAACCGTCTTGCCCATTATATTTCTGTTTAGTTAATCAACAGTAAATTTATACTATAGTAGGTAAGGCCCATTGTTGAGCGGGCAAAGTAATTTTGCATAGATTACACTTCTAGGAAAGTTCAAGAAATTAAATATATGTAATAGAATTTTTTATTAATGTGCTTGCAAAAGGGAAGCAAAAGATCAGTTTTAAATTTGTAGGATTTCAATTCCAAACATGATTCATTTTATTGTAAGATGGCCATATATGGTAAATTTGAATCACAATAACAGTTAAAATGTGGTGATTGATTCAGGATTTCTGCTAAAAAAAACCAACAAGCCCCAAATTATTTAAAATGTCTTCAAGCATATTCCAGTGCAAAAAGTAGAGTGTTCAGCTAATTTATGTGACAGGATGGTTCATGCAGCCTTTTGTATCTATAGGTAACTGAGAAGTATGATATTCAGAATTTCTTCAAAAAACTACAAAAAATTATTAAAATTTTACCAAGCATATTCCACTGCAAAAGTGCATTCAGTTAATTTCAGTGGCAGGATTGTGTATGAAAAACCTGGTTTCTATAGGTCATCAGGAAGAATGACTTCATTTCGCACATACAAACATATTCTTCAAAAGATAATCAATTCTTTCTTATTAACAGCATCCTTCTGGGATCTAGAAAATATTTGTTCTGTTTGCAGCTTTAAAAATAGAGCGAGAGAAAGTGTGTGTGTGTGTGCGCACGCGTGTGTGCAGTGGAAGTGAATGATATGATTAGTTTACTTCCCTGTGGATTTGTAACCTGAAACACACCTACAGTTCATTGAAGAGTCCCATGTTTTCCAAATAGTACTTACTTTTGTGCAATAAATGTAGGGTCAAAGAATTCGGATGTGATTCGGTTTGCATACAAGGAACACCCAGTCAAAGCGCACAGTCCTAAAAATGCATCAGACGGAGAACAATTGATAACTTGAACCTGTAAACCTGATCCAATGCCTGGTAGTATTAGTGAGAGTCATACTACAAATTTCAGGGGAAGAGGGGCAAGATGTGCTCTTAAGAGAGCTGTAAAGCATTTTGTCTATATCAAATTTACCAGAAAGTATGAAAATAATCCCAGCTAAACAAGCAACTTTAGCTTTAGTCTGGTCTGATCCTCCAACTTTTGTACACTTCATCCCAACCAGCGCAAATATGGAGCCAAAAAATCCCAGACAGACAGCAGCAATCATCAGTCCTCTGCAGGCTTGGATGTAACCTGCAATGGAATAGCAAAAGCTGGTATTAATTTGCAGTTTCAACTTCCAAAAGACTTTGGGCTTTAATTATAAGTCCAGTGTAATTGTAATATTCCCAATTTCCTAACCATGATTAGGAGACCAGAAGCATGATTTATGCTCATATGCTTGCTGCCATGTAATTCCCCTCTTTCTTTCCTTGACAGGTTTAATAATGATTCAACTTTACATCCACACTATGTTAACAATGGTCAGAGTCAATGCAGACAAAATACTACACCTTGGTTAAAGCAAAATGCAAAGGATATATGAAATTTGCACAGGAGAGAGGGGAAGGGAGTGTGTGAGCTCTCAGCATGTTCCTGCTCCTCCTAACCATGATTAGGAAGACAGGAACGGCTTCCCAGAGGCATTAGAGATGTGTGAACTGGTTCAAGATTGAACCGAACATATTTGAAGGTTTGCCCTCGAGCTAAACAGGGCCCGATTCGGTTCAAACTCGAGCTGAACACACCTGACCAGTTCAGGGATTCTAATTGTAATGTTAATAACTCACCGTCAGGTCTGGGTTGTAATGCTGGCCTCCAGTGGGTGTGGCTGTACGGAGGTCTCAGAAGGTTCTCCCTCCAGTCTTCCTCCTGTCCTTTTCAGGCCAATTGGGCCCTCTGCCTGCTCATGGTGGCCATTTTGAAGGCTGCTGTACATGTGCACTGGCCATTTGCGTGCCTGCGTCAAAATGGCCACCACAAGCAGGCAGAGAGCCGGGAAGGTTCATAAACGGGCCAAACCAGCCCAAAAAGGACCAGGGGTACGCTGGCCGGGGGAGGAGGAACCTTCTGAGACCCTGCCGTGGCAGCACCCCCCTCTCCCCGATGCCAGCATTACAACCCGGACCCAGCAGCGAGTTATTGGTAGATTTTTATTTATTTATTTTTTTAAATTAGAACTCCAAACCGGCTCAAACTCAAGCTGAACAGAGGTTCTATTTTGGAGTGCCAAAACTGAACATGTCCACTTGGAGTCTAGTCCGGACTCAAACCAAACTGGGCAAACTGGTTTTGTGCACACCCCTAAGAGGCATCTCGTGGACCGCTGTGTGAAACAGGATGCTGGACTAGATAAGCCTTGGGCCTGATCCAGCAGGCCTTGTCTTATGTTCAATTTCAAATTTTATTTACAGTCTTAGACCAAAGCAGAAAACATATACCATCTGTGGATACAATTACATCCATACAATAATACATTAGCATCCTAAAAACAATTTCTTAAGAATAGGTTCTATACGAACTTCTATTATATTAATTTTCCTGGGTGTGCCTTGGAATGTGCGTCCCAGAACCCAGCTGATTGGCTGGGTGGCGGACACACTTGATTGGCTGAGGTGCACCCAGGAGGATTGGTTGCTGCTGCGGCAGCCCAGCCGTGGAGGCCAGAGGTGGCGGGCCCAGCCCGGCCACGGAGGCAAGGCCCAGGAGGGGAGAAAGAAGGGGGGGCAAAAGTGGCAGTGGGGAGGAGAGGCGGCTGGGCCCGGAAGCGGAGACTGGGGCAGAAGGGCAGGGGGGAGAGGTAACTGCCGGCCCCAAAGAGCGCACAGATGCTCTGTGTGGGGTCAGCTAGTATGTTCTTATTACATTGACATTAGGCCATTGTCGAACTTTCAAAAACTGTGAACATATATGTATATGTTAGCAGCAGAGATCAAAGCCACACAGACCAGTTTGGAGACAGCTGCTATCCAACACCCATGCTTTGACTAGGCTTTTATATAATAACCCATAGGAAGCTGCCTCATACTGAGTCAGACCACTGGTCCATCTAGCTCAGTATTGTCTACACAGACTGGCAGCGGTTTCTCCAAATGTGTGTTAACATATCGGCTAGATTTAACCCGAAGTCCCTGCAAGTTATCGGGGAGCACTTCACAAACAATTTGGGTTTTTCTTTGTGCATTGGAGTGTTGCCCGATTTATATCTGGCGGGGGTGGGTCAAATTTTTGTGTTGATTTTTTTGGGTGAACTTCAAATTCAGTACTTCAGAACTTCAGCAGTAAACCCTGCTGTGTGGAAAATGCCGAGGGGAGAAAGAGAATCTGGCTTGTGGGTTCAATAGAGAACAGAACTAAAGACCTGCCATTTAACCAATCTCTTCAACTTGTTTGGTATATTATTTTCTCTTTCTCCTCCAGTCTTTAACCACTGTCTGAAAAACTGAAGTTACTAAATAAAGGTTACTTCTAAAAAATATAACTAATGCCCTATATCTTACCAATGATTAAAACTATGTTCATGCCTTATTAGTACCTAGTACAGGAGGGGGCTTTATATTAAGAATAATAAAAGATATATAAAATGGACAGAGGTGTCGGGGGAGTTTTGAGATAAAGAACCCCTTCAAAGAGCCCAATAGGATTCCTAGGGCTGCCAAACTGAACCTTAAGATTGATTACATTCCCCAAGAGGGAGACTCAGCAGCTGTGGCCTGGCCTCTCACACCCATTTCCCCTCCATCTGGCCCTTTTTCTACCCACACTGCTACAGAAGGTTGGAGAAGGGCAGATGAAAAGATTTGGAGAGGGAGGCAGATGGGGAAAGCTGTGGTTGGAAAGAAAGAAATGCGATACACTCCACAGATTCTAAGATGCTTGCTTGAATGCTCTAAACTTTAGGATCTGGTTCGTGATCCGTTGATATCCATTAGAGTGGGTTCTGCGCCTGCGCGGAAGTCCCTCGGTATCGAGTTCTAAAGCTCCTCTTCAGCGCCTGTGCCCCGCCCCACGTGACCACGTGGTTATTTAAGGCGGGAGGAAGCGCAGGCACCTCAGTTCCTTTTCGACCACCGTAGGGATCACTTGTGATTTCTGCGGCTCCTTAGTGTTGGTTCCTTGCTAAATTTTCGTGTTAGTTCTACTTTTTTTGACTCGGACCGTTTTTCTGCCTATTCTCTTGACTTCGGACTTGGCATTGTTGAATTATTGGATTGACCTCGGACTGTTTGTTGGACTCTCTGTTGCTTACGATTTTGATGTGATTTACAGAGGAAATCACAATTTTGAATTAGTGCTACTGAAGACCCCAACCATCCTGGGGTTGAAATGTATTTGGCAGTTTGATATCCACATCTAGGATTTGGACTTCAGTTCCACTTATTTAGCCATGTACAAATCACTCTCGAGAAAGAATCCTACAGCCTTGCCCTTCTTTGCGGACAATCTACAGTAGATTTCAAGATTTCTGTTTTGCAGCTTTACCTTTGCAGCAATCAGGAAATCACCTATTTCAAGATTAATGGGGCTAATTTAGACTTTCAAATATCACCTTTTGAAGACTGTGGGATTATATCTGTTCTTCCATAATCTTTATAATACTGATATTTGATTAAATATAAAATAAGATTTTGCATATTAAGGTTTTTATATTGATTCTAAATATTTCATAAATATTTTCATGAAATTATATGAGAAGGTGTAATTTCAGTTTGGATTCTTTTGGGAATTGCTGTTTTGAGATGTGAATCCATACATTTGGTGCTTTGTGACTCTCTTGTTGAATCTTCTACTTCATGGGAAATTTAAAGGTAAACATCAGTCACTGAGGTTGTTCAAACAACTAAACAGGGAGGGGGGAAAGTTGGGGGAAGGCAGGATCCTACCTACCTTCCCATGATCAGCACCTCTTCAGGGCTCCACCACCCGCACGCCCACATGAGCAGCACAGAAGATGCCTGATGTGAGAACAAGAGGAGGAAGTCCTCCCACATCCCATAATGCACCACGCAGGCAGTGGAGAGGCAGCCCTTGCCAGTGCAGCAGGGCTCCTCTTCCTGGCTATGCTTTCCACAGGAATCTATGGTCACCAGTCCTGAGAGCCTTCGGAACGGCAGTGGCAGCACAGATGACCAAATAAAAAGGTAGGAGAAGGGCTGTTTCTCTTTTACCTCACTTTTAACCTAGGTTAAAACAGGCCTCCTCAATTTAGGCCCCCTAGCTGTTTTTGGACTACAACTCCCATAATCCCCAGCCACAGTGGCCAATAGCCAGGGATTATGGGAGTTGTAGGCCAACATCTGCAGAAGGGCTGAAGTTCAGCAGCCCTGGTTTAGGAGCTGGACTACCCACTTGGGAAGGAGTTTGGTAGGAGAGGGTTCCGTGACTCCAGACTAGCCTCTGTACCCAAATTAACTTTCTCCTACCCAGAAAGCGCTGGATGTGTGAACAATCTTATTGTATTGCAGTCTGGAAGCCCTGGAGACTTATTTCTGAACAAATGTGCATTGAGTCAGGCTGTAAGGCTTACTTTGAAATTAGGTCTTGGAATCTGAAATCATTTTTACTAGAAACAAACTTTTCAGTGTGCTTTAAGTAAGAAAGAAGTACTTTTCACAGAGATCTCTTGTAAGACTTTCAAACAATGTATTTTGCCCTGAAGAGGGCCTCTTTGGCCAAAATGTACAAAATACAGCTGCAAGCTGTATCCATATTTCTATCTGCACACACCCCTTCCTGCAATCAGCAGTTCAAGCTTGCTCTGCTAGAGGAAAAGGAGGGAAGGAACATAGGAAACTGCCATATACTGAGTCAGACCATTGGTCTATCTAGCTCAGTATTGTCTTCACAGACTGGCAGAGGCTTCTCCAAGGTTGCAGGCAGGAGTGTCTCTCAGCCCTATCTTGGAGAAGCCAGGGAGGGAACTTGAAACCTTCTGCTCTTCCCAGAGCGGCTTCATCCCCTGAGGAGAATATCTTGCAGTGCTCACACATCAAGTCTCCCATTCATATGCAACCAGGGCAGACCCTGCTTAGCTATGGGGACAAGTCATGCCTGCTACCACAAGACCAGCTCTCCTCAACAAAGAGGAGCACCTATGATTACCATGTCTTTTGTTTTTACCATTGCTAATTGGGCAAAGAGGCATCTTTAATGTGATGGCTTGTGTGTGGGTGGGTGTCTGTCAGTCTCTGACAGCTCAGATCCCATCAGTGTATACTTGAAGCTAGGATTTTTCGTCCCAGTGTGCATCCCTTGTTTCCCTGGGGCTTCCCTTCGCTCTCAGACAGGGTGTGGCAAAAGTCAAGAACACATTTTATTTTCTCATAACTTTGGAACTATAGTAGATATCATTGTCTTCTTTAGTTCAGATAATGGTGTAGACTGTTAAGTTTCAAGACATTGAAAAGTGGACAATTCAAGAATGCTCTGCTATAGTGGACCTCTACTTTAAACAGGGATCCTCCATAATTGCTGAGCAAAAAGTGCAGAGGATTTTACAGGCCCCATCCAAACATGCCTTCAGAAGATGCATGTCAAAAACCTGTGAAAATGGCACTGTGGCAGATGCACAGTGGTCTGGTAGACCACACTGCCAGAACCGAGAGAAACATTGAACAAGTGCATGGAAACAGGCAGTCAAAGCCACACTGTAGATTCTACAGTGGGGATGTAGTTTTAAAAAGAAAAAAAGTCTGCAGAATCTTCTTTTAAAAAAATTAAGGTGCTTTTGTGGCATACCACCTTCCCAGCCACTCTCATCCACACAGGGGTATGAGTTAGCAGCCAAGAGCAGCCAAAAGTGTTTAAAACGTCACAGTAGGAAGGAGGCATGGCAGCTAATGTTCATTTATTATGGGGGCATGATCAGATAGCAGAAGAGAAACAACACAATGTATTCCTTCATACTGTGAATACTCTAGTGTGCCTGTATGGGAATATGTACCTATGGAGCCAAAGGTTTTTACAAAGCCATAGTGGCAGGGCGGCACAGAGTAATATTTTTTAAAACCAAATGCTGTCTTAACATCTTTCAGTTTCCACTATTTTGAATCATCTTTGCTGAGCTTGTGTGGAACCAGTTGCAAAGCCAGCAGAGATAGGGGTGAGAACTGGAAGGGAGAGTGGGTGCAATATCGGGAAGAGGAGGAGACAGGATACTGAGAGCGAAGGGAAGCCCCAGGGAAACAAGTGATGCACACTGGGACGAAAAACCCTAGCTTCAGGTATACACTGATGGGATCTGAGCTGTCAGAGACTGACCAGGAGAGGGATCTTGGTGTCGTGGTGGACAGCTAATTGAAAATGTCGACTCAATGTGCAGCAGCTGTGGAAAAGGCCAATTCCATGCTAGGGATCATTAGGAAGGGGACTGAAAATAGAACTGCTGATATTATAATGCCCTTATACAGAGCTATGGTGCGGCCACACCTGGAGTACTGCGTTCTGATCACCACACCTAAAGCAGGGCATTGTAGAACTGGAAAAGGTGCAGAAGAGGGCAACCAAGATGATCAGGGGCCTGGAGCACCTTTCTTATGAGGCAAGACTACGACACCTGGGGCTTTTTAGTTTAGAAAAAAGACAACTGCAGGGAGACATGATAGAAGTCTATAAAATCATGCAAGGTGGAAATGGATAGAGAAAAATTTTTCTCCCTCTCACATAACACTAGAACCAGGGGTCACCCCATAAAATTGATTGCCAGGAAATTTAGGACCAACGGAAGCACCTTTTCACACAATGCATAATCAACTTGTAGAATTCTCTGCCACAAGATGTGGTGACAGCCGACAACCTGGATGGCTTCAAGAGCGGTTTGGATAACTTCATGGAGTAGAGGTCTATCAATGGCTACTAGTTGGAGGGCTAAAGGCCACCTCCAGCCTCAGAGGTAGGATGCCTCTGAATACTAGTTGCAGGGGAGTATCAGCAGGAGAGAGGGCATGCCCTCAACTCCTGACTGTAGGCTCTCAGTGGTATTTGGTAGGCCACTGTGTGAAACAGGATGCTGGACTAGATGAGCCATGGGTATGAGCCAGCAGGGCTGTTCTTATGTAATGACCATAATAGTTCACAATAAACTAGTGCATGGAAATAAACTAGTGCATGGAGGGGGAATTTGGGCAAAGCGCAGAAGGAAATGCAGTGTACGAGTACAACCTGCACTGACTCCACATAGGATTAATTGTGAAAGTCCACAGAACCTTCGGCATTTTATGCCTCCATCTGGAAAGGTTCTCCTACAGCAGGCAGAGGAGACAGTAGGGTTGCCATGCCCCCCATCATTCCAGGTATCACCCAGATTTTATCATCTCACCAGGATTGCTTAGCCCACCCAGATTCACCCAGATTTCAGATTTCGTTTTTTTAAAAAAGCTAAGCTCTAGCCCTTGTAGAAGCGGAGCTATGGAGCCAAGCGTGCAGTCACTATTCTGCTCAACCACTGGACTTGGATTAAGAGAGGAAGAGCACAGGAGGCTATCTGGCAGGGTTTCACAGGAGGCTATCTGGCAGGGTTTTCACTTTTTTTACAGTATAGTAATCCCCTGAGGAATGTTGCCTTGTTTGTTATCAGCAGGGGATCTCTATCAAGCAGTTGAGAGGATAGCTTGCTTTTGATGTGAATCAATACCAGCCTACCAGGCTGTGTATTGTAACGTTTAAGGACTTTCTTGACTTTACATTCAATGCATGCCTACTTAGAAGTAAGCACTGTCGGTTTCAATCAGATCTTCTCTCAAATGTACAGAATTTGCCGAATTCTGTACATTTCTGCAAAATATACAGAACTCTGTACAGAAGTGTACAGAATTGCAGCCTTAATTAAAAAGCTGTGCTTTTTTTGTTGTTGTTGTTGTTCTGTTGCTGCTGTTAATATGTCAAGAAAAATGGCCAGGCAAAGACATCTTCCCCAACTATAGTTGGTAGATATCCAGAGCAAATACAAGTCAACTGGAAAGTGCAGCTGCTAATTTGCACATGCAAATTATTTGCAATCCAATTTGCATAAGATGCAAATTAGGCACCCTGAACTGGAGAGCCAGAATATGGCAACCCTAGGAGACAAGCAAGAGACAACAGGAATGAGTGCAGAAAACTCTTGCTTGCCTTGTCTTTCACTGCAACAAGGAATGTCAAGGCACATTATCTGGGTTGTGACCTGGCAATCCCTGGCCAGGGCTTTATATCTTGCAGCAGAAAAAGCGAGAGGAGATCATTCCATTCTAAGCCCTAGCTCTTTAATGGAGGAAAGTAAATATTTATCATGTCCCATCTTCTGGAAGCAAATTATAGCTAAAGCTTTGTGATAACTCCCGTGCTGTTTTAGGGAAGATCAATGCAATTTTGTAAAGATTAACAATTGCCAAAGGGCACAATTTATTCCTCATGACCTCTCCTGCATTTTAACTTCAAATGCGCTTATGAACAATAGTTTCTTCATTTGGTTCAATGAACTGAAGCAAAATTTTACTAGGATGCCACAAACCAAGGAACACTTGTAAGGTTCTCCACACATTTATCCACATCTGATTTTTGTGCTGTGCCCATTTTAATGGAAAAGCACATATTTAACAGCACTCAGCCCAGATTTTAAGAGCCAAAAAATACCTTGTTTGACTGAATTTTAATTGATTACATCCATACAGTAAAGTGTGACAATTTAGAAGTATCTATAGATGCTACAAAAGTTACAAGACAAAAATACAATGTCACAGGGTCGCCACTATCCTTACTGACCCTACTGCTATTCCTTTAACAGCAGCCGTTTACTTCCCACCATATCTCTAAGCCAAAAAAAGCTTCACTTGCTAAATCTCTATGAGGCTGTTCACACGTGCAGCTAAGACCAGGTTAAGGCAGCCAAACCCGCTCTTGGATGCGCATGTGAAACTGTGGGAGCCAATTGGCTGCTGGCACGGCCATGGTGGCAGATCCGCCTGCAAAGCCAGCCTCTTAAGCGGAATTAAGGAAGCAAGCACTCCCTTAACCCTATTTTTTGCATCGTATTCAGTGCCAACCTCGTTTTGCCAACACTATAGCAGTGATGGGTGTCTGCCCATTGCTGCTGGGATCCCCACAATGTACCATGCACTCACACGGTGCATTATGGGATTCCTGGGGGCTGGGATGACATGTCACGGGCCCCCGACCCTCCGCTCTGCTAGGGCCAGCAGATGATCATCTAGGTGCCTGGGAAGCATGCTCAGCAACAGAGGAGCGGTCATCTGTGGGGAAGGTAAGTTCAAGCAGCCTTCCCCACTGCCCACCCTCAAACCTTTCTCACTGATTGTGAGAAAGGGCTCTATATGTCAGTTAGCTGTTAAAAGCCATAGGAGAAGAACCAATAAATAGTTGGCAACCCTATGATAGCCCTGAGCTTGTACAAAAGAAGAGATGGCCAGCAGTTCAGTATTACAGCTTTGTATCTCTAATGGTTGTACAGAAGAAGGAATTCAACAGCTGTGAACTCTTGCTTTGTGGCATGACGATATCCCCCTGTCAAAATTCTCCCTCCCACACCCTCCAACATCAGCACTGAAATCCAACTATTCCTAATATTTAGCTTTTGTGGGTAGAAACACTGCATTGCAATGAAAGAGATGTAAATTGGAATACACTTGATGTTTAACCTACTTGGGTATAGAGCACATATTTTAAAACACATTCCTAAATCATGAACTAATTTTTTCACAAAAAAAGAGCTAGATACCCAAAAGCCAGACTTTGACTTTATGGTTGGCTAGTGTTGCCCCCATCTTTACCTAGCAAGAATCTGCCTTTTTCTGATGCACAACAGCAAAAAATTCAGTAGGTACTGTTTTCTCTTTTACTGCATCTTCATGCTGAGGAAAGCTGCACCTTGGAAATTCATCTACCCACAATGCAGCTGCAAAAGGCAAAGAAACCGTATAAGCAAATAAAAGAACAAGTTGTTCTAGTAAGAACTAATCAGCCTACTCTCCTTTCACTATCTCTACATCTGTACTAAATTTGATACAAATTGAGATCCACAAGTTAGATCTCTTGCGCCTCAAATGTTCATGTGTCCATCATCTTAGATCGGGGTGGATGTCATCATTACAAACCACCATTGAGGTGTCCCTGTGTGTCACTAACCACAGCTGTTCTAAATCTGGTTCAAATCGGTTAGACAGTCCTTATTAGTGCACTTGCACCTCAAAGGTTTATGCATCTGCTATCTTGGATTGGGATGAGTGACATCATCACAAACTACACCATTGGGAATCTCTATGTGCCCCTAAGCTGTACCCAATTTGGTTCAAATGGGTTAAGCAGTCCACAAATTAGTCGGCTTGCACCTCAGATGTTCACATGGCCGCCATCTTGAATTGGAGTGGATGACATCATCACACGCCACACCATCAGGGCATCCCTATGTGTCCCTACAGCAGTAGCAAATTTGGTTCAAATCGGTTAGGCGGTTCACAAGTTAGCCCATGTGTGCCTCAAAGGTTTATGCATCTACCATCTTGGATTGGGATGGATGACATCATCACAAACTACGCTATTGAGGTGTCCCTACAACTGTACCCGATTTGGTTCATATTGGTCCAGGCGTTGCGAAGTTGATGGCGGGGGGCACACATGGACGGAGACACACCGAGAATGCCAGATGATCTCATAAGACTACTGGAAAGTAGGCTAAAAAAGTGGCAGCGTTATGGGCCACTATGCAAGGGACAAAGAAAGTCCTTGGAGACTGTAAACGGTGAGGGGTATGTAGGCTTGGACATATTTGGGATCCAAAAGATTTATTCAGGTAGCATCAAGGAAAAACCTATCTCACTAAACTCAATTGTAAACTTCTTGTGATAGCCATAGGAAGTTGCCTTCTACTGAGTCAGACCATTGGTCCATCTAGCTCAGTAGTGTCCACACAGACAGCCATGAAGCACATCCTCTGTCCTAGAATTACTTACTGGGTGGGGTGGGGGTGGGGCTGCTCTTGTGCTTTTAACAGCACTTGATTTGCAGAAATAAACAAGAAAAGCTTTTCATAGCATGGAGATAGATGTTATAATCTAGTGCCTGAACATCTAAGTGTTACAGGCACAGTGATATAGGCCAGTTGAAAAGTTGGCAACTTTGTTCAGCCTACTTCTTTCTCTGAACATGACAACTTTTAGCAGACAGCAAAGTGACTTTGTCTCCCCCTCAGTCCTTGAGTTGGTACTTTCCCTGCCCCGCCCCGCCCCACTGGCTGTCCTCATTTCAACAGCTGTGTTTGAGAGAGAAATGCAGCAGTCAGAGCTTCCTTGGCCCTTCATAAAGACACAGTGACCCAGGGAAAACGTCAGCTATTGAATTTCCCACAGCCATGTAAAAGTTTAAAGGCATTAGAATTCTACAGCAGTGGGGGGGATAACCATACATAGTCCTCCCCTTTATCAATTTGCAGCAGCAAAAAAAAAAAAAAAGGCATTCCTGAAGTCAGGTATTTTGTAGAGAGAGTTTCTGTACCTGCAGAAGCTGCAGAATATCACCAAGAGGGCCTGTTGCAGTGATGAGGGAAGGTACACCTAGTAGAATCTTTCTGTGCAATTCTCTCCCAAAGTCTCTCAGAGCCTGGACCTCATGATTTTAGTAATCAACAGGCAGATTTGCCAACTCTTTTACGGGTCCTGCTCCTGTATCTTTAACAACATCCTGAAATGTAACACTAAAAGCAGCTTTTATTGACAGGGAAATAAACTAGCACTAAAAATAGCATTTTTACATGTCAAATTGCTGTTAAAGGGCACAGGACAAAGAGATAGAATGATAATTGGCAACTCTTATGGTTAGAAATTTAATTTGGTTAATAGTTTTAGATTATCATTTGCTACCATTTTTTTCTGAGTGGGCTTTTGTGCCTTTTACTGCTGCATGGCAGGAAAAAATGGAACAGGTTAGTTTCTTCAGCACAGAGATACAATTATGGGGAAAGCTTCAACTAATGATTTTTGCCTGCTTCACAGCGGCTAAACCCACGGTACCTTTTCCCATTAAAAAGGTAGTAATGCTACTTTCAGATTATTTCCCCCCAAAACACATTTATAAATGGTGACAATTAAGGGTAAATATGTCAAACTGTTGTCTACCAGAGTTGCTACATTTCTCCTAGCCCTGCTCCTGTGCTTTGAAAGTGAAATGAATGGTGAACAGGTAGAGTTGCCCTGTTTGTAGAATTCTCTCCCCTGACACATGTGATTGTCCTTTGGACCCAATGAGGGCCTTTATATTTTCCCAGGCCTTTTTAGAAATCATTGCTTTAGAACTATTTTAAACTGCTGTAGTGATTGTATTGTTTTGTGTGTTTTGCTTTAAATTTGTTTTTATTGTTTGTGCCGTTGCATATTTTTTAAAAAAACAGGTAAGTGGCCTAAAATATCTTAAATAAAAAGCAGTCAAGTTGTGCTGGCTTTGTCTAATGTTACTAAAAGTGGGTATTCATTCACAAGCTTCTTTCTTCCCAGTTCTATTTTACTGTGGTGTCCTTCTGGGTTGCATTATTTAAGTACACCTGTAGATCAAAACTGGCTAAGGAAGCCATTATTTTCTGACAGGCCCAATTTATTGGCACAGTTAGTAGTTAATTAACACATTAAGGTGCTGAAGCATGAAGGTATTTTACCCAGAGGTCCTCTCAAATTTAATTTATGGCTAAATCTCCTGGACAAAATGGTAAACATTCACTCCAACTAAAACAACTAGCATCTACTAAAAACAACATGGTTGCCATTCATTGGTCAAAGGGCAGCACATGTTTTGTTGGAAAGAATGGGGATGTATAGATTGCGGCAAGGCACAATCAGCTCACTAAACCCCAGAGCCATGGACACAGGACAATAATTAGCTCGTTTTCATCAAATCTAATTCCTTGAGTCAAAGCAGCAGCAAGCAAAGACAAATATTCCTAAAAAGATTATCTTTAGAATGTGCCAAAGGACAAGTGAAAAGCAGGAAATGGAGGTGCCCATAAGTCAAGAAATGCAGCTCAAAGAAGCAATTAATGTCATATAGCCAGGGGGAGCAGGAAAGCCTCAGAACAACCAACTTTTTTCTCCCTAGCTAAATGGTGACCCTGATTTATACTTTGTGGCAGGCCCTTTATACTTGTAAAATTATTATTTTATTTAAAATGCACAACAGTCAAGGCTTCAGCAGGTGCCAGAGTCTGAATTTGATGCCCCTCTGTTAGGGTGACTGGATTTGAAGGACAGAGCTCCTGTATTTATTTATCTATTCAAGAGAGAATTATTTCAGAAGGGCCAGCTTTGTCATTTCTCCATGACATCTGTCAAAATCCTAGCCTCTGCACAATTATTCAAGGTAGAAGAACTTTTTTATTTTGTTTGGTCCCTCTAAAACCATCACATTTAAATTAGATAAAAGAGACAACACTCCACCCAGCAAAAGCCCATGATAATCATCCAATCCCAACAGTTTTAATTTGACCAATAGCTAGCTTCTAAAATATCTCTCACCATTCAACTCCAGTGTGCTCAATTTTCAATATCAAACTTATACCAAAATTGCTTCACTGGCACCAGCCAGCATTATTCCAAACACCTAGAGACCTGGGCACCTGGCTCATAGCTAGCCAGTACTTATTTCCACTTGCTACTGCTTGCAAAATCCTTTCACATGGTGAAAGTATTGCCCTCCCCATCATGCAAGACTAAACATCTCTGTCATCCAAGTCTCCCTTTCTGCTGACTGATCAAAGGCCACCGCCACCCATTCCATTCCCTTTGCCTTGGCTGCAAACTGCAGATTACAAAGACACTTTCCACACTCCTTCACACCTGCATTGCTAATTGAAGTGGAGTGGGCAATGAGAAGGATGCTGTAGCAAGCAGTAGCAGCCATTGAAAGGGCACACACCCCCTTGCTCTTCTATGGGAATCCTATAGGGAAGTACAAGCCGCCTTGATTCAAACCACGGCTCAAATCAAACCAGCCCAGTCCGGGTGGTCCAACTTCAAATTGGACCAGTCCCCAGTTCTAAGAACTAGCTCACAGACTAGTTCAGGTATACTTGTGAAGGGGAATCTGGTGATGATTCCCTTTTACAAGTAAAGGAGGATTCACCAGCCTAAGGATGGAGGGAGGAGAGTGAAAGGGTACTTTTTACATTTAACTTTCAGGCAGTGGGGACAGTGGAGGCAGTGGCAGACTTTGACGGTGGCGGTGGGGGCTCCTCTAACCCCACCACCGGCCTTCCAAATGTCAGCCTGGGTCAGCTACAGCCTGGTTTGGGCCTCTGCACATGCAGGAAGGTAACAAAAATGACCTCTATGTATGCGCAGAGGCCCAAACTGGGCCACAGTCAGCCTGGGATATCATTTGGGAGGCTGGCAGGGGTGGTGGAGGAGGAGCCCCCATAGCCAATGTCTCTGCCTCCACCATCCCCACCACCTGAAAGTTAAAGGTAAAAAGTACCTTTTTATCATTATTTATTGATTATTTATTGATTATTTATTTATTTATTTGATTTCTATGCCACCCTTCCAAAAATGGCTCAGGGCGGTTTACACAAAGAAATAATAAATAAATAAGATGGATCCCTGTCCCCAAAGGGCTCACAATCTAAAAGAAACATAATATATAGACACCAGCAACAGTCACTAGAGGTATTGTGCTGGGGGTGGATAGGGCCAGTTACTCTCCCCCTGCTAAATATTTCAAGAGAATCACCACGTTAAAAGGTGCTTCTGTTGCCCAGTTAGCAGGGCTTTTTGCTCTCCCCCCCCCCCGCAACTAGGGAATGCCCTTTACAAGTATACCCCCCGAACCAACCCGCAAACTGGTTCAACCTGGTTCTATGGCTGAACTGGTCTGGACTGGTTCAGCTGAGCCTGAGACTGGGCCGGGTCAGTTCGAATCCAGTTCAGATTTGAACTGAACCAGCAAAACCAGTTCCGTGCACACTTTCTAGCTCTGAATATGGTCCGATTATTTGTATAGAGTGCAGTGTGGGTGCCACTGGCTACATCAGGACCCAAAGGGTCAGAAAAGACCATAGGATATGTATTTGGCAATCCTGCCCTGAACATTGCAGCTTGCTTTCTACTTCTCCATGCACAGGAAACCTTGATTTTTAAAGAATTTTAACCTGTTAAAAGCATAGGAGCTCTGCCAGGAAAAAGAGACCACCTATCTCGAATGCTGCAGTCGGGAGTGGGACCATAAGGCATGTGTAGTGCATTTCCAAGTGCTGAAATCTCTTAGCACATGAAGAAATATGCCCTGCACATAAGTACTGTAAATGCCACATTGTGCTCTCCTCCACACCTTCCTTAATATTCCAAGACCATCTTACTTCAAATTCTTAATACAGAATTTGGAAAGGAAAATGAAATTTCATACATTTATTTTAAAAATGTATATACTGTTTTTTAATTTAAAAAGAGTACAATAATAGCACCAATAAAACAATATCACAGTATGAAACCACAAGCTGTCAGAATAAAACCAAATAAGATTTTAAAAAATTACACACACTGCAAAAAGACGCAGCCAGGTGAAAGACACTGATCAAAACATTAGAACAGCCACTTGAAGCTCTATAAAGACATAGCTCAATATTTGTTTTTAATGCACAATTCACTAATTTGCTATTTATATTTGGCCATAGTTGGTTTGGTTCAGCATGTAGTCTATTAACAGAAACAAGAAGTTCTGGTAGGAACTAATATGCCTACTTTCCTTCCAATATCCTTACAACTGTACCACATTTGGTCCAAATTGGTTCCCACTTGCACCTCAAAGGTTCCCATATCCACCACCTTGAACTGGGGTGGATGACAACATCAAAAACTACACCATTGAGGTGTCCCTTCATGTCACTCACTACAACTGCACCTAATTTGGTCCAAAACGGTTAGGCAGTCCACAAGTTAGCCCACTTGTGCCTCAAATGTTCATGAAAATGCCATCTTGAATCGGGGTGGATGACATCATTACAAACTACGCCCTTGGGCCATCACTATGTGTCCCTAATGCTGTTACAAATTTGTTTCAAATAGGTTAGGAGGTTCATAAGTATGCCTCAAACGTTCATGCGTCCACCATCTTGAATGAGGTGGGTGACATCATCACAAACTACACCACTGAGGTGTCCCTTTGTCACTCTCTAAAACTCTACCAAATTTGGTTGAAATCAGTTAGACCAGGGTTGTCAACTCCTCTGCCCGTGAGCCAGATCCAGCCCACTCAGCTCCTTCCTCCAGACGTCTGACCTTCCTTCCTTCCCTATGCTGTGCCACGCAGCTCCTTCCTTTCCCCTCCCCCTGCCAAGTGTCAAAGCACCAGTGGCTTCCTTTCTGCTCCTTCCTTCCTCCACTGAAGTGGCAGCATCCAAAGTGCTGGCTGGCTTCCTTCTTTCCCTGGAGCCACTCCTTCCTTTTCCCCTCACCCCATGCCATACCAAAGTGCTGGCTGGCTTCCTTCTCCCCCACTCCTCCATTCCCTTTCCCTTCCTCTCCTCTCTCTCTTGTCAATCCTTCCTGTCTCATCCCCTTTCCCTCTTTCCCCTTTGTCAATCCTCCCCCACCCCCTCTCTCTGTCTTTCTTTCCCCCTCTCTTGTCAAGCCTCTCCATCCCCATCCCCATCCCCATCCCCATCCCCTTCTCCCCTTCCCCCTCTATTTAGTCAAGACTCCCCATCCCCTTTCCCTCTTTCTTTCCTGCTTGTCAAACCTCCCCCACCCCTTTTATTTTTCCCTTTCTCTTTATCAAGCCTCTCTACCCCCTTATCTCTTTCCCCCCTCTCTTTCCATCCTGTCAAGCCTCTCCACCTCTCTCTCTCTCTCGTCAAACCTCCCCCAGCCCTGTTCTCTCTGTGTCTCTTTCCTTCTCTCTTCTCCCCTCTCTCTGTTGTCAAGGCTCCCCCACCCCACCCCCCACTCTCCTCCCCCACTTTCTCTGGTCATTGGGAAGTATGATAGATAGATTTCCCCCAAAAAACCTACCAAAAATTATTTAAATTTTCCTGAGCATTTTCCAGTGTAAAAGTAGTGCATTCAGTTAATTTAAATGGCAGGGCAAATGGGGGGTGGGGGAGAAAAAGGATGAAAGAGCGGGGAGAAGGAGGAGGAAGACAGAAGGGGGTGCAAGATGGGTGCGAGGTGACAGAAGGCAGCAAGAGGCTACGTGTGTAAACCCACCCACCCACCCACCAAGAGGTGCATCGGAATCTAATCCAGCCCACCACCAGATTTGAGATTGAGACCCCTGGGTTAGATGGTCCACAATTTAGCCCACTTACGCCTGAAATGTTTACACAACTGCCATCTTGAATCGGGGTGGGTGACATCACAAACTACACTATTGAGGTGTCCTTATATGTCCCTACAATTGTAATCAATTTGGTCAATATTGGTCCAGGCATTGCAAAGTTGGTTGGTGGGACAAACACACATACACCCACTGCTGGGTAATCTCATAAACTTTGGCTAAAAAACACAGAACTTTTCTTACTGTCTTCTTTTCCTGCTTATTTAGCTGGGAAACAATTGGGTAACAAACATGACACCTGCTTTCTAGAAAGACCCCTACAGCAGGATTCACTTTACAGTTATCACCTGCCAAGTCAGATATGCTTTTAGTTATTTAAGGCCTCAGGGCGAAAAGGCATTCTTTCAAATAAAATTTTAAAACACTCTCTCCAGGTCAAGAGGTGTCAACGCTGATTTTGAACAATGATGCTCACCAGAAACAAAATACCAATTGAAGTTCAGAGTAAATAGATCAGAAAGGGAAGAGAGTAACATCTTGCTTCTCTAAGGAGCTCAATACATGGGGTTAGCGCATTTTATCCTCACAACAACTTGTATTCTTTCTAGTAATCTTTTATGTTTTGTTGTTGAGATGTTTGTCCCAGTGTGGGTATCCTGTAAAGTGGGGGGGGGGAGTGAGAAGGGAGGGAAATGAGAAGGAGAATATGGAGCTGTTCCTGAATAATCTTTTAATTAAATCTACATAAGATTACTTTGTGTTTATGAGGGAAGCAGCTATAAAACAACATAACCTTTCCTGTAAGTTCTACTAGATAACACTGACACTTCTATCACTACTTTTGAGAAATATGAGTAAGAAATTGCACAGCAACAACAAACCTGAGGCATATATTTTTACAAAGAGTGTAAGCAAAATAGTTATTAGAAGTGGAGAAAAAAAATACTTGATTATATAGCAGAGTCCAGTAACATCTCAGTTTTTAAGTTTTTTAAACTGTTATTCAAAAGAACCTAGTTAGTTAATTATCCTCATGAACTCATGATGCTTTTAAGTGGTATTTTAAATGCTCACTGCTGTGGAGATGGCTGCATTCCACCTGCTCTCCCACCCATAGATTGAGTGATTGCATCCTCTGGGAAGCTATTTAACAAGTCTGTTAATTCAGGGCTTAATTTAAGCTTCGCTAGGCTCAGCTCTAGATCCTATTTCTCATGCCTAGGTTTAGTCCTAACAATACAGAAGTGCCCTTAAAACATGTCCTGAATAAAACTCCATTCACATTAAGTAACCCAAACCAATATCTACCAGGTCAGGACTTACAGCCAAGTTTGATTCTAGGCATCTCTCATTTTCAAAATCAACCACTGTGTTTATTTACAATTCAAGGCATAGTAAATCATAGGTTTTTAAAAATTTAGTCATGACTTAGCACCATTTAAATCAAGACAAGTTAGCTATGACTAACCTAAGTCCCGTTATTTTCAATAGGACTCAGGAATCCTAACTTTCTTTGGATGCAACCTAATATCAACAACGTCTGCTATAAAATTAATGCACCAGATTTTGATGTGATTCCAGATCTGTTGTGCTTAGAAGAATTTCCAATTAGATTTTTTATTTTAATGATAGGGTGGAGATTTATAACTTGGAATTTAAGATTTTACTAGTGCCAGATCTGTGAAGAAAAAACTCTGGTCTGCTCTTGTGCCTTTAGCAATTTGCAGTTAGGCCAAACTGTTCACAGCATGCACTAACACTGCTAATGAGGCCATCCACACAACCAAAAACTGAGTAGGACAAATGTCCTACTCAAGTTTGGGAGCTGTATGCCCTCCCAATTTTTGGTTGTGTGGGAGCAAACATCTAGGAAGGAGGGAGAAGTGACTGTGTGGAATCAAGGTAGGAGGAAAACCTGGGTAGAACAGCTTTTCATCCTACCTTGGTCAAATACTGGGTATGAAAGCTGGGTAGGACAGTGCAGTCCTATCCAGCTTTTCCTCCTACTTTGATTCCATACAATGACTTCTCCCTCCTTCCTAGATGTTTGCTCCCACACAACCAAAAATTGGGAGCACACACAGCTCCCAAACTCGAGTAGGACACTTGTCCTACCCAGTTTTTGGTTGTGTGAATGGCCTCTTTGTTTGCACATCAAGAAACTTCCGTCCTACTAACTAGGCAAAGAGGGCCTTTCAATATGGTGATCATCTTTATATTTCATAGGGGGAGAGGAGCTAGCCCTATCCAACCCCAGCATAGTATCCCTCCAGTGGCTGTTCCTGGTGTCTACCTTGTGTTTCTTTTTAGACAATGAGCCCTTTGAGGACAGGGGACCTTCTTGTTCTTCTTTTATGTAAACCACTTTGAGAATTTTTCTATTGAAAAGTGGTGTATTAACAACAACTACAACTAGTATTATTAAAGAGCAGAAGCCAGTAAAAGGGGGGTGGGAAAGAGGCATCTGTACTCATCCACTTATCAAAACCCACTAGATCAGGCCTGCTCAGCTTAGGCCCCCCCCAGCTGTTTTTGAACTACAACTCCCATAATCCCTGGCCACAATGGCCAATAGCCAGGGATTATGGTAGTTGTGGGCCAGCATCTACAGGAGGGCCGAAGGACTAGATCAATTGTGGGTCTCATGCAGGGCTGAGAAAACTTCACCTGCAGAAATTTTCTCTTCTGAAAGACAAAAGTCCTCCTTTGCATCTGGTCACCTTAAACCTAAGATGAAACAGAGAGGGTTTTTTTCAGGTGCTCTCTCCCGCCTCTCAGTACTTAGGTTTTGGGAAATATTATGTTTCAGAGGCTGTAGCTTCCCTTGGAGTTCATAAATGTACCCTGAGGACAAGGTGAAGACCTTTACATTTTGCCTTTCAAGCTAAGAAAATAGTTCATTGAATTGCAAGACTGCAAAGGACCTCTGGGGTCAATCAGTTTACAGCCTGCCCTTTAGAGTGATCCCTTAGCCTCAAAGCATCCATAGTGCTGTAGCTGAAACTAAAAACATGCTCATACCTGGAAGAAAATAATACAGAAGTGGGAAGGAGGGGAGGGGGGACAAAAGGTTAAAAAGATACAATATATTCCAAATCCGCCACACTTCAGCTTCATGTAGCTATAACTATGATGCACACAAAGATAGACAACATTAGAGTGTATGATGTATCATTCCAAAAGGCTGACTAAATTAAAACACTTTTACATCTGCAAAAGGGTATCAAAATAATTCAGACAATCCTTCATGACAGTCTATTCTGGTGATTATCGTAGGAGAGAGAAATGGAGACATTGCCAGTTACCTCAAGAATGAAATTACATATAAACCAGCTACTCTGTTTAACCCTTATTCTGAGTCATGATTTTTTAAAACTCATAAGTGGGGCTTCCTACTCCCAAATAGCCCTATTGATTACATTTAATGCCCCCCAACTTTTCCAGACTACAAAACCTACAATAGCATATCGGGAGTGCAGTGGTGACCCCCAAACTCCAAGTGTGGCACCCTGTGTGACTGCACAACTCACTGAGAATGTGAGTTGTTAGCTAAGAAAAATGAACATTTCAAACCCCATACTAATGAGAATCCGTGCTTCAACATCTCGTTCTCAGCATTTCAGCTGAAAGGATACACTGCGACTGACCTAAAGGTAATCATCACGATCTGGAACCTGGTCAAGTGCATTCTACAGGCCAGTCCCTCACATCATTTGCTTGGTTTCTTGCCAGCTGTTCTTGGGCACACAATTCTTGGGTACACACAGTGCCAACAAATAATTTTAATTGGTTTTATATCATAATATCATTTTATCCTGTTTTTATATTTGTTGTATTTCAACTTCTGTACACTACCTAGGGATGCACATGTCAGGCAGTATAGAAACATGATAAATAAATAAAACAAACAAACAAGACCTGCTGTTCAACCACGTCAAACAGGGATAACAGTGGTTCTCTCTCTCTCTCTCTCTCTCTCTCTCTCTCTCTCTCTCTCTCTCTATCTATCTATCTAAAGTATTTATACCCCGCCCCTCCAGTACACTACTGCTAGGGGCGGCTCACAATATAATAAAAAGTTACAGTGTAAAATTAGACTAATAAAGTTAACCAAATTTAAGTTAAACAAGTTAAAAGACCAAGCTAAAACCACATTTAAAATTAATTTTTGTAAATGTTTCAGATTAAAAGTTATTTTAAAAGCTAAAAACTGAGAACCATAAAACCTAAAGAACCTAACAGATATAAACAGAGTTGAAACATTAAAACGCCACTTTAAAAAGATGTTTTTTCAATTGTTGTTGTTTTTTAAACCACTGAGGGAGGGAGCATGGCAAAACACTTCGGGTAGGGCATGCTGAAACTGAGGCACCACAACCGAAAAGGCCCTGTCTCTAGTCCCTGCCAACTGGATCTCTGTCAGTGGTGGGGCAGAACCAGGAGCAGGACCTGAGATGCTGAGCGGAGGGCCCTGGCAGATTCAAATGGGTGAATGCAATCTGACAGGTACTCCAGCCCCAAGCTGTGTAAAGCTTTAAAGGTCAAGACCAGCACCTTGAATCTAGCCTGGAAGTGGACCGGTAACCAATGAAGCTGCCGGAAGATGGGTGTGACACTCGTGAAGTGGCTTGCGCCCATAAGCATCCTTGCAGCAGCATTCTGGACCAGCTGAAGCTTCCGAACAGTCTTCGGGGCAGCCCCACATAGAGCGCATTGCAGTAGTCCAATCTGGATGTTACCAATGCATGAGTGACTGAGGTCAGGTCTGACTTCTCCAAGTAGGGTTGCAGCTGGCATACCAGCCATAGCTGGTAAAAGGTACTTCTGCACACTGTCACCACCTGTGCCTCCAAAGACAGCGTCAGGTCCAGAAGCATCCCCAAGCTGTGGACTTTGTCTTTCAGAGGGAGTGTGACCCCACCCAAGACCAGATTTACCTCACTACTTGGATGATCAGCTCTACCAACCCAGAGCACTTCTGTCTTATCTGGATTAAGTTTCAACTCGTTTGCCTCCATCCAGTCCAGAACAGCTTCCAAGCCCGGTTCAGAGCATCCACTGCCTCCCTGGTGTCTGCTGACTTAAAAGATAGGTAAAGTTGGGTGCCATCAGCATATTGTTGGCACCCATGGATGACCTCTCCCAGAGGTTTCATGTATTTGTTAAACAGCATAGGGGACAGAATAGATCCCTGTGGCACCCCAAAGGCCATGGGTGGAGCAGGCATCCCCCAGCACCACCTTCTAAGTACGACTCTCCACATAGGAGTGGAGCCACTGTATAACCGTGCCTCCGAGTCCCAACCCGGAGAGACGTCCCAGAAGGATACCATGGTATCGAAAGCCACTGAGAGTCCCTCAACTGAATGTGGTTTGCACAACTTTATGAATGTGGTTGCATCTCTGGGGGTATGTCTGAATTGTTGTGGTTCATAGTGCCTATATAGGTCAACTTCTTGCTTAAGAGAACCTCTGCCAGCTGCAAACTGGGAAAATAGTTATCCCCCTGCACAATCCTCTGAGGGCAGATTCAGATGTACACAGCCCTGGACACGTGGTAACATCAGGGCCATGGCAGCCCTTTTTGGAGGCTGTGTCCCATTAGGAGAAATGAGAAAAGACCACATATGTACTGTGAATGATTGATCCACTGATGCCAGGCTTATTGAAGCTGACATGTTGTGGTCGCTGCTGTTGTGATCCTTTTGGCTTTATTCTGGTGGCTAAAATCCCTGCTTCTGCAAGGTCAGATGCTTATGAACTTCTTCCAAACACTAGGTCTGATATTGTGGGAGGGGCTGGCTTAATCTGGCCTAACTCAGGAGCACAGTACTATGCAGTGCCTCAGACTATATTTCAGACACTATATTCTTTCAAGGTTAATTGAGCTTGCAAGGAGAAACAAAATGGAAGTTTCTAAAGAGAAACAGGGGCCACATTCACACATAATTTGGAACTGCAGTTGAAGGGGCCAGAGGTTCCACAAGTATTACATCCAAATGCATGCAACTGAGGTTCCACGCAGTGACATACCTAAGATTTAGATTTTCTGCCTCTGATCTGAACCCACAGGTTGTAGCGAGTTTCATTGCCACAGCCTGAGGTTTGATGAAGCCTGCATTCCATCTGAATTCGGAACCATAGGCTGCGTCCCCTGGAACCAGAGTTGAGGGAGAAAGCTCCTCCCTCAACTCCGGCCATGATAGACTGTTATTCCTTCATGGAAGAAGGAAGCCCACACAGCCAGTTCCCGCTCCTCTACACAGTCTCCCTGACTACAGAGAGGGAGCTTCCCATTACATCCGAATTTGGACAGGAGAGCGGGGGAGGGGAAGCAGAACTGTGGGTCCAGTGGATCCACAGTTCCATGTTATGTGCAAATATGGCCTGAGTGTTTTCTCCTATCCCCAAAGGCTTAAATGGGGGCATTGGATAGAAACCACCCCACCATAAGGTCCATTCATTTTGGGGTGGTTTTCTACCATGCTCCACATTTTTATTAATAACATAAATACATAACTGGTAAGGGGCCATACTTGTAGATATATTATGTAACAAGTGCAGGTAAGAGTATGACAACAAGAGCATAGCTGGGAGTGCAGTGTTTGTTGTGCTTGTTTACGCACATTTATGCAGCTAGGGGTAAAAATCTACTCCAACATCTGGATGAGGGCTAAAGACCTATAGCTGCAAAAATCCAACAAGACCATTTTGGTCACTGCATTACTGAAACAATACTGCCTCACATGCCCAGACTTTATGGCCATAATATCACCATAGTGTGACAGTCACGAGAAAGAGTTTTTCCTGATTACCAGATAAGATCCAGCAAGCCCACATTAGCTGGTGGGAAGGTAGTTAAAGGAAGGACACTTTGTCCTAGTTAAATCAGGTTTCTCTAGTAAATGTACACAGTAAGGATCAGTTTGATCATTTCTTTGTCCATTATATATCTGGTTGTCATTAGGTGTGACAAATCCTTTAAGAAGCTCATATGCAAATTTCTGCATCAGCCCTATCCCCTTTTCAAAATCAGAGAGTGACAGTGGTGGCAGATGACACCACTGTTCTTCCAATGCTGGTGTACCACATACAGCCAAATATGGTAAATTTTAATATGAGATCTGAAATCAAGCAACAAAAGAAACAGTATGAGGTACTAAACATTCATCAGTTGCGAGAGCACATTGGAAAAGATACTATACATTGCATTCTGTTTATTCATGCAGTTAGTGGATGTAACACTATATCGGTTCTCTGTGACCATGGGAAAGCTAAAGATGTTCTCCACATCACAAGAAGTTAGGCTACAACCTAAGAACAGAAGTAATAGTTAATCAATTCAGGATGGAGTTGGTAAAGCTGGATTCTGAGTCCTTGTTAAACTGTTAACTGAAAATTTTAAAAACGTCTTGAGTACACAGCACTACTCATACACAAAGATGGCTGCTACAAACAACCAGAAACCTCAGCTGCAGAAATATCCACTAACAGATAAAGCAGCATATTTCTACAGACTAAACAGTGCACCTTCAGGTAGTTACATAACAGACTCTTGAGCTACAAGACTGGGGACTCTCTGTAGAAGCTGGGGAATCCCAGTCTCTAGATAGGAGATTAGATCACGAATATTAGAGCTTGGAAACTGAAAACGAGGAGTTCATTCCTACTCTTGGAAGCCTCCTCAATCAACCAGCGCTTCTTTCTTCTTCTTCTTCTTCTTCTTCTTCTTCTTCTTCTTCTTCTTCTTCTTCTTCTTCTTCTTCTTCTTCTTCTTCTTCTTCTTCATTCAATTTCTAAACCGCCCTTCCAAAAATGGCTCAGGGTGGTTTACACAGAGAAATAACAAATAAATAAGATGGATCCCTGTCCCCAAAGGGCTCACAATCTAAAAGAAATGTAAGATAGACACCAGCAACAGTCACTGGAGGTACTGTGCTGACGGTTTACCTGATCCATATTCTTCATGCAGACACGACCCTCAAGGTAAGGTGTAACCCACAAGGATACCTCACGAACCCTGTCCCAACACAGATGGGCGTTAAACAAGGATGCATCTTGGTCCCGTTCCTTTTCAACTTTTTCATCAATGACATGGTGAAGCATCTTAGTAACCCAGACTTTCACCCACCCACACCCACCCAGTTGGCGGATAAAAGCATCTCCTCCCTGCTCTATGCCGACAATGCCACAATTCTATCTAGGACACCGACAAGCCTCAGAAGAGCATTACCAGCCCTAGCTCAGTACTGCATAAACGATCAACTAGAAATCAATTACCAAAAAAACAAAGTTATGGCCTTTGCCAGGAGACCCAAGACTCACCCCTAGAGTATAAAGGGATGCAGGATTGAGCAGGTCACCTGTTTCAAATATCTGGCAGTGGTCCTGCATGCCTCTGGCTCAAGAAAGGCCTTCAGCACTCCAAAAAGCTAGGTCAAAACTGGACTTATTAGAATCTCATGTAATTCAGAAACAGCTATTATTTTAAAGACAAAACTATTATGGAAAAAGGTGCTAGAGCAAGTAAATACCTAGCTAGAAAAATAAATAATAAAATTCAGTTCAAAACAATCAGACAACTTACGTCCAAAGACCACAGAAATTTAACAAACTACAGACATCTTGGAGGAACTAACTAAATTTTATGAAAATCTATATACTTCAGAATCTCTGCAACCAGATAGTATTCTCAAATTTGTAAATATGCATCTTCAGACTAAAATAACATCTTTTATTTCAGCTAAAATAATGGAGGATCCTATCTCAAAAACAGAAATTGCTCAAGCTATAACAGCCACTAAACTGGGCAAATGTCCTGGACTAGATGGCTTCCCAATGAACTTTTACAAAACATTTAAAGACAAACTCACCAAACCTCTTACTATACTATTTAATGATGCCTTAAATAATGGCAAAATTCCACAGAACTGTAAAGAAGCCCATATAGTGATAATTCCCAAGCCAAATAAGGATCTTACAAATCCCAGATCTTATAGACCAATAAGAGCTGATCTTGTGGTAGCAAGCATGATTTGTCCCCTTAGCTAAGCAAGGTCCACCCTGGTGGCATGTGAGTGGTTGCATATGAATGGGAGATTAGAAGTGTGAGCACTGTAAGATATTCAGCTCAGGGGATGGAGCCACTCTGGGAAGAGCAGAAGGTTTCAAGTTCCCTCCCTGGATTCTCCAACACAGGGCTGAGAGAGACTCCTGCCTACAACCTTAGAGAAGCTGCTGCCAGTCTGTGAAAATACTACTGAGCTAGACAGACCAATGGTCTGACTCAGTATATGGCAGCTTCCTATGTTCCTATCACTGTTAAATCAAGACACTAAACTATTCACAACAATATTGGCTAAAAGACTTAATAACTTTATTGGTCATGATATACATCCTAACCAATCTGGATTTATCCCTAAAAGAAATTTAGCAGATAACACAAGAAGCACCCTTAATATTATTCACTATGCTGAAAGGAATGAAACTCCTCTCACTATATTGGCTTTGGATGCCGAAAAAGCTTTTGACAAGCTAGAATCTAATTACCTACAACACCTACTGGACATACTTGAATTTGGACCATTAAAAACAAACAAAAAACCTCTGTATATGACACCCCAATAGCCAAGATACTGGCTAATGTACTATACTCAGAGGACTCCAAAATTCAGACTAGACAAGGCTGCCCATTATCCCCACTTCTATTTGCCCTTTCCATCGAACCCTTGGCGAATGCAATGAGATCATCAGTAAAAATTAAAAGACTTAAAATTAAGGACATAGGACATAAGATTAGTCTCTATGCAGATGACATCACTCTATACCTGACCAATTCATACCAAGCAATATTGAGTATAAAAAGTATCTTAGAAGACTTCAAGAGGCATCAGGTTTTAGCATCAATGTCAGTGAATCCATAATTGCTAATTATAATTCTTCAGTGAAAGAAATTTTACGGCTACAAAATGAGACACAACTCAAAGGGGCAAAAGAAAAGAAGTCATTAGGTATCTGGATACCTACTGATGGTGCCTCACTCATTGGGATTAACCATGTACCACTTTTTCAAAAGATTAAACAATATATCCATAATGGGGATTCTGTAAAGTTATCGTGGCTACAACAAATTCATTTAATAAAAATGATAATCTTGCAAAAAATCCTCTTTTTCTTTCAGACTATTTCATGTTCTATCTCTAAAGCCCAGATCTCACAATGGCAGCAGATACTGGACAAGTTTATCTGGAGTTATAAAAAACTAAGAGCAATACTAAAACAACAAACAAACAGTGGAGGTTTAAAATATTCAGATTTACAACTATACTATGACTCGACAATACTTTTGTGCTTATCTAAATTTATATTGTCTCACCATGACCAAATATGGGCAAACCTGGAGAATCGGTTTTGCTATCCATACAATGCTAAAGAAATGTTATGGCAAACCTGGAAGAGCAAACCATCGACATGCAAAGACAATCCATACTTATTAAACACCTTTCTAATTTGGGACAAATGGCATCATATATTAGCTCTATCCCCATCACCTATAACCCCGATTCACAGTCAACCTTTTTTTTTAACCTGGAGTGGAAGTTAAATCTTTTCAGTACTGGAGAAAACATGGACTTACAAAATTATATAATTTTGTTAGTAGAAACAAGATAATCTCAAAACAAGAGTTAATTGCAAAAACAAAAGATACACATCTCCCTTGGTATGAATATATTCAAATAACTCACATGATAACAACTATAGAAAAATCTTATTTGTTCTAAAACCTTTTTTGAAAAAATAATAATCGACAAATCTGCATATAACAAAGGACTACTTTCTCAAATATATGATGTATTATTAAATGTGAAACAGAACAGCACCTTATTATATACAAGTGAATTTTAGCCCGTTGAAAAACGGGCGCTAGTAATGCTTTCGGCCCCCGCCGCCAAACCGCCCTCCCAGCTGCCCGATCCCACCATTTGTACAGGAAAGAGGAGCTCGCCAGCAGAGCTCCTCTTTCTGCAAAGGCTCTTCTCAAACTGGCGCTTTGAGCGGAAAGGACGCCCTTTCCGCTCAAAGCGCCAGTTTGAGAAGAGCCTTTGCAGAAAGAGGAGCTCTGCTAGCAAGCTCCTCTTTCCTGTACAAATGGTGGGATCGGGCAGCTGGGAGGGCGGTTCGGCGGCGGCATTTTTCAGAGCCAATTTGGCCCTTAGTAATTTGGCGGGGGGACGGGAATGGTGGGATCGGGCCCCAAGGTTTCCCCCCCGCCCGGCTTTACTGGCGGCGCCAGGCCTCGGCGGCGGCTCCGCCGCCACCTCGGCCAGCTTCCCCGCCGCCTCTTCCCCCGGCGCCTCTCTCCTTTATTTGCGGCGGCCGCTTCTGGCCCCGCCGCCGCCTCACCCGCACTCCCGCCGCCAGTTGCCCCGTTGCAGCCACCGCCACCTCTGGCCGTGGCCACGGCTGCGCCGCCGCCTCCTCTCCCGCACTCTCCTCCTGGCGTAGGCGGCGGCCACTTCTCCTTCTCCCGGCCCCAACATGGCCGCCGGGTCCTGCCGTTCGTGCCTCCCTTGCCCTGTTCTGGGCATGCCCAGAACAGGCCAGGCACGAACGCACGCTTGGTGTCCGTCCACGGACGGACACCAAGCGTTTTATTAGAGAGGATAAAGAGATGGGCACAAGACTTGGGCCAAGAAATCACTGACAATCAATGGAAAAATATCTGGAAGTCCTACTCAATGCTTTTTTCTTCTTTAAACATCAAAGAGGAAATTTATAAAATATTAACAAGATGGCACATTTCCCCTTCAAACTTAACTGTGACAAATCCATATATGTCCCATTTGTGTTGGAAAGGTGGCAAGAAAAAAGGTTCTTTCTATCACCCATGGTGGGTGATGTTCATTTCTATACGAATTTTGGCTACAAGTACACAAACATATTAAAGCAATATTAAACATAGACCTAGAGTTAAGCCCAATGAATTATTTACTGGACTTAACACTACAGTTTCAACTCACCACTTCAAGCAAAGAACTCTTTAGCCTCCTAACTATATCAGCAAAATTTGTCATCGCCTCACAATGGAAGAAAAAAGGGCACATTTCAATTAGAGCATGGTTCAACAGAATATGGTCTACAATGGTTATGGGTAAAATTTCTTTACTGCTGAAAAACGATACTGATCAAAACTTAAGTGCACTATACTATGCCAGGTGGGAGCCCTTCTAGAAATATATAGAAGAAATATATATCAATGCATGACCCTAATGCTCTAAATTACATTTACTCTTGGTGAAAGTGGATGTTCATTTGTAGAAACCAGCTGATTCTAGTCTGTATGTTTGAAACAGGTTATTTAATTGAACAATGCAGGGGGAATTGATGTCATTGTTATTCCATAATATGATAACTACCTGTCATTGTATTTTGAAGGGGGAAATTCTAATAAAATTTTACTTTAAAAAAATAAAAAGAAAGAAAGACTTACTGCGACCATGTTGCCTTCACTCCCCAGAGAACCTCCACCTCCATACTAAAACTCCTATGGACCAGAGGAATACATACCTGCCACGCTCAAATTATTTGAGGCCAAGATGCTGGCATAACTCCTCTATGGGACCCATTCTGGGTGGCCCCCTCCAATCTTGCCCCTTTGGAGTGGGTGCAGTCCAAATGTCTAAGTGCGGCCCTTCAAGTCCCTCACTGTGTCTCAAATACTGCCCTACGCTTGGAAATGGGCATGATTAAAATTGAGGCCAGAGTGTGGCTGTCCATTCTTAACCTCTGGCTTAAGCTACCCCTCAACCCTCGGGGTCTGGCCCCTCTGACCTTACAGGACAGTTTTCAATCTCCCAGGGAAAGGGCCATGTAGTCTAAACTTCTGCTCCTGGGCTTTTCTCCCCCTCTTCTACTTGCTATGGGCCAGGATCAGGGGAAAATAGCCATCAAACCGAGGATAATGGACACTGAGTACCAGGCTGACCTAGGCAGGGTCCCAGCCTTCCTATCCCCAGAAAGCCTCAGATACTCTACCTCCCCCGCCGCGTACCTGTCACAGCTAGAAACCCCAAGCCACAGAAGGATTTTTATTCTTGTCCGCTCTCTTGCCCTCCCCTTTGCTGTGCTGGAAGGCAAATTCAGAAAGACCCCAACGGCAGAAAGGCTTTGCCACTGTGGCATGGGGGAGGTGGAAACCATAGAACATGTACTTCTCCTCTGCCCCTTTCACAGAGATGCTTGGGCTAAGCTTATTTCTCCGCTGCTTCACAAGTGCCTTGGCCACCCAAACCATATCTATACCCAGTTGCTGCTTTCAGATGAAGTCCCGACCTTCACATTTTATACCGCCAAGTTCTGCGTGGCAGCGTGTAAGATCCATCGGACCATGACGACCAGGCCTTTCCCTCCCATCAGCTCTGCACAGATTTGAACTGTGATCTATGCTACTATTTTCTAGTGCTCCTATCTAAGATACTTTGTTCTAGTCACCGCTTTTCCATTATATTCATTAGAATTTTAATAATCTCATAGCTCCCTTGCAAGGACAGCAGTTTTTAAGTATCCTCTCTAATAAAACGCTTGGTGTCCATCCGTGGACGGACACCAAGCATGCGTTCGTGCCTGGCCTGTTCTGGGCATACGCAAAGCGCATGCCCAGAACAGAGCAAGGCAGCCGCGAACGCCGGCACCCGGCGGCCATGTTGGGCGGCCAGAAGCGGCCGCCCCGAAGAAGCCGGGAAGCAAGGAAAGAGGCGGCAGGGTAAGCTGGCCGAGACGACGGCAGAGCCGCCATCTCGGCCAGAGGATGCAGCGCGGGGGGCCAGAGGAAGCTGGGCAGGGGGAAGAGGCGCCGAGGGAAGCCGGCCGAGGTGGTGGCGGAGCCGCCGCCGAGGCCTGGCGGCGCCAGCAAAGCCCGGCGGCGGGGACACTTTGGGGCCCTTGCCCGGCCGGGGAGACCGGCTGGGAATGTGAGGCGGGGGCGGGGGCGGCCCGGATCGGACCTCCAGCGTGGCCATGGAGGCAGTGGCGAGGGGAAGACTGGGCCCGGGCCCACTTTCGTCCACTAAGTAAAGTTGCCGGGTGGGTGGTGGGTGGAGCGCAAGTCTTCTGGGCAGGGGGGAGGGCAAGAGGGAGTGGGGGTGGGCCCGGAGCACTTACTAGCGCCCGTTATTTAACGGGCCTGAAAACACTAGTCATATACTATAATAGCTTTTAGTATTAGAGTAATAATTTTAATGTAACATAGTTTTATGGTTCCATATGTAGTGACTTATACTGATTTTATAATATTGTATTGGAGTTTTAGTAGTACTTTTATAGTCTTATTTATAACTTTAGAGTAGCATTTTTTAATTATTAATAGTTTAATAGCAATTTTATAGAATACCTGTAGTATTTAGCTTGCAGTGATTATAGTTAATGCCACCTAATGGCGCAGCGGGGAAGTAACTTGCCCAGGGAGCAAGAGGTTGCTGGTTCAAATCCCCGCTGGTATGTTCCCCAGACTATGGGAAACATCTATATCGGGTAGCAGCAATATAGGAAGATGCTGAAAGGCATCATCTCATACTGCGTGGGAGATGGCAATGGTAAACCCCTCCTGTATTCTACCAAAAGAAAACCACATGGCTTGTAGTCGCAAGAGCAGACACTGACTCGATGGCACACCTTTACCTTTACTTTAATTATAGTTAATAGTAATTTTAATGTAACATGACTTCATAATTTTCCTTATGACCATACTGCTTCAAAATTGCTTTTAATCACGCTCTATTGTACTATCTTATGCTGGTCTTGGACCATACTAAAGATGATTTATTGATGGAGTTCATTCTTATTATATCAGATAAGGCACCTGCTCCTGATGATGATACACATAATGTCATCAGGTGGGGTACAAGATGTCAGCAAGGTATCCATGAAGTACATGAGTTTGCTCATGTCATAAACACACTAAAATGTATAACAACAACAGTGAAGAATGTGGGAACACCAAAGTCACAGCTGACAAACCAGATTAGAACGATGACATCAATGTTATCAAGGCAGTTTTTGTAGTTGTTTCTTGTCATGAGTATAAATATAATCAAGATAACATAATAATAAAGAATTGTAATTCTGGGGGTATTTTATTACATGGACATATTATTCTAGACTTCCTATGGGTATTTGAAACCAAATCTTCCTTACATATAATTCTCTTAAACGTACCTGTCACTAATCCCATGTGTGGGAGCTGTCGCAAGAGTTCATGAGCAGCTGCCGGACTAGGGACAGGGGAGAAAATAGGAATTCTGGCCAGAGGCCATGAGCTGGCCCGGCCGCTGGGAGCAGGAGGCAGCGGGCTGGCCCACCCAGCGGGAGGAGGCATCTGCTCCCGGGAGTGGGAGGGTGGGCAGGAGGCGGCGGCCAGCCAACCCAGCTGCAGGGAGCAGAAGGTGGCAGCAGGCTGGCCCAGCCGCCATGAGAAGGCAGCAGGCCCGCCCGGCACAGCCGGCAGGAGGAGACGGCCGCTTCCAGGAGTGGGCGGGAGGAGGTGTGGGCCAGCTTTTTGGCTGGCCCGCCAGACAGAAAGTGCTGGGGGGATTGAGGGGGGGGGAGAAGAGAAGCGGGCGGGGGAGAAGCGGGCCAGCGGAGGGGGGGAGGCAGTGACGGAGGGGGGCAGCCTGAGGCACAGATGCTCTGTGCCCAGCCCAGCTAGGTATTACTCACATTAAATTTAATCCTTCATTCTTTCAAGCATGGCCATCACACAAAGCTGGATTTTGGAAATGTTTTACAAATATTTCATGTATGCCCTTGTTAGCTTTTGTAACATTCTTTTTAAAAATAACTCACTAGCTAGTACACGAACGTATCTATTCAAATAAGGATGTGCATGAATTGATGTTTGTGCACTGGTTCGGTGCTGAACTGGTTTGGTCGAGATCTGAACCGGTTCAGTGCCACAGGGAAGGGAGCCGTGAGTGGGATCCTTTAAAAAGAGGAGGGCAGGTCCTTGCTTGCTCTTCGCCACCCCATGCAGCTTCCTGCTGTGGTGGTGCTTGTCCAAAGAACCCGCACGTGGCACCAGCATGCGCATAGCATCCACGCTTGCGCAGATGCACATGGGCTCTTGGGACAAGTGCCACTGGAGCAGGCAGCTGCATGGGGGGGGGGCGTGGTAGAGAGCAGGTAAGGACATGCTCTCCTCTTTTAAAAAGATTGCACTTGCTGCTCCTCTCCCCGTGGTACCGAACTGGTTCGGTGCCAAACCAGTGCACAAACCTCAGTTCATGCCTGTTCATCCCTGTATTTGAGGCATAAAGCTACTGGCTGGCATCCTAACAAATGCTGCATGCTTCCTTCTAACATCAGCATACATGCAGCACTAACCCCCATTCTAATCCCTGCACTTGTGAAGTGTGGGTGCTCTTGCACAAGAGTGTCAGCTACTTTCAGAGCAACTACTTTCATACTCTGGAAGCACTTTGTTACAAGGTGACCCTCAGAAACATGTAAGTAAGTAAGTAAGTAAGCAATACAGTAATTTATTACAGTCAGTGACCAGTCCACATACACACCAAAATACAAATCAGCATAAAACAAATCAAAATCAAAACAGTAAAACTAGATAACAAAACATCAGGTTATACAAAAATCTCAGTTACAACTACTCAGTCATTCCTGTCTCAGTTTACAGGCTGCTGCACAGAATCTTGCTTTCCCCACTGTGACAGCTGCAAGTTGATCTGCCAAAAGATAGGAAATGTAATACTCTTCTGATTGGCCAGGCCTATTTTTAAAAAATGGTTCGATCCAGATAGTACAAATGCCCCTATAATAGGCATAGTGTAAAAGAACATGTAAGACAGACTCAATGTCACCCAAACCACATGAACATAACCGGTTCCTTAGCAGTATCCCCTTAAATCTGTCATCCAAAATGGCAGAAGGCAAGGCATTAAATTGCGGCAGCAAAAAGGCTCTCCTCTGATTTAAGGTGGTCAAGTGGGTGAGGTATGCAGCTGGCTGGGGGTAGTTTGAAAAACCACCTAAAGTACTGCTGGTGACAACCAGACTTAAATCCAATTGCTTTTCCATATCTACCTCATGACCCAAAGCCAGTAAATATTGCAGCAAGAAGCCATAGCTGCCCAAATTGTCATAGAGGCTCTTGCACCAGGATGAGTGAAACTCATCTTTCAGAACCAAGGGGCCAAAGCCCTGGGGGCAGGCATATAATTGAAGCCAGTAGTTAAATGTATGAAGCCATGCCTGTGCCTCAACTCTGGTCAACCCTGTTTCTAAATGCAAGATAGCATTCGATACACATCTGGGGACTTGGAAAATGGCATGAAGAAATCCAGACTGAACCACTTCTAAGGGCTTAAAATTACAGGTGGGACAAATCTGGACCCCGTACAACATTTGTGCCAGTATTTTAGCCTGATACACCCTAACCGCCACAGGAATGTTATGTCCCCCATTAGTGTGAAAGAATTTGAGTACAGCAGATGCACTCCTCTGTGCACTCGCTGCCGCGTATTCACATTGTGGGCCCCACGAAACTTTTGCATGAAAAAGTAGACCCAGGTACTTATAGGTCTTAACCTGCTCAACCCTGCACCCATTAATTAGCCATTTATGTTATTTCTTGGCAAATACCATGACCTTAGTCTTTTGTGTATTTTTAACTAGGGACTCATCTTCACAGAACTGTGTGAGTTTTCGTAGTGCCCGCCTCATACCAACTAGCATTCTTGATAGTATGGCCGCGTTATCGGCATAAAGTAAAATCAGGATGTAACAGAGCATTTCCAGAGTGGGAGCATGGGAGCTAATGTGACATGTTTGCTGCTGTTAGAATCGTTAGTCAGGATTTCTGTCACAGCCAGGGTCTATTAAAAAGGGTATCAACCCTCAAGAAAGGGGCCTGACAGGACTGGAATTAGAGTTGAAGGGTCAGGCCCTCAGGATATATTTGATCCCTTTTGTGCATAAAGAAAGCCCCGGTGGCTCAAAATCTTCAGCAATAATAAAGATTACCCTGTAGGGGCTGCTCCAGGAATAGGCCAGGTCAAGTACTGACTGTCAAGGAGCCTATGGCCAACCACTTAGGCCCATATAGAAAGTGCTGGGAGAAGGCAGTTTCTGCAGTAGCAATGCAAATGGGAATGGGTCTGCAGGGGGATACAGAGGTGACAGCAGTCATGTGGAGGAGCTGTCATAGCCATTGTGTTCCCTTCCAGCAGGGAGGAGAAGTAGGGCTACCCATGGAGAAGGAGACACTGGACATGACCATACCAGAGATGCCACCTCCCTGTAGGGAACCCTGGCATTCACATGCTCAAGGGCTCCTGCTGACCTGGAGCTGACACTACTGTGTTGTGTAAAAAACATTCCTCTTATGGCTGCTTCACACATTATATGGCAGCAAACCCACAAGTCGCACTTCACCCACAGTCATTCAGCAGCCACAGCCAATCACAGCTCCTTTGCAAGCTCTAGACGCAACTAGCTTTCCACAGCAAGCACAGGAATGTCTTTTAGAAAAGTGGTACGTGGCTTTCTCCAGCCTAGTTACTGCACTACTAGTTATGCTCTACAGCAAGCACTTCTAGTAAGGAGACACGAGGGCTAGATCCATCCTGCAAATTATACGGGCTGACATATCACAGAAGGGTATGTCAGCCCAGTAACGCTGCACACATACAAGTTACAGAAACACAAAAATTGTACAGATGATGTTACACATGAGTAAGTCCATTGGAAATAATGAACTTACTGTTGTGTAACTTCACAGTTTTTGTGTTTGCATAATTTGTGCACCTTGCATGCACACAGTTTTACTGGGCTGACAGCCCCTTGCGCAGTATGTCAGCCGCTATCTAGCCTGGAAGCACTTCCCCTTTATCTGGAGGCAGATTATAGTTACTGGGGGGGGGGGCGGCATCTGCACATAATGGAAAAACATGGGAAACAACCTTCCTGGGACTGTACCATTTCAGAGTTTAGGTGAGGGAGGAATAATTCCTTCTGTCACTGGATGCTAGTATTGCAAGGAGAAGCCTCTTGTAACTGCCTTCTATCTAGCATCTAGGGTTTCAAATCCAGGGAGGATTATATCTGGGGTTTTTATATTGAAATGCCATTTCCCCTCCTACATTGGACACACCTAATGTCCCCCAGCCGACATAGCATTACTGTCAGGGGCTTTGTGAGGGGTGGGAAATGGTGGGTGCAAGCTGATGCATGTTGGTGAAAATGCTGAAATGTTGCTGGAAAATGACAAATAGTTGCAAGTTGACAAATTGGCCCCTCTTTGCCCAAACTTTATCCAGGTGTACCCTATATTTATTTCAAATTTGGTGAAAATGATTGATGTACTCTGTTCAGTTTTGTCTAAGAAGTGTGCCTTTTAATGGCTTGGTGGAGTTTTGAGCAGAGGTTCAAAACATATTAAGGTTTTCCTGTGCCATTAAAGTCCATGGCTAGAAAGTGCTAACAAAGTTATGCAGAACGTGGCCAGTTTTGCAAAGAAGCCAGAATGGTGACATGTTTACTAGTACTCGGACATTGGCTGGGGGAGACAACTAGTAGATTCTATTTCATGTTCTAATGCCTATTCTTTTAGTTATGGAATGTGAGTTATCAGGGAAAGGGAGCGGGACATGGAATGGTCAGGTGAGGAAAGCCAGGTGGTCAGTTAGAGCCACCTAATTACCTCAATAAAGACCTCAAAATTACCTCAGTGTCCTCCTTCCCATCATCCGCTGTCAGAATGCTGACAGGAAAAGTTCACCTACCATCTGCGATAAGAAGGTCCTATGGGCAGGTCCACTTTACACCTAATTTATATTTTAAAAACTACTTTCTCAGTGAAATTTAGCCTAATTACTGTGTAGTCACAAAATCCTATTCAACCATGAAGTCTATACCTCAGTTGTCTGGTAATATGCAGCACATAAATATACTCAAGGTTAGATTTGGAAAGCTTTATTGGGTATTGGATTGTGCTACTCTGTCCTATTTTCTTTTTAATTATGATTTTTAACATTATCATTCATAATGTATTTTCTGGTTAATTGTTAATATATTCTCAAGTAATGCTGTTGTAAATTTTGTAAAATGATGTTTTTTTTAAGAAAAAAGAACAGAAACAAAATCCCATTCAACCATTCCAAAGCTCTCTGACTTCTCTCTCCTAACTCTTAGACTTTGGTGGAGAAGGATCTTTGTTTTTAGAGTGGGAAAACTCCATAGGTTAGTGATCTTCAGAATTTTTCAAGTGAGGGACACTGCGGCAAGAAACCTCCAATGTAAGAACCATTTCCCACTGTGCCCACCCCACACTGTGCTGTGATTTACCCCGTGTGGGTGAGGTGGAGCACACTTGAAAGGAACAGAGCCCTGTCAAGTCCCAGCACCATTTTGTAAGGCACACATAGAGCACTAGAAAGTGTCGTCCTTCCTAGCATCTTCCCCACAGAGTTCTGTGGGGAAAGTACTGGGAAGGCCTTCTCTTCCTAGCATTCTGTGTGCAGCTTCCAAGATATTGCTGTACATACCGTAATATAGCACAATGATTATTTTTAAGGCTAATGCAGTATATATTATAACTGCTTCAGAAATATATAAAATATAATGCAATTCACTTTTGCTTTCAAATCAACACTAAATATTACATTGGGGAGGGTATTGGATTGCCAACACTGTTAACGATAAATTTCCTTTTCAGAAACAATGGAACCTAACAGTCTAAGACCAGAGTTAAGGCTATCTTATTTTGGCTCAGCTTCCATAAAGGCACTTTGTTTCAGTTCAATGGGGCTTACTTTCCAGTAGGAGTCTTTTAGGATTGCATCCTAATATGTGAGACATGTTGCACAGTGCCTTGATTTTTAAACACTTAAAATTATCATTTACTATTACTGAGTATCCTAAAGGAAGGTTTATCAGTTCACTTTCCACTTGCTGGGCTAAACCTTCATATGGGTGAGCCCTAGCTCAAACTAAGCCCTGTGTACTGCATCCAGCTTGGCATAACCAGGCAGTTTTCTCCTTTATGTCACCTTTGGAATGTCAGGAAACAGACCATTTCATTTTCAGATGCTGTGGGTCAGCTAGTTCAATTGTTTTCTTCCTTTCAGTATGGAAAAATAAAAGTTTTCACACCCCATATACAACTCTACACAGCTGGGATTCAAAAGGGTCAAAAGGGATAGAACTGGGTCAAAAGAGATTAAGATTTCCAATGAAATTTTGTTTGCTTCTGTTTTTCAAATGTTGTAAGTCTTTATTGAGTCTTTTGAAAAAGATGGGATTAAAAAAAAATCTAAGGAGAGAATCAAGCCAATATTAAGTACTTTTAAAATTAAGTGTTTTTAAGTTTCATTTATTTCAGTTGGAAAATTAAGCATCTCCCTGAATTTCTCCCACTCAGATAAAATGAACTTAAATGTAAAGTGTGCCATCAAGTCGATTTTGACTCCTGGCACCCACAGAGCCCTGTGGTTTTCTTTTGGTAGAATACAGGAATGGATTACCATTGCCTCCCACGCAGTATGAGATGATGCTTGCAGAATCTTCCTATATCGCTGCTGCCCGATATAGTACCAGTGGGGATTCAAACTGGCAACCTTCTACTTGTTAGTCAAGCATTTCCCCGCTGCTTAAGAAATCTGATTTTGTCTGGATTGTATCTTTAATTTAATGGCAAATGCTTTGAATCCTTTTCAGTTAACCAAATTCTCTTCCTTCACAAGTTCAAAAAATTGTTCACACTCAAAGAATACTCTTTTATAGTATCATAGAGGAGTAATAGGTCACAGACCTTTTCCACCTACCCCAAAAGATAAACTAATAAGGTACTTAGAGATCATATAGGCATTTGCATTTCTACTGTGCAGGTAAGAGAAACTCGGGGGCTGACATCCAGAAAAGTTTCACATGTGCAATGAAGGAGGGGTTATTTTAGCTGATCTCCCCTTTCCTCTGCAGCCCATTGTGCCTCCCAAATATATCTCCCTGAGTGTCTTGTGATCTGTCTTGTAATCTCAGGGTATCAGTATCTGATCAACACATGTACATTGGTACTTTTAAAATGTATGTAAATACCTTTTGCTATTTTCAGAGAAGTTTGTAGAAAAGCTGAGAAACCATTCAATATAATAATAGACATCCTTGCACTGAAACAATTAACATACCAGCCAGTTTGCTACTCTTGAAGCGTATATATTTGCAGAATGGCTGCATTTAAAAAACCTAACAGCCAAAAACCTCTTCCATCAAGAAAGAATAGCAATTATTAATTCTCGTAGCGTGCCTCTCTGGGGATGCGTCCAGGCAACCCAGCAGATTGGCTGGGCGGTGGAGGCGCCAGATTGGCTGGTTGGCCTCTTAGGTTTAGGGAGGAAAAGAAAGGAAGGAAAGTGGGTAAGTGGAGAGGAGAACTGAAAGGACTGGGGCAGAAGGGAGGGGAGAGAAAGCGGGGGGAGCCTGGCTGGGCAGAGACAAACAGTTGGCCGCTTCGGAAGATGCTCTCTAGAGGGAGGGCTGCAGGAAGGAGCTGGCTGAACGCTTGGCAGCCCAACACCAGGGACTGGAGGAAGGAGGATGTGGCAACGGCCAGCAGGGAAAACACAAGCGGGCTAAAAAGCGGAGGCGGGGGGGGGAGCACGAATGAGAGAGAGAAAAAGAGAGAGAAAGAGGTGGAAACGGAGGAGGGAGCAAGCTGGGGCAGAAGGATTGGGGGAAGGGGGCTGAGGCAGAAGGCTTGGGGGGAGGGGAATAGGAGAATTGGCCGGCCCATGCTGGCGGGCCTGGCCTGGCGACTGGTGGTGGCTGCAGACTCTAGCGAATGAGAGAGGCAGGTGGCGGGGGAGACAGAGGAAGCGAGAGAGGTGCGCGGGGGGGAGAGACAGAGCGAGCGAGAGAGGCACGCAGGGGGAGAGACAGAGCGAGCGAGAGAGGCGCGTGGGGAGAGACAGAGCGAGCAAGAGAGGCGCGGGGGGAGCGACAGCGCGAGCGAGAGAGGCGCGGGGGAGCGACAGTGCGAGCGAGAGAGGCGCGGGGGAGCGACAGCGCGAGCGAGAGAGGTGCGGGGGAGCGACAGAGCGAGCGAGAGAGGCGCGCAGGGGGAGAGACAGAGCGAGCGAGAGAGGCGCGGGGGGAGCGACAGCGCGAGCGAGAGAGGCGCGGGGGGAGCGACAGCGCGAGCGAGAGAGGCGCGGGAGAGCGACAGCGCGAGCGAGAGAGGCGCGCAGGGGGAGCAACAGAGCGAGCGAGAGAGGCGCGCAGGGGGAGCGACAGAGCGAGCGAGAGAGGCGCGCAGGGGGAGAGACAGAGCGAGCGAGAGAGGCGCGCAGGGGGAGAGACAGAGCGAGTGAGAGAGGCGCGGGGGAGAGACAGAGCGAGCGAGAGAGGCGCGGGGGAGAGACAGAGCGAGCGAGAGAGGCGCGGGGGAGTGACAGCGCAAGCGAGAGAGGCGCGGGGGAGCGACAGCGCGAGCGAGAGAGGCGGTGGGGGGGCAGAGCGAGCGAGAGAGCTGTTGTGGGGGGGACAGAGCAAGTGAGAGAGCTGTGGGAGGAACAGCCAAACAAATTTTCCCAACTAACCCCAAAAAGGAAGTTAACTACCGCACAGATGCTCTGTGCGGGTTCAGCTAGTCGCAATTAATCTTCTCAGATTACACCTTGTTTCAAACAAAAGTCTTTAGCTTTCAACCCATGCGGTGTTCTTGGTTGAAAGCAAGATGCTCTCAGTGGGTGCCCTTAAATTCTGGGATTATAGACCCTCCAACTGTTGTCAGCAGGAACTGCTGATGCTTTTGCTTACTGCCCAGAAGGAGCGGTTAGATAGAGAATCAGGGTGGGCTGGCAGAGGCGCGGGGAGGGGGAGACAGCGCGAGCGAGAGAGGCGCGGGCACGAGCGAGCAGCAGTTGCTCCTACATGTGTGCCCAGACTCCAACTCCTCCTCCATATGTCACTTACTTATTATCTCTCCAGCAGTAATGGCACAAGCTTGCTCACTGCTGTGGCCAGCTGCTGCTCAAAAGCAGATGATGTGTGAGCATCCTGGGTGGGTGCCAAGGAGAAGCAGCAGCAGGAACAAGCTGGCTGGCAAAATCACTTCTGGATGAGCCGGGCAAGTGGTGCCAGCTGCTGAGGTTGCTCCTCCTCACCACTGCCACTGCCCGCCCAGAGCAGACTAGCAATACTCAGAGATGGGGCCGTAGCTCATTAGTAGAGCATCAGCTTAGCATGCAGTAGGGGTGAGTCCGAACCGGTCCGGCAGCTATTCTAAAGAATGGCCGAACTGCCAGACCGGTTCGGCCCTTGCTGGTCCGGGTCCGGGTGGGGGGCATTGCTTTAAGGGCAGGAGGGCTTGCTTACCCCTCCCGCCTCTTTGCCCCCTCCAGCGCCCGTATTTAACAGACTAACGGGGCACTGGAAACCAGCCGCCCCCGCCCCCCCCCCGCCGCGAGCAGATTTACCCCCAAAACTACCAATACCCCTGCCGCCGCTGCCGCCCGCCAGCCCTCCCTCTCTCCCTCCCTCCCAGCTGCCCGCCCGCCCGAGTCCTCACCCGATGCTTTAGTAAAAAATGAGAGGAGCTACCGGACAGAGCTCCTCTCGCTAGGAAGGCCTGCTGCATACTGAAGGCACTTTGCGCGCGCGCGCATGCGCGCACCACAAAGGACGCGGATCGCCGGAGGCCCGGTCTACCCTGGGCCTCCGACGATCGCGTCCTTTGCAGCGCACGCATGCGCGCGCGCGCGCAAAGCGCCTTCAGTATGCAGCAGGCCTTCCTAGCGAGAGGAGCTCTGTCCGGTAGCTCCTCTCGTTTTTTACTAAAGCATCGGGTGAGGACTCGGGCGGGCAGCTGGGAGGGAGGGAGGGAGGGAGGGCTGGCGGGCGACGGTGGCGGCAGGGGTATTGGTAGTTTTGGGGGTAAATCTGCTCGCGGCGGGGGGGCGGGGGCGGCTGGTTTCCAGCGCCCCGTTAGTTTGTTAAATACGGGCGCTGGAGGGGGCAAAGAGGCGGCAGGGGTAAGCAAGCCCTCCCCGCCCTTAAAGAAAGGCCCCCCTTCGGTGCCGGTCCAGACTGCTCCGGACCGTGCACATCCCTAGCATGCAGTAGGTCCTGGGTTCAATCCCTGGCATCTCCAGGAAGCACTGTGAGAGACTCCTGCCTGACACCTTGGAAGAACCTCTGCCAGTCAGTGTAGACAATACTGAGCTAGATAGATCAATGGTCTGACTTGGTATAAGGCAGTTTCTTGTCATCCTGTGACCTTCCTGGCTCCTGGTTTTGGACCTGCTGCTTCCAGAACTTTGCTAGAATCAATACCAAGGTTTAATTCCAACTAATAGCTGTTTTCACAATTACACTAATCACATATGGTACATTGTTATGCTACATGTACCACATGTGATTAGCATACATATATGTATCAGTGGCCTCAATTCACAGTGTATTGCACAACAATAAGTTGTGGTTTTAAGTTATTTTGAAATCAATGCATCTTTCATTCAAGGAAACATGCCATTTATTGCCATCTCTAGCAAATACCAGTATATCTAATGGCTGCAGAATTTTCACACTTATATAAAAATAATAGTTAAAATCTATTAAATAAGACAGGTATGACAACTACAAGATACAAATTTTCTATTAAATTAAGCTATTAAATAATTAAAAGGTATTTAATTTAAAAAGGGAGCAACAGTACATTACATGCCAAATAAGGAGATCTTGCCCCTACAACTGCTGCATTTTTAGCAAGATAATGCACATATATATAAGCATAATTTGAATGGGCTGAGAATAAGAAACTTCCAGATTGCATTGTTCTGTCAAAGCCAAGCACACCATTACACACGCAGAGTGTCCAGGATAGACACAAGAAGAGCAGAACTGTGCTTCCAAAGTTGAAGAGGATGCTGAATCTGCTCATCTTAGCTAAGCCCAGAGATGTACCTAGGAAATTTTGGAGCCTGGACCTAAAGGCCTTTGGAGGCCTCCGGCTGCTTTGGAGGCACCCCCCCTCCAACACACACCCATGACACACGCAGTATTTCCACCCCACATATTTCTTTCCCCACCCCCCTCTTTCCCTAAAGCAGGTCACACTTGGCTGCCCGGCCCAGTTGCGGGCCAGTGCCACCCAAGACAGACTAAGGAGGATTTGGAGGTCCCCAGGGGGTGTGGAGGCCCTAGACTTGAGCCCGGAAGTCCAGGGGTAAGAGTGCCTTTGGTAAGCCTTGTATGATGCATAACCTGGGATAACTTTCAAGTACCTTTAATGGCTTCTTTCTAAAGTGGTCCAACAGAGGTGCTGGGAAACAAGATGACAGAAAGAATATTGGACAGATTTGTGGCACCTGAAGGCAGCACTAAAAGGAGTTACTGAGTGACCACATGTGGTAAGTTGCTTGGGACAAATCAGGTCAGCACAGGTTAGATGAAGTGTAGAAGAAGTGACAGAGCAGGCAACTGTGAAGGAGATCTGTTTCAACTGTTAATCTCCACCCTCTCATTTGCTGACCTCTCCCATCCTACCTGAATATGCATAAAGAGGTAGACACAAACCTTCTTGCCTAATACTATTTCATAAGCTGAGCAAGAAATATTAAAAATGGCACTGTGTTTGTGGACTTCTGTTTATCTCTCACAGCAGGATGGGACACATTGCAACTATGGGATCTTGAAATCTGTTACAAATGAGTTTCCAGTGCGTATCTGGAATCAAAGGAACATAAATTTATAGCCAAGAAGTTTGAATATTTTTACAAGCAAATATTTAAGACCAAAAAAGTGGGATGTGTGCATGAAGATATAGTGGTGTATACAAAACACAGCATTTTCACAAAAAGAGCTATCAGCAACTGGAGCAGCATTTTAAACCAAAATGCACTCCATTTTCCTGGACAGTAAAGGAAGTTTTATGAATGGGAAAATCAAATAAGAAAATAATTAGAGCAAGAAAGAACAAAAAGTTGGTTTACAAGTTGTTCAGATGGTTCTATCAGTACTTTAAAAGTCCTGCGTGAATAAAGTGCCGTGAAGTCGATGTTGACTCCTGGCGATCACAGAGCCCTCTGGTTGTCTTTGGTAAACAGGAAGTGTTTACCATTGCCTCCTCCCAAACAGTATAAGATGATGCTTTTCAGCATCTTCCTATAACTATATATGCTGCCCGATATTGGTATTTCCCATAATCTGGGAAACATACCAGCAGGGATTTGAACCGGAAACCTCTGGCTTGCTAGTCAAGTTATTTCCCCGCTGCACCATTAGGTGGTTCCTGCCTGAATAAGATGCAGTGTTTTTGTGCACCAGTCTTTCAAGCCAGTTCTTCCATTACCAACCAAAAACAAGGCTTTAAATAATTTAAAGAAGATGAAAACACAATAGCAAAACTCAAGCAGGCTAGAAGGGAGGGATGGCTCAGAATGTTTTCGTGGGTGGTTGTTTCAATTATCTAAAATCAGAATTTCCCACCTAGACCAATCCTGCCTTAAGTTCCTGGATTTCAGCTAGTAGATCCTGGGTGAACGGCTTTCTCTCTATGCTCCGCCCTCACTCCAAGGAGTTATATTAATTTCAGCGCGATCCTCTCAATGCGTGCTTACTCAGAAGTAAGTCTGGCTGGCAAGGATGCCTGCAGATCCCCCTAAGCATTTGAGGAGTTCCCCCGTCTAAGTGTATCAAACTCCCCCACCAACCCTATTAACCTCTCTCTCCCGCAAGTGTCTTTCCTCACCCCACCCCAAATTGTGACGAGTTGCTCCTCAAGCATCCCCTGTGCACTCCGGCTCACTGTCAATGGGGTTTACTCCCATTGGTGTGTATATGAAAGTGCAGCATAAATCTTGTTGCCTGCAAGGCATCATGGACATGTAAGGTGTGAGGAGCTGTCTGTCCTCTCCCCCCACGAGCCCAGGTTCTGATGCAACTCGAGGGTGCGCAACAACAACTGGAGACTCGTCTACTTCCACAGAAGCGAAGAAGAAGAGCCGTGGCTTCTGAGCAGAGAGAAGAGAGAGAGGGGAGGGGTGGGGGGTGGGGATCGTGGAAGACTTGCAGACCGTCCAGCGCCAGCATCGAAGGGAAGTCCTTGCAGTTGGAGACGCCGGTGGAGTCGGTCACGCACGTCTTCCAGAGGTTGGCCCAGAAGGTCGCCGTGGTGATGACCGTGCCGTCGATGGAGGACACCTTCCAGTAGTCAGTGGGCAGGGTGGAGGACACCAGCACCCAGCCCGAGATGACCAGCAGGAAAGCGATGATCTCAGCGGCAGTGCTGGCCATGGCGGGAGGGAAGACGGGGTGCTAACGGGGGGCCTTGCAAGGGAATGCGGCAGGGCAGGAGCGCGCCGTCCCTCCTGGCAGCAGCCCGGCAACTGGAGCGCCACGGCCGAGCGAGCACAGGGAGCTGGGGCAGCGCCCACCCGCTCAGCTCAGCATCCTACAGCACGGAGGGAGGAGTCAGTGGCTCCAGCCCAACCCAGCCCGGCGAGCGCTTGCTGCGGCTGCCTGCCTGCCCCGGCAGCTGCCAAATTAATGCTGCAGCGAGCTCCGCACAGCAGCTCCGTCTGGTCTGGTGTCCTTTTTCTTTGGAGAGGTTTGTAGCCAAGTTAGTAGGCTTGCCAACTGACTGGCGGGGTGGCTGGGCTGGGGAGAACATAAACACCCGCTCGATTTGATTGTATGTATTGTATTGCTCTCCGGGCCAAGGAGAAGGGCCAGCTGGTTTTCCCTCGGCTTTTTATTTTTATTTTTTATGGAGCACCTCTAGGAGAACAGGGCGCTTTTTGCCAGAACTATCCGAAAACTGCTGAGCTCCTCCCGCAAATATTCCCCAAATTGCTGGGCTCCACCACCAAACCTGCTCTAGGTCCTGCTGTCCCCTAGTCCCATCTTGGAATCAGAATGCTTGATTTCAAGAGCTGGTGGCAAGAGCTCCTTTTTTTCCAAGGGTGGTTGGAGTAAAGAGCAAAGGCCCCACTCCTTTTCACCAAAGAACGCAGAAAAACTCTTGGGTTGATCCTCTCCTCTGCCGTACATTTTGCACCTTAAATGGTAAAAGAGATGCACATATCAGGCAGTATATAAATATGATAGAAATATAATTAAATAAATCTATGTGTATGCAATCATTTTATGCTTATCTTGTGCTGCTTATTCTGGAGTAAAAGGTAAAGTGTACCATTGAGTTCGTGTCGACACCTGGAGACCACAGAGCCCTGTGGTTGTCTTTGGTAGAATACAGGAGGGGTTTACCATTGCCATATCCCACTTAGTATGAGATGATGCCTTTCAGCATTTTCCTATATTGTTGCTACCTGATATAGGTGTTTCCCATAGTCTGGGAAACATACCAGCAGGGATTTGAACTGGCAACCTCTGGCTTGCTAATCAAGTCATTTCCCTCTGGAGTAGCTCCTATCAAATGCATCCATCAGGATTACTCTGGAATTACCTCAGGCTAAAGGTAGATAATATTGCTTAAGAGAATTGAAGATGGCATGACTTAGCTGTCATGGTTCTTTTTGCTCCACTTTTATCTCTGGTTAAATAGTTTAGTTCTGAAATCCTAAAAACAAAACTAAATACCTGTGTACCAGAGATGAGTGGTATACTGGTGCTTGTTTCATATCACGCTCCAAAACCAAGACAAAACTATCATCTCATACTGAATGGATATACATCTGACATCAGAAAAAAGATTACCAAGAAACTCATGGGTGAGCTTTTTAACATGTGTGATCACAGTGTCATGGACCTGAGAGTATCTAGACTAAAAAAAAGATCCACTCTCGTAGTCATATGGACCTGGAAATAGGAGAGCAGGAATTTTTCATGAAGTTTGATTATATTGGTCAGGGATTAAATAGAGACAATGGTTTTGTGCCACGCTATAAGGATTAGGGGTGTGCATGGACATGCGCCAGTCTGAATTTGGACTGGTCCAGCAGACTGGATTGGAGTGTTTCGGCCGAACCTCAAACCAGTCCAGTGGTTTGAGGCGGCACCAGGAGGGGGGAGAGGTGGAGAGTGGCACCTTTAAAAGTTAAGATAGAGGGGCCACCGCTCCAAGCAGCTTCCTACTGTGGTTCCCCCACCACCACCAACAGCCCATGTGTGGTGCCGGCATGACTCCATCACTCACCTGGCCTCCGCGCGTGCACAAGGCCAGGTGGGTGATGGACCCACGTGTAGGCTGTTGGGGAGTGCCGCTGCAGCAGGAAGTTGCTTGAAGAGTCAGTCCAGCTGATAAGGCTCTCCATCTTTACTTCTAAAGTTGCCGCTTGCTGCCAGCGCCACCTCGATCCACTGGACTGGTTCGAGGTTCAGCCGAACCAGGCCAGATTTGGACCTGTGCACGAACAGTGTTCCGTGCATACCCCAAATAAGGATGATACTTGATGTATTTTAACTCCAGTTTCTCTAAGAATCTTAGACTGTTCCCATCCTGTTATTTCAACTGCCCTGCTTTTTCTGCTTGTCCTGCTTTTCTCTAGTAACAGTTCAGCATCTGACGATGGGTTATCTCCCACAAAAGTTGACTGCTGCAGCACCCTGTGTACACTGTCCAGAGTTTCAGCATGGAAGAAAGGCAGAAGAAAGTGTAATAAATAAGTAAAATCTCTCCAGTCTCATTGCATATTTCCAAGGATAACTCAGAAGTTAATGGTTGAAGACTGTAGTCCCAAACTGTGCTATTAGGAACAAGGAATCAAAATGGAAGTCCAGCTGGCATCTGGATCCTCCCTTTTTTCAGCCGCAGATCCAGAGAAGTTGTGCCATTAATGTCCCAGAGGACACGTGATGCTTGTTTCTTCTGTGATCTCTAAAGAGTCACTGTTCCACCATGGAACTATTTGGTAGATCTGTATACCGTCCAAAGCTATATTGGGTTGCTTACCAACATGTGATGAGTTGCAGAACCAAGTAAACAGTCCTTCAGAAAATATTTTATTTGTAAAGACTGAAAAACTATCTATCAGAGCAACTCTTTTTGCAGGCATAAAATCACAAGCCACTATTTCCGGTTTCATAAATTTAGTAGCGGGTGACAGCATCATTTGTTCCTTAGCCAGTATAAACAGATTAGGGTCGTCACGCCTGTTGTTCTAGATTGGTTTTTCTCTTTAATTTATCCAACATAAAGTTGGGCTACTTCAAACTCCTGCCTGCTCCATGAAGTGACATGGTTTCAGGGTGTGTGGGTGGATTTGGCCAAAGAAAAGACAGATCATTAATTCAGGGCTGAAATGTTAACCTCTATGTATCTAATCTAGTTTATCTAGAGACCTCAGTTCTGAAAATGAAAACCTTTCCAGACTTATTGGAGTAGTCAAGATATTAAGGACAGATAAAACCCTGTTTCTAGGTGAAAAAACATGGGTAATATGGAGGATAAGTATACCAAATTTGGATTGTGGACAGATTGGCACCCTCTCAACTTCTCACCACTGTGTTGGTGAATATGGGTACCAGAATGTGCTAAATTTCTAAGACAAGTGTTGGGGCTCAAACTTGCCTGAAAACTATGCTTTCTCATCAAGTGTGTTGTCCCCCTAATCCCAGATATGTGGTGCTAGTTACAGTTATTAATTGGTAAAGAAGAGGCGCTTTACACATGCTTGCAGTAACTCTTTACATTCTTTCATTACTCACATATTCCAGGGCTAAGCCTTGACATTGAATACTGGATGATGATCCATGACTTATACCAGACTTTGGTACTTTCTGGCTGTTTGCCAGTTGCTTTGTTAGGATAGCTTTCCCAGACAAGGATGTTATCACAGGGAACATTTTTCAGGCTTCCCAGAAAAGAAAAGGCTTTAATCCAACCCTGGATTGACCAGTCATGACAGTATACAATGGAGGCCTGTTCATTACTGGACTCTTCCCATTCATATCTTCTTTGGGGAAATATTCACCATTTCATTATTATTAATGTTGTTGTTGAGTTCTTCCCTTCAGTGAACCCTGTATTATTTCACTCCTTAGTCACTGTCAACTTAATTTCCCTCCTTGTCTATAATTCTCCCTTGCTTGCTTTATTCGTTACAAAAGAGTTGAAACAGAATTGAGGGGAAAGTGCTATGCGTGATTTTCCTTAGTAGAGCATTTTTGAATTCAAATGGTCTTTCAGGTCCTTCAAAAAGAAGCAGGAGAAGGCTGGCTGGGGCTGGGGATTGGAACACCTGGGGATGCTTGCTGACAAGGCTTGTTTTACCCACCCTTCCAGGTACTTACTTAAAAGCCTTGCAGATTGCCAGGGAGGTATGAGCTGAAAGGTGAAAGCCAAAGGGCTCTTGGCCTTTAATCTTTGACTGGGGGAGGCCTATGGCTTGCTTTGAAGAATGATGAGATGACTTGAGATAATGTGGAAAATGAGGCTATGACTGCTAATGTCAGCCCTGGGAAGGGATGTGATAGCTTCCCTCACCACCACCCCAGTGTGACTAAAAGGGGAAAAGACTGTTTAAAGGAGATGGAAAGGAAGAGTGGCAACAGAAACCATCTGCCCTGGGGAGGGTTGTTCCAGCTTGCCCCTGTCCCCAAAGAGCAGCCATGGCCATAGAACGGAGCTCAGCAGCAATGGAAGAGAATGTTGGGTGGATGTCTGAGCCTTGATGAGGAGAACTGAGTGGTGAGAGGAGGCCTTGGTGAGAGGAGGACTGAGTGGCAGAGAACTGTGTGATATGTGCCTCTATGGGGCTGGTCTCCCCTGCTTAGCCTTGGTAGTGGACCTGGTGAGACCAGAGTTTTGGCAGACTTGGGAGATAAACAGGTCTCTGCAAATGAGAACAGGAGCTGGTGAGAGCAACAAATGAGCGGTAGGTGTGACTTGTGAGGTGGGCAATTGCAGTCCTGGGGCTTCTTGCATGAGTGAACTTGGAAAGGCCTCTGGGTAGTTGGGCTGGTAAAATTGTCTCCTGTTTAGCTGTTGGGACTGTCAGTGTGGGGCCAAGGGAAGGTTGGTGGGGAGAGTAAGGGGGATGGCCTTGGGGGAGTGAGAGGAGAGAAGGAGTCTAGGGATACCTATTATACAAGGTTTTGGGGGAGTGGGGCCACTATTCCATGTGCTGACACCAGTGGAGGCCTGCTTGTTGAGAATGCAGGTCAGGAACTGTTTCAGTAGCTGCTGCTCCCATCCCAGATTAATTCTGTGGAAACCTGTACTTTCACATAGCTGTTTTCAGGCATTCTGAGATGAATCCACTCTTTTCCACTCTTCTTCCAGGCCTTCAGTCTGTGAGAGAGAACTTCTGAGCCACCACAGCAGATATTTTCTGTATCTGCTTTGGGGCAACTGGAGGTTTTTCCACACCTGGCTTTTAGTTCGCATCCCCTCCAGAATGGAAGCGTGCATTCACATATCGGCCAAATTTACTCTGAAGTCCCTGCGAACTATCAGGGAGCACTTCACACACAATTTAGGTTTTCATAATGCGTTCAAATATAGCCCAATTTATATCCAGGGTTTAAAAAAATCCACTTTTTGTGTTGGGTTTGTTGGGTTTTTTTGGCAGTTTCGAACTCATGGTAAAGCCTCCTGTCTGGGAAAGCTCCTGGGGGAAAGGGTGGGTTCATCTCAGAATGCAAGAGCTGGTGAGCAGGTGGTGCTGAAAAGATGATGCTAGGAAGTAGCACGGAGGCCAGCAACAGCATACATATAGGATTAAGATTGCACTTGGTACTTGTGCAAAAGCTTTTAATAGAAGTCGACACCGACTCAAGGGGACAACTTTACTTTATATTGCCTTATGAAAGTGGCCATAGAGTTGAGGAGAGATATGGGCCATGTAGTAGAATCCTATGCATGTTTACTTAGAAATAGGTCCTACTATGTTCAATAGGATTTACTCCCAGGTAAGTTTGTATAGGATTGAAGTCTTAAAGAAACTAAAATTGAAAGGGTTCCAAAATTTATCGCCAGTGTCAGTGTTGTTTCAGCCTTTCAAAATATCCATAATGATTTTAATTTAATGGTTTAATTATATTTCCTAAAATGATCACAAAGATATGAAAAGATTAGGCAAAATAATAATAAAATAACATTGGGAAGCGGGGGGACCCAAAAAATGGAAATATTCCCAGAATTTACCTGATTTTCACTACCAAAATTGATACTTGGCTCAGGCACACAATGCTTCAATTCATGAAGTTATTTCAGTGGATATAAGGACACCTGTCCTAGATTGTGGGCAGCATTTCAAAGCTTTGGTCCACAAGTTAAAGCTTGACTATTTAAACAAAAAATGACAACTCTTTGGATTCTCAGGGCAGTCACTAGGTTGTATAAAACTGCCCTACAAATTACATATAGTCAATTAGTCATATAATGTTTTTCTCCTTCCTTAATCATGGTAAGCACTATTATGCATGTGGCTTTATTATTTCCCATTCTCACTTTGATTCTTATTTGTCATGCTTATGCTTGTTAATCCTATATAATAAAATGGTTGGTGTCTGCGTCCATGTCTCTGATGGTTGGTGTCTGCATCCGTGTCTCTGACGGGTGTTCTGGGCATGCGTGGTGCGCATGCGCAGAACACCTGAGGGAGACACGGATGCAGACGCTGGCCACCATGTTGGGCGGGTAGAGAAGAAGCGGCACTGCAGCCCAGATGACAGCAACGGACGCGGATGCGGCTGACGCCCCCCGCCCACCCAGCTGCCCGAAGCCGAACACAGAAAGACACTCACAGCAGGCCGGCAGCGGCGTGGAGGCCGGCGGCTAAGGGAGGGGAGGGGGAGGGGCAAGAGGGAGTGGGGGAGGGGCGGGGCAAGAGGGAGTGGGGGAGGGAAAAGGGCAAGAGGGAGGGTCAGGGGGAGGGGGAAGGGCAAGAGGGAGTGGGTCGGGGGAGGGGGAAGGGCAAGAGGGAGTGGGTCGGGGGGGGGGGAAGGGCAAGAGGGAGTGGAGGGTGAGAGAGAGGTGTGGGAGGGGGAGGGAGGGCAAGAGAGTGGGGTGAGAGGGAGGGGAAGAGAGGCAAGAGTGTGGGGCAGAAGGGAGGGAGGGAGAGTGGGGCAGAGGACGCGGTGGGAGAGTGGGCCAGAGGACGCGGTGCAAGGTGGTGGCGGAGCTGCGGCCTTGCCCAGAGGAGGGCCAGAGGACACGGTGCGGGTGAGGACGTGGTGCGGCCGCTTTTCCCCGGCCAGCCATGGTTTCTGGCCAGGAAAAAGCGGCCGAAAGCGGAGCAAAGCGGGGACCATGCGGGACGCAATAGCAGTCTACTAGCGCCCGTTAATTAAACAGGCTTAAAGTTACTAGTCCAACAATATTTAGAGAAGCATGGGTCTGTATGACTGCAGGCAGCAGTACCCATTTAGCAACTTTACATCAGAAATATTGCTAACTTAGCTCTGACTGTAAGGTTTGTTCTTGGCAATCAGGATAGTGGAAGGCTGGTGTACCAATGTGTCCTGGTGAGGCAGTAGCTTCCAATGGTAGATTGGATGAGGTGGAGGTGGTGCCTCAACCACCACTGCATTTTCCCTTGCCTTACTGCCACCACTGATCTCTCCACTCTCCCTGCCTTTTGAAAAGGCAGAAAGTGGGGAACTGAATGGCAGGAAGTGGGAGTGCACACTTCCTTTCACTCTGTTCCACATCTTCTGCCTTTTCAAAGGGCAGGGAGAGTGGGGACACCAGTAATGGAATGCCATTGCTGCCACTACTACAAGACAAAAAGGGGGTGTAGGGGAGAAACGTGTGAGCAGGGAGAAAGACTGTTTGGTGGGGGTAAGAGATGAGAAGGGTCCTTGTGGGTACCAGGGGGAGAAAGAAGAAGGTTATTGTTGGCAGGGGGAGGAAAAGTGCACCATGAGGGAATGGGCTTTGTGAGTGGAGGAAAATGCCTCCATCCACAGTTTCCATTGCATGCCATGAGTGTACAGATGGGGGAGGGGGCAGCTCTCCAAGCTCAGTCCTCAGAGATGTCAGCAGAGCTTGAGCAGGCTTGGTGTGGTGTAGTGGTTAGAGTGCTGAATGTAAAACATTCAAGTCCAAGTTGCCTGGCTCAGCCACAAAGCTCACTGGATTACTATGGCCCCAGTCACTATCCCTCAGCTCAATTTATCCCACAGGCTTGTTGTGAGAATACAAGAAGGAGTATGCCTCCCTTAGCTCCTTGCAGGAAGGGCAGACTAAATGTACTGACTGGTCTCTGGGACATATTTTCAGGTGACACTGAAGACTTCCAGGAGGAGGGGAAGTCAACGACGACGACAACGTCATTTCCTATCTATGTGCTGCGCAGCTGCGTTGATCTGGAACTTGTCCGCAGCACCGGTGCACCACACAAAGCACCATGCCTTTCCTTGGACTTTGAGGCCCAAATCAACATGGTGAAGGTGGAGTGCCTGGCATCAGCAAAGATGTGCCATGTTGTGCATGTGGGTGCATGGATGGCAAGTAGTAAACAAGCACAATTTTTCACATTGCACAACATTATTACTGATCACAGTGGCATACCTGTTAAGGCATCAGCCTTGGGTTTCTATTTCCCAGCTTTCTGGAGCTTGAGTCAAAATGAGATAGCCTTAACTCTGGTCTTAAACCAGCAGGTTTATTGACCATCAGAAATCCATGTTTTGTGAAAAGGGAAAGTTATGGTTACAGAGTTAGCAATCCAATACTCTCCCCAATGTAACATTTAGTGTTGACTCTAAAGAGACAGTGAATTGCATTATATGTTAAACAGTTGTAGTATATTCTGCATTATAATAGAGTCTTACATTCTTTGTGAATGTGATCTACTACAGTATGTACAAGATATCTTGGAAGGTGCACACAGAATCGGAATGGGAAGTATAATCCTTCCCAGCACTTTCCCCATAAAAGCCTATGAGGAACATGCTGAGAAGGACTACAGTTCTCAGTGCTCCATACTTGTATATGTTTGTATGAGTTTTTGTGTGTGCAAGTATATATGTTGTGTTTATGTATTCATTGGTATACAGGCGATGCAATTCACATAATAATGTGACTCACAATTTCTCCTTAAGGACCTTCGTTTATTTCATAAAAGGAAAAATAGATAAAAACAAACAAACAAACGTTTCAACATCAAAAACGTCATTGAAGCTGACGTTTTTATATCTAAAGGTTTGTTTTTATGTATTTTTATTTTTATGCAATAAATGAAGGTTCTTAAGGAAAAGTTGTGTTTATATGTTTGTATATTTGTGTTTGTATGTGTCTGTTTATGTGTTATTCTCTCTCTGTGTGTTGTGTGAGTGTGTGTTTCTGTGTGCTTGTGTTTAGGTTGTGTATGTACTTGTGTCTGCATGTGTTTGCATGTATGTGTACATTTGTGCACTTGCATATCTATGTGTGCACATGTGGAATTTGTTATTGACATCAGCATGGGTTGAGTGCCTATTTGTGTATTTACTTGTGCATGTATTTTCATGCATTTTTTGTTGTATGCATGTGTGTAATAATCTTTTGTGTAAATCGGATTTTCACATATAGGATTACCAGTTTCATAAGATATATTCAGTGCAATTTATCTATTACTTTTGGCTTCAGATCCATTGGGTTATTCAACACAAGTTATTTTAATAGCCTGGAATTAAAACCAACAAATTATCTGGCTCATTGTTTGTTTCAAGGCGCTGTTGATGGATAACTATTTCTTACTGCCTGATCTAGACCATTCTCTCTCCTTTAGACTGTATTTCCTGTGACACTTTCTGGTGAAACATGATTATAACTATTATACAAATAGCATAACTCACATATTTAATAGCAATAATTGTCCACAATATGTTGCAATCCCTCCCCACCAATTAAAAATATAATGAATCATAATGTTCACTTAATATTATTTTAATTTATAAAATAAATATATAAAGGTATATATTTATCCTCTCTAATAAAACGCTTGGTGTCCGTCCGTGGACGGACACCAAGCGTGTGTCCGTGCCTCCATGCCCTGTTCTGCGCCTGCGCAAAGCGCAGGCGCAGAACAGGGCAAGGGAGACACGCTCGCCGGCACCCGGCAGCCATCTTGGGCGGCCAGAAGCGGCCGCCCTGAAGAAGCCGGAGAGGAGGCGGCGGGAAAGTGACCGAGGCGGCGGCGGAGCCGCCGCCTCGGCCAAAATAGGTGGAGGCCGAGGGCGGAGCGGAGGCCATGTAACCTTAAAAAAAAATTTACTCCCGCGGCCGCCGCCGCCGACCGCCCACCCTCCCGCCCAGCTGCCGAGTCCCCCTTACCCTGGCCGACTGCTGTCGGCCGAAGACAGCCCTTAATCTAAGAGGCAGAGAGGAGCTCGCAAGCAGAGCTCCTCTCTGTGCAAAGCCTCTTGCCGAACTGCCGCTTTGGGCGCTTGCGTCCCTTGCGCCCAAAGCGGCAGTTCGGCAAGAGGCTTTGCACAGAGAGGAGCTCTGCTTGCGAGCTCCTCTCTGCCTCTTAGATTAAGGGCTGTCTTCGGCCGACAGCAGTCGGCCAGGGTAAGGGGGACTCGGCAGCTGGGAGGGAGGGTGGGCGGTCGGTGGCGGCGGCCGCGGGAGTAAATTTTTTTTAAAAAGTTACATGGCCTCCGCTCCGCCCCCGGTCTCCGTCTCCCCGGCCTGGCGGGGGCAAGTGCCTGGGCCGATTTGGCCCTTAAAGGTAGGGGGGGAACGGCGGAGGGAGGGGGAATGGCGGCGGGGGGCCAGGAGCGCTGTTACTAGCGCCCGTTATTCAACGGGCCAAAATTCACTTGTACATATATAAATATGTATATATTTAAAACATATACATATCTAGCTAACAGTGTTCCCTCTAATAGAGATTCCCAGATGTTGTTGACTACAACTCCCAGCATCCCCAACTGCAACATCCTTTGGCTGGGGATTCTGGGAGCTGTAGTCAACATCTGGGAATCCTTGTTAGAGGGAACACTGATAGCTAGCCCCTGCCCTAAACTGTGCAAGGACAGTCATGCCACTGTGGTGATTTGTTCTCATGTCTGATTGATACCTTATTGTTGTTTAGAATATTTATATTCTGTTTTCAATGGGAAAAAGTTATCGAAGTGGTTTACATAGCAAAAGGAATGAGAACATGGTTCCCTGCTCCAAGAATTCATAATCTCTCAATAATTTAAAAAACAAACCCATACACACAGAGGAGACACTAGCAGCTGCCACTGCAGGGAAGCTATGCTGGGCTGAATAGGAACAGTTGCTCTCCCTCTGCTAGACATAAGAAAGCTACCACTTGAAAAAGTGTCTGTGTTTTTGCAGGGCCTCTCACCTGTCCAGCAGTAAGGAGGACAGAACAGATTTTCAGGCAAAGGTAGAACTGGCTGTTCCTGCAACTATGCAAGGCACAAGATCACATTTCAACCACAGTGGCATAATACCATGTGTAACCATGGATGAACATGAGCAGGTATGGCCAGGCACCATCATAAAGGTTATTTAGTGGTACGGGAATACTGCCATCAACTAAAAGCTTTATAAGTTTCTGAGTAAAAAGTTCAGTGGTGGTGTCAGAATGCTATTCAGGGCCAGCCCGTCCACTAGGAAGACCTAGGCAGTTACCTAGGGCACCAGTTCTTGGTGGAGGGCAGTACATGTTTCCCTTTCCCTCTCCAAGCAACCACTGACATGTCTGACTTGGAGGAGATGCTCAGTTGCTCTTTTCCCCAAAAGGGAAGTGATGGGGCATGGGAAGAAAGTGCAAGTCCAACTTGGCCTTGCTTTGCTTTCACTTTCATCCAGAATTCTCTCCTGTCCTGGTAAATGAGCAGCCCACACAGCGCTGTTGATGGAGAACTATTTCTTACTGCCTGAACTAGACCATTCTCTCTCCTTTAGACTGTCCTCTGAAGAGGACAGAGCTGAAGTTCTTCACTTCTTGGCTGGGGGGACGGGCAGCAAAATTAAACTTCACATAGGATGCCAAAACCCAAGGGCTGGCCCTGATACTATTAAGTGTCAGGGTTCACACTGACAATGACCCTGAGAGCAGTGAGTCCAGGGAAGAAGAGGACTCCCACACAACCCAGATCCCTGCTCCTGATGAGAGCCCACCACATCCAGTGTGCCAGAGCTGGCTGCCCCACAGAGGAGTCCTGGAGCTCTGGGAACCTGGCAACTCCGGTTTGGGGCCTTCCCTTTCTCTCATGTCCCCTCCGTTGCCCCCAAGCCTCCAGAAATAGAGGTGAGGCTTAAACTGAGCTCCAGCTCTGAAGATGGAGTGCATGCTTGGCTGCCAAGGCTCTCCCTCCCAGTGGGTCTCCTCAGGAGGAGGGTTGCTGGAGTCCAGAAAGGGGTGGGACTCCTGCTAGCTGTATAAGCCCTTGATTCTTGCTAGCACCTTTGCTGGTTCAACAGCTTCTCTTATATCTCCAGTTTGTGTCTCCAGGTGTCTGCCTTGTAGCCTTGCCTGGCTGCTGTGTCTTGTCTGGTTCAGCTGCCTGAATGGGCATACTATCAATAAGACAAAGCGAGATGAATCTCTCCTGGCCCATAGCCTCTGAGGGGCCCCCAAGTCCAGTCCTTGCCCTCTCTCCAGTCCTGTAGCCAGGAGTGTGAGCCGCAGCCACCCCAAACAGGTTCTCTGTGACTCCTGATTTCCCTTTTTTCAGTCAGAGCAGAGGATAGTGGCAGTAGCTGTGGCAGCAGCAGAGAGGTTTCTTGAGCTCCTCCCCCACTTGGCAACAGAGTGCAGTTAGGACTGAGCTGGGACTGGGAGCTAGCAAGCTGTTCAAGTGGAAAGGAAAGTGGAAACACAATCTTTGTGGTTTTTGTATGCAAATTGTCCCTCCCCGCTTCCCACATTTATGAAGCGTGCACGTGTCTTGTGTGTGTGTGTGTGTGTGTGTGTGTGTGTGTGTGTGTGTGTGTGTGAGAGAGAGAGAGAGAGAGAGAGAGAGAGAGAGAGATTGTTTGTGCCTGAGCTATTTTTTAACTTTTAAAAAATGATTTTTAATGATTGGGTTCTTCCCTCTAAGTCCTGATGAACCATGTGAAGTGATTTTCTTCCAACTAGCAAAGAGTCATTTCCCTCTCTGTAGGAAGGAAAGTGGGTAGGGGTGGCAAGGGGTTCATCGATTGATTATTTGATGGTGCTGTGGTTGTTGAAAATATATTCAATTGTTTTTCAACCAAATAAGTTCTTAAAAAAATGTCCCTTGCTCCCAGAATGGCTCACAATACTTGAGGGTTGGGGAAGAGTTGAGCTAGCCTAGCATCCTTCCGGATTGTTTGCTAATTTTAAACTGGTTTGCCTGGATATCCCTTCAGCTGCCTTTTCCAAATGAAAAATATTGTTGTTCCTGCTGTTTTTACATCCCACCATGCTACAGCCCTGACAAAAATTGTTAAGCTTGGAACAGAAGCTTCCTTTGGAACCCACAGATGGGGAGGAGAGCTGGTCTTGTGGTAGAAGCATGAATTGCCCCCTTGTATTTCACAAAGCTGATAGTGTTGTATTATTTGGTTCTGCGGTTGTTTACACCTTGCAGCTGTAGTCTCCTGTCCTCTGTTAATCTGCTACACTATATTACACATGCCCTTAATGTTCTTCTGCAGCAGAGACATGGGCCAGGAGAAGGAGAGGAAGGCAGCAAGGGGCCCATTTTAAAATCTTGTCTCCGGGCCCACTCCAACCTTGGTACACCCCTGGCTGCCAAACCTAGCCTGAATTCATTAGGCTAGACACTAAGGGACATTAAGGGAGTTGGGTCAATACATAATTTTTGTTCAAAGGCTCATGTCCACATGGAAGGCCTATTTGTTCTGGAAGAGTGGGACAGTTGAGAACTATGGAACAGGCACTCTCTAAACATGCTTAGAAATATTTTTGTTTGTTGCATATTACATCCCCCTCCCCTTTTAAAAGGGCACATACTCAAAGATAGGAGGCCATCGTTCTGTGGGCTTAGTTACAGTAAAGGTGGAGGTTAGAAGTACAAGAACAAAGCAGGAATACAAGAGCAAAGCCAACATCCCTGCAAGAGATTTAATCTACTTCCACCATTGGTGTTAACATCACTTCAGCATAGATGTATCCATAGGATGAAGCTTTCTAGTAGGTTCTCTGACTCTATATAGGATGAAAAAGGACTAGATTTTGATAGAGAGTGGTTAGGTATTTCTTTTGAACTGTAAAGATATGAAGCAAAAAGGTGGAGAGTTGGCCAAGCTGAACATAATCAGGAACAGAGTAACTGAAATGAGACTTGGTGGTGAATTAATTGGCGGTGTGTGGTGAACGACTGACAGACTCAATTGACAAGGGAGTGGTTGGAATGAGGAAAAAGCCTTTTGGATGCTTTCGTATGGTACAACAGCAATACATTTTAAAGAAGTGGACCTTGGTCTCTCGAAAGACTTGGATGTAAAGGTGAAGGCAGATATCGCAGTTTCACATCAGGAGAGCTGATTTGGAAGCATCCTCTTCACTGCATTCAGTCTCACTGCATTTCCTTTCTAAAGGTGTGTTCTGAAAAATATGGTTCTGCACATTTGCAACAGAAGCTTGCTGGGCATGGTGCTGATTGACTGCTAGCTGTCACCAAGAAACCTCCCCACTGTATTTCCAGAACTGTTTTGCACTTCAGGCCTTTTCTTTAATTAATGGCAACAAATGAATAGCTAATTGTACATGTGGTGCCTGACGAATATTTTTACAAGATGAAGAGCATCCCTGAAGCATGAGGAAGGGGGTGGGGTAAAACTGACTACAGAGCAAGCACTGCATTTGCTGGTATGTGCACCTGTCATTTCAGTTGCAAAGCTGGGAGAAAACCAGACTCGCACATTGCAGCTGAGGAAACCACTCTGAGTTGTATTCTTCTCCTTTTTAAATAATGTCTGTCTTCTTTAGTCTGTCACACTGGCTGCTTAAGAACTATTTGAACAAAGCTGCTTATCATAGTCATCTTTGACCTAGGTTTGTTCTAGGCGAATCCAGGAGCAAATCTCTCTCTTTTTTGTTGCAGTATGTTGGGATTTATTATTGTCTGAGAGTTGTCCCTACCCCCACCCATGATTCTGGGAAACTCAACCAAGGTTGTTAGTTCACTAATCCTTAACTTGACCTTAGGTTTAACACCTTCCATGAATCACTAGGCCTTGTAACTCCTTGCTCACTTTTTTTTCATTTTCCTATAACTTTTTATATGAGTAGTATCTTCACTCAACTGAGGTGATGATGGTGGTACGAGTTTGTCTGTAACTCAAAGGTATATAGTAGAGGCAGGAAACCAGCCTCTGATTAATCAGGGCCTCTTTGCTTTGCCTTTTGCTTGCTTCTACTTTTGATTTGCCCCTTGGATGTATAAACAAACATGACACTGCAGAAAGTAAAGGATTGTTACTTTCAAATAACAGATTGTATAAGCAGAGGGTTTGCCTTGGGGAGAAGAAAGGGTGTCCCATCTTTCCCCCTGCTTTTATTCCATTCTGGCTTCATCGTTCCCTAAGCAAAACACTTTTCTGAGATGCAGGCCTCTTGACCCCTACACAAAGAGGTGAGGCTATGTGACAGATTACTGCCGGAAGCCTTGTTGTGTATTTCTTGGCTTCCACCACCACTGCCAGTTATCTTGTGAAACCAAGCATATTAAAGCAAAACTATGGAACAGATCAATTTCTTTAGACTAATTTGACTGAAGTGAAACTGGGATGCCAAAGATCAAAAAAAGGTCATAGTGACAAAGAAAAGTTTATTTTTGACTGCGAGCAAGGCAAAAGGGGATGAGCACAAATGGGGAAATGATTTAAGATAGGAGACTTGAGTGCACTCCTTTCAGCACATGACTGGCATTTCAGTCTTATTGCACAAAGTGGCTTGTGCCAGCATCCTCACAGTGGCATCATATGCAAGGCAGCTGGAAAAGGCTATTTTGTGATGTTGCCTGGCAGTTACGACCACATTGTAGCAGCTTACTAATGCACCGAAGGCTGTGTATATGCAATGCATACTAATATGTACTAAGAAATACGTACTATGTACTAAGAAATATGTACAAAGAAATATATATGTACTAAGAATATGTACTAAGAAAAGCCAAACCTGTATACATTATGTATACAGGATATTTACGTAATTGTTCTATTTCTGCTAGTTATGGGAAATGGCAAATGAGCTATCCAAGGCACTGAACCTATACTCTCTGACTCCTGAAAAAAATCCCCGTTTTCCAGTTTCTGAAATTTCACCAAGCTTTGTATGGACTTTGCTTTTTTCCACCACCAAAACTAAATACTTGTTTTTTCAAATGAAATGTAAAATTTCCAAAATGCTGAATTCTGTTCCCAACCGGAATCTCGGCACCAATTACAAAATTGTGAAATACACACAACCCTGACCTTAAATATATTAGCGCCTGTGCAACTAAAGTTAGTAGTGACTAAAAGCCAGACTGGACGTGGCAGGAGCAACCATGCTTCTTTAATCTTGTGACTGCACTCTTCATGTATAAAATGGTGGATAGCAGTCTTAAGTGTGCAGATGGAAGGAGCATCACCTTCCCTATTTTGCCTTCCTGCAGTTCTTCCCCTAGGCACTTTTTCTCTCAGCCCAGCTTGTTTCCGGTATTGGAACAGAGCTAGGAGAAAGCTTCCTAGGATAACAGGCTGAAATAAGGCATGGGTAGGTTCAGTTCCCCTTATCTGCATGCCCCTTGTGATGATAAAATTAGATCTTCCCCCACACCTGCTTTATACATGAGCAACAAACATGGCTGCCCTTGTCACATCTAGTTTGACCCTAGGACTGACTGAAACCACTTGATTATCTAAAATATCTTTGCTTTCAATAGGATGTGTAGGTTGAGCTGTGCAGAGTTATGCCTCATTCTGCATAGAATCAGAATTTTAGTTATAGCTAACTTTAGTTGGACTGGGGCAGTTCGGTATAGAAGGCTGCATGGTGACCACTGGTTTCTGTGTCTAACAATGACTTTCTGTACAGTCACTATCAAGCAGCAGGGGTGACTGTTGTAGCACCACCCCACATGGCTGTTGGGATGTAAACTGGTTTACCTTGCTGGTGCTATGCCAGAAGGTGACACTGTGCTAGCAAATCACTAATTTGTCATTTTTTGCAGTAACAGTGAGACTAAATAAATACATATGGTTCTTTTAAAATGACAATTCCCTAGCTCTTTTGTTTTATAACTGCTTCCCTTGTAAACATGAAGAAATATTAGGATGATTTAACTAAGCTTTTATTCAGAAGCAACTCTATTTTTTCCTCCTTTTCCTTTCCCTCAAAGGTCCAAACAACAAAACACAAAAGATTACTAGACAGAATACAACACATCCCTCCCTTTTATAACAACCAAATTGAATTAATTTAAAATTTAGTGACAAAGTCTTTAAGTCTTTTAGATGGTCTGCGGTCATACACACTTCTCCTAAGCCTTGGGTTCTCTGGCACAGGAGCAGTTTGTGATTTTTCTTCTGGTACTGAGGAGTGTCCATCACTTTAATCAGCCTCATCACTAACCTCAAAATTGGAAGCAAGATCAAATTCCTCTCCAATTTGTCTCCAGAGATCAGACTCCCTTTCCTCTTGTCCTATAATATGCATGCTGGAAAGTCTCAAACTGTTCAATTTCTTTCCATCATCCAATATGACAGAATCACCTCAGATTTCAAATATTTTGTTTTTGCCCAGAATATTAGGAACATCCCTTTCTCATGTTATAAGGCAACCGTACTGGAACAAAGTTCCCTATCTAAAATGTTCGCTGTTTCTCGCCCTGTTTCTGGTCCACATACAATTTATATTTTTGTTGCTTCTCCCTTACCCGATCATGAATCTCTGCATCTGCAGGGTGAGATGGCATGGAAAGCCCTATGAGTTGCTGCCATTCTGTAGGGAGGTGCAAACTGGCTCAAGGTTGAGCAAGTTCGCCCTTGAGCCGGACAGGGCCCAGTTTGGCTTGACCTCAAGCTGAACCCCCTGGGCCAGCTCAGGGCTGGTTTGGGGGTTCTTAAGGGTTTTTTTTAAAAAAATTAAAAACAAAAAACAAAACCACTCACTACTGGGTCTGGTGGTTTTCTGGGGGTGCTGCTGCTTCTGCAGCTGTGCGAGGGGGTATCTGCCATTTCCCCCTCCCCCTGCCAGCCTTCCCCCTCCTCTCACCAGCCTTCCCCCATATAAAGGGCCATTTTGGCCCATTTTCACACCATTCTGGCCCTTTATCTGGTGATGGTGGCCATTTTGGAGGCCACCACACATGCAGCCTGGCCATTTGCATGGCCAGGTCATGACCCAGGCCATGCAAATGGCCAGGGTGCATGCGCAGCAGCCTCCAAAATGGCTGCCACCACCAGAGAAAGGACTGGAACAGCCCCCAAATGGGCCAAAATGTCCCTTGGAGATTGGGGAAAGGCCAATGGGGGGAGGGGGGAAAGGCAGAGTCACATACACATACCCCACAGCTGCATCCCCATAGACCACTGAATCCAGCGATGTTTTTAAATTAAAAAATTGTAAACATGAAGAAATATTATGCTGATTTAACTAAGGCTTTATTCAGAAGCAACTCCATTTTTTCCTCCTTCTCCTTTACTTCCTTTTTCTTTCTGACTCCACTCCCCATGCTCTCTGCAGGATCCCCACTGGGACAAAGGTCCAAGCAACAAAACACAAAAGATTACTAGAAAGAATACAACATCTTCCACTGAATGCCAGCTTTAACAGTTGTGTAATTTACAATAGATACTAGTGGAGATTAAACCTTGGAGGTAGTAATATGAGACTTAATTTCAAAAAGGGCAGATAAGATCTGCAAAAGCTTGCTTATACAAAAGTCTCGAGAACCTATCATGTTTAAGGAGGAGGAAGTTGTATCAAATTCTATATGATAGCAAGAAGTTTGTTCATGCTGAAGGATTAGGCTACCTATCAACCTTTCTCCTCATGCTCTCTTAAACAGTTGCTAAGGTGTACAGAACCAGATGAATATCATTTCAGTTAAGAGTACACAGCTATTCTTAGTGTTTCTTCTTTGCCAATTACAAAAAGAACACATTGTGACTCTGGACAGAGTAGCTGAGAGTCGGTATAGTGTTGTGGTTCAGAGTGTAAGCTAGTAGTCCGTTGTTCAAATATTAACTGTCAACCATGAGCTCACTAGATGGCTTTAATGGCCAAATTAGACATGGTGGCAGCAGTTCTATGTATTCAAACATACAATTTCTCCAATCACATTAAAAAATGAGGTGGGGGTGATTTTCATAGCAAACCCCACTGATGAGTACATCATTCTCCCTGCCTATGGCTTCTGTCCCCCATGGCCCTTCTGTTTAAATACCCTTTCCCCTGCCACACTCATTTGCAGTGCTGGGACTTGGCTGAGGAGAAAAGCCTTGAGGAGAGAAGCAGCAGGGAGGCTAGTCACAGGTGAGGGAACAGGGCAGGCCCTACCATGAAGCCAGCTGAAGTGGGCCACTTCAGGTGGCAGATTGTGGGCCAGTTCTCAGCAGCAAACCCAGCACTCTTCCCACAGATGCTCTACAGAGGAAGGAAGGCAAAGTGGCACCATGCTGCGTTTCCTCAACCTGTTCCTTCCTTTTCTGTTAGGTCGGGGAAGAGATGTGAAAGAAGGAAGGAACAGGGAGTTGCTTCCGTGCAACAAAGGAAGCAGCAAGGGTACACACATTTCAGATAGACCAGAAGCGGACAGAGTAGGACCAGCAATAGAGTAGACGGAAACACATGACAGCTGCTCAAAAAGTTCAAGTGACAATAAGGGAGATAGCACACGCCAACACCAGGCAAGAGACTCTGTATATAGCTAGGTGTTTATACACCAATGCCACAAGCCTCCAAGCCAAGATGGGTGAGCTGGAGTGCTTGATTTCTAATGAAAACATATAGTGGGCATAACGGAAACCTGCTGGAATGGCGAGAACCAGTGGGACACTGTTATTCCTGGATAAAAACTCTACAGAATGGACAGGGAGGGGAGCACTGGGGGGTGGGGTAGCACTGCATATTAAACAAGGGATAGAATCCAACAAGCTAGAAAACCTAAGAGGGCCAGAGTCCTTCACAGAATCATTATGGGTGACAATACAAGGACTGAAAGGAAATGTGTTACTAAGGAAGTGCTATCGCCCTCTGAATCAAAACACTGAGAGTGACCTGGAGTTGGAAAAGCAAATCAGAGAGGCATCAAAGAGAGACAGAGATGTAATAATGGGTGACTTCAATTACCCTCACATAGACTGGGCAAATTCATGTTCAGGTATTGACAGAGAGGCCAGATTTCTAGACATGCTAAATGACTGTGCCTTAAAACAGTTGGTCGTGGAACAAATTAGAGAGAAGGCAACCTTGGAATTAATCCTGAGTGGTGCCCAGGACTTGGTGCAAGATGTCAGAGTTGTAGAACCATTGGGGAATAGTGACCATAGTGTGATCCAATTCAATTATATGTGAGTGGAGCAGTGCAAAGGAAGTCCAACACAGATGTGTTGGACTTCACAAAAGGAAACTTCTCAAAATGAGGGGACTGATAAAAAGGAAGCTGAAAGGGAAAGTAAGGAAGGTCAAATCACTCCAGAAAGCATGGAACTTATTCAAAACCACATTAATAGAAGCACAGTTAGAATGTATACCAAGAAGGAGGAAAGGTACCACCAAGTTCAGGAGGATACCAGCAAAGCTAAAGTAGAGTCAGGGAAGCTATAAAAGGGAAGAAGACTTCTTTCAGAAAATGGAAGTGCTGCCCAAATGAAGAGAACAGAAAGGAACATAAACTCTGGAAAAGAAAATGCAAAGAGACAATAAGGGATACAAAAAGAGAGTTTGAGGAGCATATAGCTAGATGTGTCAAGGGAATAACAAAAACATCTTTAAATATATCAGAAGCAGAAAACCTGCCAGGGAAGCGGTTGGACCCCCTAGATGATGTGGGCATGAAAAGGATTATTAAGGAGGATAAGGAGATTACAGAGAAGCTGAATGAGTTCTTTGCATCTGTCTTCACGGTGGAGGACACTGACCATATCCCCACTCCAGAACTGAGCTTCTCAGGCATGGAGGCTGGAGAACTGGGCCAGTTCCAAAAAGCTTTCGACAGAATTACCCAGAATTGAAAGTATTTCAGCAAATGTATATATCCCCTTTAATGTGTACATGCTTAGTAGTTGCTTTCCCTTTGTGGAAGCAGTTTCCTAGAGAAGCACTCTAAGCCCACTCTGTTGTGTTTTGGGGCTGCTTTCATACTAGCTGTTTTCTCTGGAATGGAATAATTTGCTCTCTTGGGTTTTAAGGAGAGTTGCTGCCAAGCCATTTCATTCTTGTGTTTTCTGTTTTGCCCTTCCATATCTTTTCAGACCTAGTTGTGGTGATTTTGTGTTAACTCAAAACACAATTGCACTGCCAGCCTGTCTAGTCTGCTGTTGTGCTATTGAGGCTTTGTCTGACTACCAGCTCTTCAATTAGTTGTTTTGTCCTTGGGCTCTTCCAGACAGTGTTATATTCAATACAAATGACAACAAAAAATAAAGCAGGAAGTCCACACGAAATACAAGAGCATTGTGCTAAGAATGTTATGCAGTCTGCAGTAATCAATGAAACAGGTCTTTCCAAGCTCCTAACTTTGGGGGGAAAGCACAGTTGTTGCACCGATTGCTGCAGATTACCAGCACATGGCACCAAGACTATTGCATGATGTCACTGGATATAGTGTAGATTCCCCATTTATTTTTCATTTTACTTAGTGCTCAAATTGGAATATATCACCAGCTGGAAGAGCCCCGTGTCAATTTTCTCTTAAAGCTTCTGCTTCTCAACTGGCTGTTTACTTAGTTGTTTCCTTTACTCTGGCCATAGCATTCCTGAATTGGCCCTTTAATCAGTCAGCTCCTGTTTCCTGTTCTGGTGTAATGGTGCTGAATTAGTGCTTTTTCACAGTTTAGTTTTATTTCTTTATCAGCCATAGGCCACCACAGATATACAGGATGAAAAATGTCAAACACAGCAGAAGACATACGTTTCAAATATTTCAGTGGACTAAATATAAATTGACTAATTAGAGGAAGGGATTTTGTAGATCTGATCCATTTTCCTTGCCTGACAATAACTGGGGATGAAAAGCACTCCTAACTGAACTGTTCAAAGATAATGCCCATGGTCTTCAGTTTCTCCTGCCAACAAAAACAGCATCATATGGGGCGTAGGCATATTTCCCATCATATTTTATTGTTAGCATCATTTTAAGTTTCAGTGGGGCAGGAGCTTGTCTCAGTGGATCATAACTAATTGAACAAGATAGTCTTCCAAACAATGTTGGAATCTGAAAATGGCAAAACAAGGTGCAGTGTTTAATTACTAATTTCATTTTTACACCCAAAGCTCAAGCATTTACACTTTTTTATTATGATAATAAGATGTTCCCCTGTTAACTGGGCTAAGAAGAACCCTTTAAAGTGGTGGCTCTCTTTTATTTAGCAGGGGGAGAGCAACTGACCCTATCCAGTCCAGTACAGCATTTCTCCAGTGGCGGCTGCTAGTGTCTCCTTCGTGCATGTGTGTGTTTTAGATTGTCAACCCTTTGCAGGAGACAGAAATCAATTTTTGCATACCAGTTGCTACTTAAAGCACTTTGAGAAAGTTTTGTTGAAAAGCAGTATATCAATATTTTTTATTAAAATAAACATAATTTTTAAATGAATACATGATTGGAAATTAATAATTAAAGACCATCGCCAAGCAGGTATAAGTATGAACTGATTAAAGGGCCAGTTCAGCAGACAATTAACTGAAGTGTCAGTAGCTTAGAAGCAGAAACCACTTTAAAAGAAAGAGGCAAGGAGAAAGCAATTAAAGGGCTAGTAGCGACGAGATGTGGGATCCGATCCTTGCTGATGATTCCCACAGCTTGTTTTTGAGTAAACATATATTGGAACCTGACTAGTGGGGAAAGGCTTTACAGGATTGTTATGGGAATATAGCATCATTATATTAAGTGCTGTGTGAAACCACCATTTTAATTCCGCTTCCTGTTGTCTGCAGAAGAACAGTGCATCAACAGTGCTCAAGGGACCTATTGTGGAAGCCTTGGAGAATGATGCAAAATTGGGTCTGTGGACAGATTTTAATTGATGTGGTGGATGGGGAAGAGAGAGGGGCCATGTTCGGACATAACGCCAAACCAGAGGTAAATGTGCCAGAGTGATTGTTAGTGATTGTTTGAATGCGTGAACCTGCGGATTCATCACTTCCAAACTTGAATTTGAACCCTTGGTTGGTAATGAGTTTCACTACTGAAACCTGAGGTTCGAAGGCACCATTGTGTCATCTGAATTATGCTGCTACTGTAACTTGGGTTTTGTGTGCAAGCCCCTCCTGCAGCCATAGAGAGGTTGGCTCAGAGCAGCCCAGAAATGTGTCAGTTCTGGGGTGGCCGCATTTCTCGCTGGCCGGCTCTTGGAATGGATGTTCTGCCCTCTGCCATCTCCTTACTTTTCCTGCTGCTGCTTGGCAAAGGGATGCTGCATCCTAGAGTTCATGCATTTAAAGGGACAGGACCACATTGCAGAAAGCCCACTTTCCCCTGTGTTTTGCACCTCGCATGTTACCCATTTTTAAAAAAGGATGAGAGGACAAGACGGAGACAGCAGGGGAGCTCTCTAACAATTCATCACTGCAGTGCTTTGTAGTAGTGTGCATGGTTCGGTCCGGGCACACTGTAAAAGACCTCCGGACTGGTTCAGAAGTCCGGCGGTTCGGATGGGCGGGGGCATGTAGCTTTAAGGGGTGGTGGTAGTACTTACCCCCCCCCCCCCGCCGCTCTTCCCCCTCTGGTGCTGGTCCTTTAAAAAATCTTCTTGGGGCAGGAGAGTTCCTCCCTGCTGCCCCTGCCCCTGTCGTTGTCCTTCAAAGCCTTCCACGGTGTAGACGCTGTAGAGCTAGTGGTCCGTGTGCTTGTCTTCATCTTTGGTGCGTGCGCGCCAGCAACGAAGACGAGCGTGCGCGCCGCGAAGGGCGCATGTGCGCCGCTAGCTCTACAGAGTGGAAAAGCGGCGGGGGGAAAGCGGCGGAGGAGTAAGTACTACCACCACCCTCTTAAAGTAACAGCCCCCCCGTGCCGGACCGGGGGAATTCCGGACCATGCACACCCCTAGTGCTTTGTGCACCCAAGACATTAAGCCCTAGTTACACAAATAATTGAACACATTTCTGACTACACATCTCAATCACCCTCAGTTCCCCCATCCTTCCATCAGAAGAATGAGGGCTTCTGCATGGCTTTATTTTCATGTGGGAGGTTTCCATCCACACACATGTCCCAACTGTATTCCACGCCACTTGTGTTACTCACTGTAGGTCATTTCGGTTTGAGAGACTTCACCAATGTGCCACTTTGCATGTGTGCCAGTGCACCAAGGTGTTGATGTGCTATTGAACCATAGTCCAAGGCATCATTCTGATGTGTCAATGTACCCATGGGCTGTCAGATGGTTAATGTGTGAGGAGACACAAGGAATAAGACCAGGGGTGTATTTTGCAGGCTTTCTTGGGGAAATAGGTTTTGAAGATTACAATGAATGTTAAATCCTGGTAAGAAAGACTAATTCTTGTAACCACAAAACAAGAAAGAGTTGAGAAGGGAAGAGGTGGAGTGGGGGGAGGGCATAAATTTTGATTTTTAAGCACTAACTGTCAAATAACCATTGTTTTCCTTTCCTGGCCCTTTGACAATTATTATTATTTTATTTTTTATTTTAAATTTTATATCCCGCTCTTCCTCCAAGGAGCCCAGAGCGGTGTACTACATACTTAGGTTTCTCCTCACAACAACCCTGTGAAGTAGGTTAGGCTGAGAGAGAGGTGACTGGCCCAGAGTCACCCAGCTAGTCTCATGGCTGAATGGGGATTTGAACTCGGGTCTCCCCGGTCCTAGTCCAGCACTCTGACCACTACACCACGCTGGCTCTCGCTGACAATCAAGTCTTAATGCTTCAAAGTAGGGATTTAAAAGGGTAAGGAGAGAAGGGTGGTATCACAATCAGGTTATGTCCACTTGGTTAATTTTGGATCCCACTCAGGAGGCCTCCATTAGGAAAGAACATGCACACACACTGCCCCAATACTGATGCCCAGAGCAAAACTCATTCTGCACACATATGGGGGAAGTAGAGGGCCTGTTGGTGGCAACTGCAGACGAACCTCTCCAGATGATCTTAACAGGTGGTGGGGCTCATGGTGAAGAAGACTTTCTCTTAAATACCCAGGGCATAAGCTGTTTAGGGCTTTATAGGTAGTAACTAGCACCTTGTATTTTGCACAGAAACTTATTGGCAGCTAGTGCAGTTCTTTTAACACAGAAGTAATATGGTTTCTCCTAGAGGATCCAAAGACCAACCTGGCCGCCGCATTCTGGACCAACTGTAGTTTCTGGACTATGTACAAAGGCAGCCCCACATAGAGTGGGGCTTGACTCCTTAGGAAGGCTTTGGAGGGGAGATTCTGCTTGTTTGGAGCTTTTCACCAGTCCCACCTGACTTCTATCCTACTTAAGCTCTGGGTTTTTTTGATCTTCTGCTGTTTCCTACTTAGGTTTTTCTGTTGATTTTGTCATGCCTCTGTTTGCTATCTGATCTACAGGTGAAACTCGGAAAATTAGAATATCGTGCAAAAGTCCATTAATTTCAGTAATGCAAATTAAAAGGTGAAACTGATATATGAGACAGACGCATTACATGCAAAGCGAGATAAGTCCAGCCTTAATTTGTCATAATTGTGATGATCATGGCGTACAGCTCATGAAAACCCCAAATCCACAATCCCAGAAAATTAGAATATTACATGGAACCAAGAAGACAAGGATTGAAGAATAGAACAATATCGGACCTCTGAAAAGTATACAGTGTACTGTGCTTGACTGGCCAGCAAACTCGCCTGACCTGACCCCATAGAGAATCTATGGAGCATTGCCAAGAGAAGGATGAGAGACATGAGACCAAACAATGCAGAATTGCTGAAGGCCGCTAATGAAGCATCCTGGTCTTCCATAACACCTCATCAGTGCCACAGGCTGATAGCATCCATGCCACGCCGCATTGAGGCAGTAATTGCTGCAAAAGGGGCCCAAACCAAGTACTGAATACATATGCATGCTTATACTTTTCAGAGGTCCGATATTGTTCTATTCTACAATCCTTGTCTTCTTGGTTCCATGTAATATTCTAATTTTCTGGGATTGTGGATTTGGGGTTTTCATGAGCTGTACGCCATGATCATCACAATTATAACAAATTAAGGCTTGACTTATCTCGCTTTGCATGTAATGCGTCTATCTCATATATCAGTTTCACCTTTTAATTTGCATTACTGAAATTAATGGACTTTTGCACGATAGTCTAATTTTCTGAGTTTCACCTGTATATAAATGTCTTTTTTCCCCTTATTGCTGTGGTTGTGTTGTTTTTAGTGCCACTGATATTTATCAAGCATATTTTAACTGTGTACCTGTGGTTGTCATCCTAAGCTGCTTTGAAATTGTTTTTATGAAAAACAGAAACAAGTTTTAAACATAAATGAAAGCTGTTTGGCAGGGGAAAGGAATGGCAGCAGAAGAATGGCAGGCAGGAAGAAGCCTCTGGTACACACACACCCAGCCCTTTTTCTTGAAACCCTCCCCCCCTTGAAGATGCTTTTATTATTCATTTCTGAAAGCATGTGTACAACATTTAGTTTGCTGCATTCGCCGTTTAAATCCCACCCATTTGCCAATGCTCAAATTACAGGGGCCCCCATCCCCTTACTATTTATACTGAACCCCCAAGCTACTGTTTTGAGAAGGCGATGCAGGTGGGTTATGATGAAACCAAATTGAAGGGAATTAGAGGGAGGGGCTTCTGGGTTTCATTAAAGGCTTTTCTACATTCTCTCTCATAATTTGAACATTACATGGGACTCAATTTTGTTGAATCTTATACCTGAACTTGTGAACCTTAAACTCAATCGGATGAGCAATCGGGTGGAGTTCTTACTTTAAATATTTTTTTAAATTCTTTACTGTGTTTATTGGGATGATGATTCATATCAAATTCCAAGAACTCATCTTTTATCCTTTCATGTTGCATTATCTATTTTGAGCAATGCTTTGTTGTATTGTAAACCCATTTGGTATATCTTTGTCATAAGGAAGAGAGAGCAGACCTATCAACCCCTCAAGCAGTAAGATGATGAAGAAGAAAAATCAACCCTTCCTTTTTGGAGTAGGGCTGCCACTTTTTGTTGTTGTTAACTGACCTGGCTTGCTTGCCTTTTAACAGCAGCCTGACACACAGAAATTAAGCAGCTGGCACCTTTCCTGGCACAGTGACAGCCCAAGACCACTTTGTATCTGAGGTACATCATCAAACACTGCTGCTCCCAACTCCATTTTTTCGAGCAGCAGCAGAGATTGCCAATAGCAAATAAGGGAGAAGGCAGCGTGAAGAGGAGGAGTCAATCAAGAGGCGAGGACTTTCCTGAGCCAATAGAGGAGCAGCAGTGGAGGGCAGGTAAGGTGGTGGGGCTGAGGGGCATCTTGCCACCCCACTGCCCTTGTAATAATGCAGTGTCTGAGACAGCAGCCTCGTCTCGCCTCATAGGGCTGCCCCTATCCTGACACAGTGAAAAGTTGTGGAGAAATCTTCACTTGCTTAGTTCTTGTGCCTCAGGCAGCTGCTGAAAGTGCAGTAGCAGGGCAAGAAGTAGAACAAAGAGTGGCAAACCTTTTCTTACTTATACACACACACACACACACACACGTTCATGCTTTCATCTCATTAATCAATGTTAGAGTGTTGAACTAGGAACAGAGGGACCTGAGTTCAAATATCCATTTTTTAGGGACCCAGTCCTCATGTTGACTTTTAAACAGAATGCATGTACAGTAATTCACATGAAAATGTATCTGCATGCACAAACACATGTACAACATAACATGCAAAGAGCCCAGTGGTCTGTTAAGTTCTTTAGGACCTCAAGCTGCAGTTGCAGCCAGGTTGTAGCCTTGAAATGCTCATATTATTCCATTTACCTTTGATAAAGCCCTAACTGCTTCTGCCCATTCCTTCCCAGAGCCTATTGTCTGCTCCTGCCATGGCAAGCCACAAGCACCAGGTCTGCTGCAGAGTGAGCGGAGGAAGGCAGGGGCGTAGCAAGCTTCCCTGGGGCCTGGGGACAAAGATCAAGAAGGGGGCCCCTATCACGCACACAAAGTGCCCCAGTGCCCCAAGCCACACCCCCTGTGTCTGGTGTCAGATGCAAGGGAGCGGGGCAACGTGCTTGTCTCTTCCTCCTCTCCACTGCAATGTCCAGAGATGGCAAATCCAAGGGTGCTTTACAAAACAGCACTTCCATTCAGAAAGGAGGAGGGAAACGCAGCCCTTACCAAGCCCTGCACAGCTGACGGTGGATCTGCCACTTTGTGTCCTCCAAACAGAAAGAGCTGCACCAGCTTCTGGTGGCCCCTGCACCTCGCCACTGCAGAAGAGAAATGGAGTGGGTGCATGTGCGCGTTCCCTGGGCTCTAATTGTTCAGCTCTAATGTGAGAAATATTGGCAGGGGAGTGGGCAGCAGTGGCAGCTCCCCAGATCACTGGGAGGCCGCCCAGGAAGCAGGAGGCCTCTGTCTGTGAGGCCCTTGTGGGCCCCCTGACCCTCCGGACCCAGGATATTTGCCTTCCCTTGTCCAGTGGACCCTATGCTTATGGTGGAAGGGCCAGCACAGACATTCGAACCAGTGAGGAAAAAGTTGGGAGAAATCATGAATATCTTGTACATACTTGCCAAAACATGGCACTCGCTTGCACTGAAGTATTTAAAGCTGTATGAAATTTAAAGTTTGTCCAGAAATGTTTGTTTGTTTAATTCAATTTCTATACCTCCCTTCCAAAAATGGCTCAGGGTGGTTTACATAGAGAAATAATAAATAAATAAATAAATAAATAAATAAGATGAATCCCTGTCCCCGAGGGGCTTATAATCTAAAAGGAAACACAAGACAGACACCAGCAACAGTCACTGGAAGTACTGTGCTGGGGATGGATAGGGCCAGTTACTCTCCCCCTGCTAAATAAAGAGAATCACCACATTAAAAGGTACCTCTTTGCCAAGTTAGCAGGGGTTATTATTCACATCCAGATATGGTAAGACTGACTTCATAACTGAGTGCATTAGATTAGGGTTACCAACTAACTGGAAAAAGTGGCCTGGCTTGCTCCTTTGCATTTAACAGCAGCTTGAGCTGCATAAAGCAGCAGATGAAGCTTTTTCATGACGTGGAGATAAGCATTATCACCTCTAATATCTGCAGATCAAGCAGATGTTCCACAGGTTAAAAAAAGTTTGGCATCCCTACATTAGTATATTCCAGGGCTTGACAAATCCCAGGTATCAGGGAGCCATGTTGCATAGAAATTTAACTGTGGCATATAGACTAGGATATTCAGAGGCAGCATTTTTAAATATTTGTTTGTCAGGAAAGTAACTTGCCTAGGGAGCAAGAGGTTGCTGGTTTGAATCCCCAATGGTATGTTCCCCAGACAATGGGACACACCCATATCGGCAGCAGTGATATAGGAAGATGCTGAAAGGCATCATCTCCTACTGCGCAGGAGATGGCAATGGTAAAGCCCTCCTGTATTCTACCAAAGACAACCACAGGGCTCTGTGGTCGCCAGGAGTCGACACAGACTCGACAGCACAACTTTACAACTTTCTAACCGTGGAAGTTTGGGGGTTGAAAGAATTGAGACGAGGGAGAGGGAGGGAGCAAGTAAAACCATTGAAAGCTGGTGACAGTTGGTGTTAACAGCAACAGAGGACACCGGCCATATAAAGAAAAAAAGGGAGAGAAAATGCCAAAGATAAAAACAAAGAGAAGACATCTTAAAAAAAAATCTTAACAAAAAGAAAAGAATGGGGGCGGGAGGACATTGTGAAAGCAACAAAATACAAACAAGAAAACCATTCTCACAAGACTACCACAACCCTTCCTGTTGCCCATCAATGCCTTATTCTGTCGATTCCTCACCAATATGAGATTGCAGACCTGGTGTGGCAATTTTGTTGTGGGTTCCATGTGTAGATACTATTATATACAGACAGTGGAAAATACCCCACTGATCGCAATGAAACTTACTCATAAGTATGTATGTATATAGGTCCTCAGACTAAAGTACAGTCCTAAGACACTGATATAAAGGGGAGCTTTGCTGTTATAAACAGCTAGGCAATCCTATAATCCTAAAACTGCACACATTTCAGCACTGAAGAGGCAATTTGATTCTGAATTGCTGCTAAAACCAAATGTCACAGTATTCTTTTCCAATCAGACTACAGGTGATAAGGCCAAGTTTCTTGTATAATAAAACACAGATAACATTCAAATATACGACAATTGCACCTTGTCATACACATGATAAGCGGAAGCTAGAGATTTTAGTAACACCTTTATTCTGGCACACTCTGCTAGACAAATAGGGACAATTGCTCTTCCACTGCTTAGTATAAGAGGCTCATCACTTCAAAAGTTGTCTCTTTGCCCATTTGGGTGGCAGGCGGGGTGACATTTGGACAGGTGAACTACTACTACCCCCATCTGCCATCTGTCCCCTTGATTTTGCTGATTGAATGAATTGGCCCTTGCTCTTTCCACACTGAACTCTCATTTGTGGATAGTGATGGAAGTCATGGCTCCAGCCATTCTGCTTGTAAAAAGCAAAGGCTTTCCAAATCCTTGTTCTGATTTTTTTTTAAACTGACATATTTTGTGTTATGCATTTTTGTTTTTCACTTGATTGCTATTTGCAATACGTTGAAGAGGAAAAAAGTTCCTACATAACCATTAGAGGGCAGCAGATCCAAAGGTGTGTGTATGCAGAAGATCAAAGATTTGCTTTCCTGGTCATTTGTTCGTTCATTCATTCCAGCTAGCAAATTTTGTTACCATGAGCCATCTTAAACTGATCAGTGGTGGAAAACATATTATCTGGTCATTACATTTATCCCCTCTACCATGATAGAAATCTATTTCATTCATTCAAAAGACTTGTATGCGACCTTTTTGCCAAATGATACGCCAGATATGTCCATTTCTGGAGATAAATGACCTTAAAACGGTGGAACATATACTGGTGCCTCTAGGCTTGACTACTGTAATGCAGTCTACATGGGGCTGCCTTTGTATGTTGTTCGGAAACTACAATTGGTTCAGAAAGCGGCAGCCAGATTGGTCTCTGGGACAACATGAAGGGACCACATAATACCGATTCTAAAAGACCTTCACTGGCTGCCAATATGTTTACGAACAAAATACAAAGTACTTGTTATTACCTATAAAGCTCTTAACGGCTTAGGTCCAGGGTACTTAAGAGAGCGCCTTCTCTGTCGTGAACCCTGCCGCCTATTAAGATCATCTGGAGAGGTCCTGTTATGGTTGCCGCCAACTCGTTTGGAACTTGCTCTCTGCTGAAATAAGAGCATCCCCTTCCCTCTTTGTTTTTAGGAGGACCCTGAAGACGTACGTATTTTCCCAGGCCTTCAACTGATACCAAATTTTAAAATGTTAATCTGTTTTTATCTACTTTATCTTTTTATGTATTTTAAATTTTTTATATTTTATATTATGTTTTAATTCTGTGACCCGCCTAGAGATTTTGATATTAGGCAGTATATAAATTCAATAAATAAAATAAAATAAAATAAAATAAAATAAATGGAACTCAAGGCAGCTTAACAAACCTACAGAAACATATTGAGTGAGTGTGAGTGAGTGAGTGTGAGTGTGTGTGTGAGAGAGAGAATAAAAACTCTGAAAAAGTCATAAAGTAGAAAATAATTAATCTAATAATTAATTAATAATTAAAATAATTAATCTAGCCACCTGAAAAAGATTTAGAGACCAAACTGAGCAGACAAGCATAGTACTTTTTTTACTGTATACGTCTTGTGCTGCTGTATATATATACTGTGTATTCTCAGTTTGACCAAGCATGATTATTTAGGTCATTGATTCTTGGAATAGGATGCTATATGAGAGTTTGTGGTTAGTTATCTTAGACTAGACAGATGTCTAGTTGTCATTGGCTGACAAATTCCTGACTAAATTTCTCAGTGGAAGTTCCACTGAACAATAGGACAAGATAGTCATGTCAGACTTATCCTATTAATTTGTCCTAAATTTAAAGGACAAATTGGTGGAAGAACATTATATGTATGGACTCTCACCTGAGCATTTATTATCCTCAAAATTGGATAAGACTCAGGATATTATAAAACAATGAGCCTGGAATATAGAGTTCCAGAACGATTTAAGTCAAACTTCAAATATATCAACCTCTCAGAGTGTCCTTAAGATTTCTCATAGCAGCTAACGTATCCTCATTGACTTACTCTAAGGATTGTTACTAGCAACGTTTTATTGTTGGCTCCCAGGAGCTCCCTCATTTGTGTTTGAGTCTCCAGGCTTGGGGATCTCACCCTGGATATGCTCAGGAGCCTCACAGCATTGTGAGCCCTCCGTTTGTACACATGGGGACAGGTCACACAGTGGCAGTGGGCCAGTCAGCCCTAGATTTGGCTCCTAACAAGCAAATTGTAAAGGGGAGCAGATGCATGCCCTCTCTAATGCTGGGATGCCCTGAGTAGGCCTCAGTCGTCAACTAAAAGCATGTTAACTTGTTGCCAAGGCTGCTCTGCCCTTGGAGTGAACCGCCTGGTCTTTCTCCTCCTTTCACAGAAAGGATAGCAGTGAGCAGTAGCAGAGCCAGGCCAGCAGCAGCCCGTGTCTGGCCGCCGCAGTGGCCCTGCTCGCCCCCGTCCACGGGGCCCCTTTCGGGAGTTAGATCCAGGCCAGTGCTGTGTTCCCAGTGCGACCAGGAGCAGCTCTCCTCTGCCTTAAAGGCAGGGGGAGCCTCTCCTGGCCGCACTGCGAATGCAGCGCTGGCCATCTAATTCCTGAACCAGGCCACGTGGCCCTGTTTGGGAGCTAGATCGGGGCCAGCACTGTGTTCACAGTGTGGCCAGAAGCCACTCCTGGCCATGCTGTGAATGCAGCACTAGCCTTTTAACTCCAGAACATCGAATGGCTGACATTGGATGCAGGAGTGTGTGTGTCAGGGATGCGAGGCATGGCCCCTGAGGGGCGGCGGCTCGGGTTCTTTGAACCCAGTCGCCCAATGGTGGCTACACCCCTGACAGTGAGCTAATGTGCTAATTGGCTCTGCAGGAGGAATATAGATACGGCTTGCAATTAGAATATAGAATATAGATACGGCTTGCACCCCCCACAAAGGAGGTTGAGCAAGCTATATGAACCTAAGAGATGCACCTGTCAAAAGTACTGATTAGATTACTGGACTTCTCCATTTATGCAGATTCCCCCTTCTGTTTTCATGACAAAAGCCTTAGCGTTCTTCGGCAATTCCCGTATTGTTACACTCAGGAATAAAGATCAGCAACAACAGGATCCCTACCAGTCCCTCCCAACACACCTGCTAAACAACAAGGGTAAGTTGGAATTCACCCCCAGGATATGTTTTTGGATATAAGAACCCCCAATTACATGATCCAGTGTGCTGCCCTGTGCCTTTCACTCAGGACTTCATCGGGTGCTCCTTGTGGGCTTCGTGCTCCCTTGTGTCTTTCACTTGGGACTCCATTGCCTACTCCATCAGCTTCTGGGGTGATTTACTGTTCACAGGCCACACCAGGCTGTGTTCAGTATTTCACCCCATTTTCCAGATTGGCTTTCTTGCCCAGCCTGATCTGCCCAATCTTCCTCATTAAACTGGTAAGCTGGGTCCAAGGACGAAGCACCTTCCTGGAATCACCTCTTCTGACGAACATTTCCAACCTTCCTGCACCCGCCTTGACCTGACCTGTTCCTGAGGAATGAAGTTCATCGGTGGTCCCCGGAGCCCTCCGTCTAGACCAGGTGATATGAACCTTCACCCCTCCTTGGGCCCAAAATCTATCTCTTTCCCGGTTTCTTAAATCCAACCCCCTCCTCCTTTAAAAAGCCTTTTTCTTGCCTGCCTGGGAATTTATATAATTAGGATTCTAAGCTAAAACACCTCATTGCAGCTAACTGTATTTTTGGTAGTAATATTGCTTTAACCACACTTTCTCTCTCCTTTGTATCCCCTCTTACAAATAAAATCTTCTTTTAATTTTTGAAACTTAATTCTTGTCTCAGACCAGTCATTTCCTGCATCCACAACTTTGCACAAATAACCTTTGGTGAAGCTATTCCTTTCTGAGCTAAATTCCCTACGTTAGCCCAAAAGGTAGATTTGGGGGGGGGTTCACCAATCACCCCGGAGCAGTTTCATTAACAGTATCGATGGGCCTTTTCTAGAGCTCATCTTAATGCTCTCCCCTCAGCATTTTTAGAGGTCAGGTACCATAAAATTCCAGTTTCCCAGCAATGTGACTCTGATGAGGATATGACAATTGCTCTGCTCATGTCCTTATACAATGTGTGTTCTACTCTGATACTCGGCTAAAGCTGATTCAACCTTTATTAAAAAAATTTCCAGGCTATCCAGATGAATTTTATGTCAGCTACCTTTTAGCTGATAAATAGTCCAGTGTTGCATATCAAGTAGCAAAATTTTGTTTCTTAGCCACAAGGGCTTGCTGCAAGGGCTAGTAGCTACTCCATGACTATGACTGTATTGGTCCTGGAATCTTAGAAGTAGTATTGAAGTATTTTAGGATTTTAGAAGAAATTATTATTCTAGTATAGTTATCTCTGCTATTGATTATCTTATTTTGTAGATTGTACCATTGCATGTATTCTGGTCTATGGCTGTAATAAAGTATAAGTGAGGAAGAGGAAAAACACCAATTTCTGATGTTGCACGTTGTTTGGCCTAAGTAACTTTGAACAGGGAAAGGGGGAATCTCTAAGGAGGGAATTGTATAAGGTAGGGAGTGGGTTCTCATGCTACAAGTAGTCTTCCAATATGCTGCGTTCACTGGTCAATGGAGCTGGGGATCCGGCTAGAGGAATGGATGCGTGGAAGGGCTTTATCCCACAGTCCTCTTTATCCTCTGTGGGCTTTATCCCACAGCCTGGCCCTGCTTGTACATTATGCTGAGATTCTAGAATGCACTCATCCCAAAGAAGCATACTTCTTTCCCCACAACAGTTCTTTTGTTCTTTAACTACGAAATTATGATTTTAATGTGGCTTTTTCCATTTGTGTTTCCTTTGTATTGATCTTCTTTTACAGTCTCCAAACCATGGTACTAAAGCCCAGGGGTTTACCCATATCACTTGATAATCTATATGTTTTTACCATTAGACAATACCATAATAAAAACAGTAAAAGCTATGAAGATAATTAATTACTAGGGGGGAAACCCACTGTGAGAGCTAGAGCCAACGCGGATATTTGTTTCCTTCTGAGAAACACCCTTAAGTTTCCGCTTAAGTGGCAAGAAGTAACATTTATCAGTAATTGTTTCAGGAAGTGACTCAGTGATTGATATTAGTGCTCTAAATAAAGCCGCTGCATTTTGCATGTTCTGCTCTGTCTTTGGCTTTGACTACTTCCTCAAGAAATCCACACTTCTCCTAGCTTTCTGGGCCTCGTTTAAACCTGTTTTCCCAACACACAATGGTTTGGTGCTGCACTTATGAAACCTCTTCCCTATTAGACTTTGAATGGAGCTACTCACTAGGAGACAAATGTGGGCTTGCCATGCTTTTGTGGCAGTGGGAGAGTATTTGGAGGTGGGGGGAATCGGCCAGTGCAGAGGAATTAACCCTTCCTCTTTCCACTACTAATTCTTCCTGATAAATCCCCTCCACTCTCTTCCTGCCCCTCCCAGCTGCCACCCTAAACTCTAAGGCCAGAATAGGACCTGCTGAGAAAGGAAATAAAGAGCCTGGGCTTAGGAGTGGCCACAGGGCGGAATTGATGGGTGCAGAAAAGTTTAAGCATGGGAGGAAATGGGGCCCCCCTCCTGCCTGCCTATTAATAGACATATACTTCCCTGACCCTTGGCTTGAATTGGCGGGGGGGGGCATTCTGTTCTCCTGATCTTATATAAAAGAAATACAATTAATGTATATTAATTGATTGCTCTCATTAGCTGCTGTTTTGAGATTAGCAAAAGTGGGGCATGGTCAGCTAAAACTGATGGGAGGGTTTGTGAATATCATGAAGGGCTTTCCTAGCATTGCCTCTGCAGTTTGAACACTGCCAACCCACCCTTGTATATCATGGGTTTAATAAGACGGATTGGTTGAGCTAACATGTATTTCTGCCCTGAGTGATGGAAAGAAGGGTGGCTTGTTGCCTCCTTTTATTAAAAGCATCCTTGGGAGTTAAGTGGTTTTCCTAGAGGCCAATACCATTTTGATGAAGCACACAGGAGCACAAGGACTGTGCCCAGCAGTATTGATCTGCACTGCACAACTACTAATTCACATGGCTGGAGGTATGTATTTGCCAAGTCCCATGGCTGGATCCCACCCTACTTTAGCAAAGTCTCTAAGAAGCAATGTCATGTGGGTCAGGCAATGGTGTGATGATTTCTCACACAAACATTGCTCCTTCCAGGGCTTCTTATGTGAAACTGACAATGTTGGCATGGAATGTAACTACTCACTCCTTGTAACAGAGTAAGCAATGGTCAGGGGCAGAGTCATCATTGTGCAAACGGGTTCAAATAACCCGGGCCGCCAATGAAAAGGGTCACCGAAGCCTGCAGGGTTGTGTGGCTCAGGCTCCTGAAGAGCCCCGAGTGAACTCCACCCACCCACACCCAGGCTCTGGAGAGCCCCGAGCAAGCTCTCCTCTGTCCTTTTCAGGCAGCAAGTGGTGCCTGAAAAGGACAGAGGAGAGCTCACTCAGACATCACACACACGGGGGTGTGGCTTGGGCTCCAGAGAGCCCAAGCAAGCTCTCCCCCTGTCATTTCAGGCAGTGCTTGCTGCCTGACAGCAAATGCTGCCTGAAAAAGACAGGGGAGAGCTCACTCAGGGCTCTCTGGAGCTGGGGCATGGGCGGGGGGAGTTTGCTCAGCGCTCGTCCAGAGCCTAAACCATGCCCCTGTGCACGTGACATCACGCACAGGATGTTGCTAGAGGGGCCACTGGGCGGGGCTGGACCTGGGCCACCATTCGGCTGGCTCCACACCTGGCAATGGTGCCAGTAGAGTTAAGAGATGTATCAGCAAAGATACCCTGACACACATACAGCCCAGGTTCAGTGGGGCCTGTACCCAGGTTCAGTTTTAATAGGAATACACAGATAGTCATTCACACAAAAACATGTATAGACACCTGAACATACTGTCTGCATAGAGCTACTGTGTACATTGAGAAGTACAGTAGAGACTGACAATAACTATTAATACTAGTAGTGGTAGTGCCACTGGTAGCAGTAGATAAAACATATAATCAAATGGCAGAACTTGAGACCCACAATAGCAAAGCCTACCAGTCATGGACGGTTGCCTTTCAGAGGCTCTTGTTTTCGCCTTGGACTGTAAAAAAACAAGGAAAGGGGTGGGTGGACTGTCAAGCACATAACAGAACAAAAATATCTGGTTGGGTTTTGTTTGCCTCAGCATGTCTGATAAATCAAAATTGTTTGTGTCTGGTAAATGAAAATACACTTCTTTTTCTAAATTAAAGTGAAGATGTCACACACTGGCTTGGTATCACAGTATCCAACTGCCAACCTTCCTCTGATCCTGTTCTTAGGCTGTGGAAGTAGCCTCAGAGGTGCTGGAGAGGGGATTAATTATCACCCTTTTCTTCTACCAGCTGTCAGGAAGAGAGTTAAGACTGCTCCTCACCAGGAGACTTTAGATCCCATTCACTACCATCGCTCCAGACTCCTCATCCCTGGCCATCCAAACCTTAAATAAAGCCCTGTAATCAGGGCAATCCCAACCACCCTCTCCTGTCTCTGCCCTCTCCAGTGTAGCTGCCTGCATCCTCCCCGCTTCAGCTGTTGCCTGTCTTGCCAGCTGTTGAGGCCCTGCCTTCTCCACTTTGCCACCAGGAGGCAACCTGTTGGGCCATGCTGGTCCATCCATGGTCTGTGGGTTCCTGTGGGTCCAGGCTCTCCCTGGCAACTGTGTAGGGTCCCAGCTGACTTTGCCTGTACCCGGGGACTGTATTGCCTCCGTCTTCTTGGCCCCATGACTGGGTGAGTCAGCGGGAAGGCCTGGCAGTGGATATTTCTCTGAACTATAACTAAAAAGAAAGAAGAGGCTCTTGGCACACAGACTTGTTTGAAGTGCATTTGATGGAATTGTTTATTTTAGCTTGTTCCTGTAAAATATGTTGATGTTTGAGCAGTATGATAAGGGAAAGAGAAGAGTGCAGAAGAAAACCTTCAAAAGCAGATTTTAAGGCAGAAATGATGTTTAGGAAAAACAGCCTCTGAGCTCTAATCCACAAAAGAAATGTGATATAATGAGAAAGCAAATGAGCAAGAAGTCATTTACCAAAAGAAATATAAAATATGTGACTCGCAGAAGTGCTTGTTCTAAGCCATCCTATTGGTATAGTTATGTTTCTATGGCCTAGAAGTTGTTGGGAGATGGAGTTCCAGTGCATCAACCTTTTGCACCAACTAGGGGCATTGGGAGTAGAGACAGCGAGTCAGGGTCACCCTTTCTGTCTCTACTCTATGACGCCTGATCTGACTCTTCAGCACTTCCTGTGCTGAGTCACAATCCTCTTTCCTCTTAGAGGGTAGATGGAAACATCTCTCTCTCCTTACCTATTCATTGTGTAGTCCTTTAGATTAGGACTTTCCAATCCAAGTGTACTTAACCAATAAATACCTAAAGAATCTCCATGACCATTTTCTGCTACCTACTCTGTTACTGGAGTGTGTGCTCTCTTCCTTAGTGCTCTGCTGTTTACCTACTTGGGGTAAAATTAACAACCCCCAACAGAAGTATGCCAAATAAGGTACAGGAGTAGGGATGTGTGAAGCACTGAAACACAAACAAAAAGTAAGATCAGGATGGGAGATGCTTCCCTAATAGGATAGGCAGGGCACCTGTCCCTCCAGGCTAGATTTCTAGATTTGATTTTTCAGCAATCAAACCTGTCAGTCTCTGTCCCGTCAAACAAAGTTGGCAAGTATTTAACTAGCCCTTTAAATACAACTTAATCTATAGATGTCCGACTGCAGCCCTTAAAGTGAATAGCTGTTTGGGTCTACTGTTTCAAGGGAGAAAACCTTTTAGAATGGCCTAGGTTTAGGAGGCAACCTCCCAGCAACCTACAGTACAGAGTACCACACCAGCAAGGGCTAACACACTACCAAACTTTATTTTGGAGGAGGGAATGAGAATATCCCTTGATGACAACCTGATATATCCATGATCGGGATTAATATAAATTAAATTGTTCAAACTATTCATCATACCATGTTAAATAATCTAAACAGCACTCCCTATTTAACATCTTCACATTTGTTTAACATATACCTAATTAAATTTCTAATTATACTTAAATTCCTAATTCCAAAGCAGGTAATGAGGTAAGGAATGTTTTGGAAGGAAAATAAAGATCTTGATGTGATTAAAATAATTTTCTGCGTTGTTGGTTCCAACTACCCAGTGGTGAAAGTTTATGAAGGCAATCTCTGATTCATTTCAGTGTTGGGCCAATGTACCCGTGCTGATTTCAATGGAACTTTAAATTAGCTTAAAAGAGGCTACATAACAACTTTATTATCTAATTTGAAACCATGTTGCCAAATATTTTCAAAAGCAGCTTTGGAATGTGTTTAGGCAGGAATTAAGTCCTTAACAAGTATTCTAAATTATACTGTTTAGCTTGGACAGACTGTGTACAGCAAGTCCTAGCTTGATTGCTTGAGGAACAGAAAGGGGTGGGGGGATGTGAGCGGGCGGGGGAAGCACTGCATTAAAAGGCATGATGCAGATAACCCCGTGCTATGTTGGCATTTTTCATCTAGGACAAGAGTTCTGTCTTTTTACAACCTTTGGAACTGAATTGCATGCAGTTTCCCTCATCACTACCCCACCACACTGTAGCATTCTTGACTTCCTATAATCCCGCAACTGATAACATGACCCTCACTTTTCTGTCATGCATTAACTGAATAGAGACCATCTTCTTCCTGTGGGGAATGTTAAGAGTGCGACACAAACCAGCATTCCTAGATAACTGTGGGAGCACAATAAAATCTGCCTGAACTCTTGCCCTGGTGCATGCATGCTTTGCCTACTTGCTAATTCTGTCCTGAGTGACTGAAAGGGAATGCCACCAGCAGTAAATGCTTCAATGGCCCGATTTACAAAGGACAGTCCTTATTTCTGCTGGTATCTGCCCTGTACAACTGCTGTTCCTATTTTGAAAGCTGCCGTCCTCACCCATCATGTACGTTGCCCTGCCCAGCTCACTTCCATTGAAGCTGGGCTGTGGACAAACAATTTAACAGCAACAGAGGTCTGCAAAGTAAGATTGGCGCGGGGCCAAATTTTACTCTCCACCCTCATGCACTCCATTTGGGGTAAAAAAATAGACCCCCACCCCTAAGGTTGCCAACTGTCCCACGTTACATGAGATGTCCCTCATTTCAGGGATGAAATGTTGGTCCTGACAGCATTTGTCCCGCATTTTGGTGGTGAGGCGAGCAGTGGCCGTGTAAAATACTTGCAATGGGGGGCACTTTCTTCCTTTTGCCATGTAAACTATTTTGAGTAGTTTTTGGTTGAAAAGTGGTATAACCTGAATATGTTCTAAATAATATCAATGCTGGCATTATTCAATAGCATATATGTCACTGATATTCAGGCTCTTGATTACCACTGCATACAACCTCCCCCACTCCAGCCCGACCCCCCCCCAGCCCCTCCAAACTTGTGTTCCTCATTCTGGCAATGAAATGTTGGCAACCCTGTGGCCCCTCCACTTCTTAGGTAAACAGGGCAAGTACATGTTTAACAAACTCAGAACCTCCAATTTGACCTGACTGTTATGAACACTAAGGCAGTCCATGGGGCACAGCCTGCTATTTCACACACTGAGGATGGTACAATTTCTACTGTTGATAAAAGATGATTAGACACTTGTATTTTTCTAGTATATCTTTAGCTAAAGGTCTGCTTTGCTTTTAAATTGGCGCAGAACAGGCTGTTGCAAAGTAAATTCAGCATTCATTAATTCATTTACTAATTAAACTTTTATACTTTTTTTTTTACTGCAGTAGGAAGTGCAGAAGAGCCTTCAACAATGTGAAATAGAGGGAGGTTGGGTTTAGATAGTTAATATATGGGGTGTTACATAGAAGTGTCCCTATTTTTGTCTGTGAAGCTATGAAGGCTGTGTAAAAAGGCTTCGAATTCCACCAATGAAGGGTTACTTCATCTGTTATGTTTTTGGCATGTATCTGTACACAGCTTGTGTGGCGCTTACAGATGTGATGTATGCTTTAAAATGTGTTGTGGTGGTGGTGTTTATAATAAAATGCCCTTTGTCCTAAGACTCCTGGGCACTGAGGGCAGTTAACAAATTCAATAAAAACACAAAACAAATGCTGTTAAAAATGTAAAAAAGAGCAGGACATATATTGGGGCCTGCCCAAGGGAGCTGCAGATGAGCCAAAGTTTACCCTGTGGATATTGTCTGTGTGGAAACTCAGGGGTGCCTTTTAAACATTTTGGTTTTTTATTTATGTGACTTAGCTGGAAAATCAAGGGGGCATGTTCCCCCCCTGCTGACAAGTAGTTCACTCCCATGTTCCCCACCACCACTGCTGGGTCCCTGTGGCAACTTCAAGGAAAGTCACCTCACTTCTGTTTATGTTTAGTGTGAGAGTATTAATATGAAATACACCATTATTTTTCTTTCAGAAATCTAACATGTGGGGCAAAGTTCCCACTTTGCCCATTGGGTGCCCCCCCCAACTAATCCCTCCCCCCAGGGGCCTAGCTAAGGGAGAGTGGGCTGTGTTCATCCCTCTCTCTGGCGGCCCCCCAGAGTGAGAGAGATAATGAAGAAAATAGGGAAGGAGGAGCTGAGGGCCCTCAGGAGCTGGGGGCCTGTGTTCTTTGAACCCCTTCACTCAATTGTAGCTATGCCCCTGCCTCCCCCCCCAGTGTCATCACTGGTATGTAAGGTACTAGAGTTACCATTTTTCAGGTTTTACTCCACTACCTTTATAGGCTATAGAAGTTGGGCCACTTGTCTTACACAGGATGTGCTGCAGCTCCTGCAGGCAGCACCAACAGAGGTTTCCACGGCACTTGCAAGTAATAGGATTAGGGTACAGAACTGCCTGAGTGTCCTGTAGAATAAAAGTAAGACATGTATTTTTCATGTCATGACAATTTAGATGAAATTTTAGAAGATTTTAGATTACAGTAATAGTTTGTTTCCTATTCTGCCCTTATCTTGAAAGTCACGAGACTTTTACAGTGCTTTGGAGAGCTTTACTATTTCATTCTAATTGTTGATATCGACTTATATAAGCACAGGAAGAAAATCTTCAAATGGCTGTGCCTTTTGGAAATTCTCCATCTGGGAAAGGAAATATAAAACTCCTGAGTCCCCATTTCCTTTGGAAATCTGAATCAGGCTTCATCGTTTTGAGTGAATGGGCCATTTCACAAATGATATATATTCCAGGAACTGCTTGCATCTCATTGCCAGCTGAAAAAGCATAGACAAAGTCCACTGAACCGCTTTGGTGTATAAAGATAGCTATATTCGTTAATCTAGTTAATAAAATGTCATGTTTTAAAACAAGGGGTGCACAGCAGAAAGGCCCATAGAATGTTTGTGACTGGAAAACATTTTTATGCAATATGTTGGTGCCTTAATAATTACTAAAAGGCAAATAGCATGCAAGCTACAGTGTTATTGCAATGCAAAGTGAGGTTGTATATTTCCTAGTTTCATTCTGGGTGCAGGGAAGGATTTGCACATGGTCACCATGTGTTATCGGCTTTGCCACTGTCTTATTTATCATATTTATATACCGTCTGATACCGTCATGATACCATCTAGGCAGTGTACATAGTCCAAAATACAATATAAAAATGGAATAAAAACAATTGAAACACTTTCACAGTAAACAGTTAAAACAATTTCACGGAATAAAACAACTTCACAGAGTAAAACAGTTTAAAATTAGTTTTAATTAAAAGCCTGTGTGTCTTAAGAGTCTTTTTAAAAGCAGCCAGCGATAGAGACACTTATTTTAACAGAGAGTGCATTCCAAAGCCCTGGTGCAGCCACAAAGAAGGCCCAGCCCCAAGTTACCGCCAGAGAAGCGGGCTGCAACTGTAACTGGACCCCCCAGATGATCTTAATAAGTGGCAGGGATTGTGAAACTCTTTTAGGTACCCTGGACCCAAGCCACTTTAGGCAATGGAAGCTATAAATGGCCATGTTGTGAATTCTGTCATGTGCAATATGCCCATTATATTGGTTCTTCTAGAAATTAACAATAGTAAAATTAGAGACCACATATCAATGGGCATCTACATGAATTTTTACAGGGTAGGGGAGGATATAGTCATACAAACATGTACATATGATATTTAAACTGTTCCTGATGAATCCAGCCACGAATCCAAGGACAGGAACTCCCCTCCTGTAGATGTCCATGCATGTTTTCCTGCCCCCCATTCAGTACATGCTATATGGGAGCATTCCCTGCTATTATTTGACAGGAATATGTGATTTGGGTCTGGCCCAGAAATGGCATGTATGGATTCAGAAGAGAATACAGTTATCTAACTGCCTTAGATAAACAACTTAAGATACCCCAAAGCATTTTACATTCCAATCTGACACATCCATTCACTTTTCTCAACATTGCAATCTTTAATACAGCAGTATCAGCACCATTCAGAAATGGCCACCACTCACACTAACACTAACTCCACTTCAAGTGGACATGTAGTCAGGAAATGCAACTAGGCCTGAAATATTACAGCACAGACTGAAGACAGACAATGGGTTGTATCCAAAGAAAATGAATCCTCATGAAGACAGAGAATTGAAATCAATGAGAGGAGCTGAGTCATGACTAACAATTGATGTCACTGGTGCTTAGCCAGGAGGATTTACTTTCTTTGGATACAACCCTGTAGCTTTTTCAGAGTATTGAAGTAGTTTTGAATATGAACATTCATCCCACTATTACCTCTGGAAAACAGATGTTGGTTTTTTTAAGTGTTTCAGAAATGGGCAAGACCTGTTTGGATGCATATATTGTGAAAAATATACTCCATATACTCGGACTCCATCACAGTTTTTAGAAAGCTTGTAAAATCTTGGCTTTTTATCCAGGCTTTTACATGATTGTTTTTATTGCTGCTTCTATGTGTTTTTACCTGTGTATAGTTTTTATGCTTGTATTTTATAGATTTTAAATTTGGTTTGTTTTTATATTTTTAGCTTAATTTTTTTTTGTCATTTTATTGTATGTTTTTTTAAACTTTTGTAAACCGCCTTGAGATTGTTTTTAATGAAAGGCGGTATATAAATGCAACAATAAATAAATAAATAAACTAAATAAAAACATGTTTTAAAAATTCTTTAAAACTTGTATATCTTCAGCCTTAAACCCTGACCTTAACAGATCTATAACCTACAATGGTGTTATTTCCTATATTGCATAAGCAACTTGTTTAGCTTGTCATTCAGAAATTGCAACAAAGTTAGTTTTCCTCTCCACAGTTGTCAGAAAACTCAGGCGTCTTAGGGCCATATTGACACAAGCTTAGATAAGCACTCTTTCTCTCAGTGCATAACTTTGATCACAGTAGGATAAGACTGATGAGAAAACAAAGCAAAAAAGGAGGAAGGGATTGATTATGCATTGGTCCTCCATGTTAAACTGATCATTGGACTTGAGGAATTTGATCACTAACGTTAATGAGAATGTTACTTAACATTGTATGCAATGGTTATACAGAGATAAAACTAAATGTGACTTTTGCAGTAGAAGGACAGGGTCAACAGTTCATTATTTCATAAACCTCCAATGATGTGGGGAGAATGGAGTCCTTAAACTGAAACACTATGGCTGCATTCACACGTAACATGAAACCAGAGGTTGCTGAACCTGTGGTTAATTTTTGGAACCGTGAATTGCATCCCAGATGTTCATCCAACCTCAGCTTGGTAACCTCCAGTTTCAGGGTGGGGGAGCCCTCCCTCTTCCTTGCTCGCCAAGGTCGCATCCCAGCAAGCTCCGTGGTGCTAGCATTGCCAGACTGTGGGCAAGGCATGAGAACATCAGCTGGGCGGCCGCCATTGGCCATGATCTTAAAGGGGGCCTGCCAGACATGATCGTGCCAGGCTTTTCAGAATGAATAGACTGCCCACTCTCAGCAGGGAAAGAGCATTTAAATCCCTTTAAATGCCATATAAGCCCTTCTCCTAACCGCTTTTGCCTCACTGCCCTCATAAGAGCATTCTCATGAGGTAGGCTTTCCACATGTGGGGGCTCCATTTTCTCTGGTAAAGAATAGGACTTTTACACAGCGACCCCCGCCTTTTCATGCACCCAAAGGAGAATTTGCCACTCCGTGTGTCTGGGCATAGCTGGGTGGACAGACTAGGGAAATGCTGGGACCAAGTATGGATCTTCACTCTGTTTCAAATTTCCCAGGTTTGGACCCGTGTTGCAACATATGCAGATGGGCCACCAAGGGGGATTACAGGACAAGAGAGCCTTAATTATCAGCGATCCCAGGAGAGTAGGGTCATCATGTCAGGCAATAATAAGATGGATATGTTCCAATTGGCGGCCGGACTGGCAGAGGGGCTGCTTGGGCAATTTCTTTGCAGCAGTCGCCAGTACAGGGATTGGTGTTACCGGGGTATCTGTCCCCATGGCTTGCTTATGTGGAGCAACCAGGCTGGGCAGCATCAGTCATATGGCCCGCATGTGTGTCTCCACGGCCTTACACGCCTGTGAGAGAAGCTGTCCTTGGGAGAAGGGGCATCTTCACACATTATTAGTAATTCTGCCTGATCCCTGTATGACCCAGGATGGTTCTTCTCACGAGTAGTTCATGCCTGTCCCCATGGCCTTTCACTTTCATGAGAGAGCAGTCTGCTGCAGAGCAGCAGCATCACATAGAAGAACTGCTTCATTAACAGGAGGCAATGCTGCTCCTGCTGGACAGTTCTTCTCATGAGTGAGGCTAGGGACCACACGTGTTAACCCAAGAGGAAGGGGCTGGGACTTACTTCCACATCTTTATTGTACAAAATGTAGCACTGAGCCAGTCAAGAATTCCTAGCTGGGGCCAGGGGTGGAGCTACCATTGTGCGAACGGGTTCAAAGAACCCGGGCTGCCAATGGGGAGGGCCATCAAAGCTCACAGGGGGACATAGCTTGGGCTCCATAAGAGCCCTGAGCGAACTCCCCCCCCCCCGCCCACTGCCTGAGTTCTGGCAAGCCCTGAGTCAGCTCTGCCTGAAAGCCTCTATTTCCCTTTCTCTCCCTCCATCGAGGGAGAGATGCCTGAATGCTGCCTGAAATGAAAGGGCAGAGCTCAGGGCTCACCAGAGCCTGGTGGTGGTGGGGAGTTCCCTGGGGCTCTTATGGGGCCTGAGCCATGTCCTGTGTGTGTGATGTCATGTGCACAGGATATCGCTTGAGGGGCCGCTGGGTGGGGCCGGACCCAAGCTGCCGTTCGGCTGTCTCCGCACCTGGGTGGGGCTACCTTTAAAACCCAACTCCGGGTATCATTGCCCTGCCATATGTTATGTTTGTTGGAGATGAACTTCCAGTGCATCGACCTTTTGCACCAACTGTCCTAATGACCACTAGGGGCATTGGGGGCAGAGACAGTGAGTCAGGGTCTCCCTATCTGTCCCTACTCTCTGACCCCTGAACTGACTCGGCAGCACTTCCTGTGCTGAGTCACAATCCTTCCTTTCCTCCTAGAGAGCAGACAGAAACCTCTCTCTCTCTCTTTACCTATGTGTTATGTAGTCCTTTAGATTAGATAGAGGTCTTTCCTATCTAAGTGTATTTAACCAATAAATGTTTAGTGTTTAGTCACATAAGGATCTCCATGTGTTTTCTCTAAATAGCTGCAATATCCCAACCACCCTCTGCTACCTACTCTGTAACTGGAGTGTGTGCTCATTCCTTAGTGCTCTGCTGTTTTACCTATTGTGGGTAACAATCAACAGCCTCTAACAATGTTTGGAGTGATCTAATCAGGTTGCCCAGTTTATGCCACTGCGACTGCATGTGCTTGTGAACATAGGTCTTTATCCATTCATTTTCAGAGAGCAAAGCACATAGTGCCCATCTTGCTATCCTGTCCCCTTTCTCTTCTGATTGCCAGAAAAGGGGGGGGGGACACACAAGGGACACAGTGGGAAGCAGGCATCCCTCCATGTGACATTTCTTTTTGACAGGCTTAGAAGCTTGGGATGGGATACGGTGGCATCCCTGTTGCCAGGAAACAGCTTGAGTAGCTTGGAGACAGAGTGGGGCTGGGGGGGGGGAGTACTGAGAGAGGCAGCCATTGAGAAGCACCACAGCCATGGAGCGGGTGCACTCCTGGACGTGTCTGGGCCGCCCTCTCTATTACTTTGGTTCTGGAAATAGCATGAAACCATGGCTATGGGGGCATCTCCATTTGGATGTAATGCTGCTGCCCCCAAACCTCTGGTAACATAGGAAACTGCCATATACTGAGTCAGACCATTGCTCTATCTAGCTCAGTATTGTCTACACAGACTGGCAGCAGCTTCTCCTAGGTTGCAGGCAGGAATCTCTCACAGCCCTATCTTGGGGAAGCCAGGGAGGGAACTTGGAACCTTCTGCTCTTCCCAGAGCGGCTCCATCCCCTGAGGGGAATATCTTACAGTGCTCACACTTCTAGTCTCCCATTCATATGCAACCAGGGTGGACCCTGCTTAGCTAAGGGAACAAGTCATGTTTACTACCACAAGACCAGCTCACTACAAACTGAAGGTTCAAATTGGAGTTTTGCAAGGGAAACCACAGGTCACTTTTGCAGCAAAACCACAGATTCACACATTCAGACGTACAGGAATTTCAGCTTCTGCCCTATTTACCAGTAGTTTGGCTTTATGTGCAAATGGAGGCCATATTTTTCTACAATGAAGCATAAAAGTGGCCTCTGGGTGTTCTAGATAATTGTGAAGAGAGAAAATAAGAGCAGTTTACACATCTTCTTTCCATGCTTCTGCATCATGTGCAAACTGGGGGACCCACTGTCCCCTGCTTAATAAGATAAGACTACACTAGGCTTACTCAACTTTGGGCCCCAGCTTCCAGTGGCCCACCAGATGCCACTGGAAGCCTACAGGCAGGAGTTGAGGGTATGCCCCCTCTCCTGCTGTTACTCCCCTGCAATTGATACTCAGAAGCATCCTGCCTTTGAGGCTTGAGGTGGCCTGTAGCCCTCCGACTAGTAGCCGTTGATAGACCTCTCCTCCTTGAAGTTATCCCAACCCCTCTTACAGACATCCAGGTTGTTGGCTGTCACCACATCTTGTGGCAGAGAATTCCACAGGTTGATTATGCATTGTGTGAAAAAGTACTTACATGTGTTGGTCCTAAATTTCCTGGCAATCAATTTCATGGGATGACCCCTGGTTCTAGTGTTATGTGAGAGGAAGAAGAATTTCCCTCTATCCACTTTCTCCACACCATGCATGATTTTATAGACCTCTATCACGTCTCCCCACAGTCGTCTTTTTTCTAAACTAAAAAGCCCCAGGTGTTGAAGTCTTGCCTCATAAGAAAGGTGCTCCAGGTTGCCCTCTTCTGCACCTTTTCCAGTTCTACAATGTGCTTCTTTAGATGTGGTGACCAGAATTGTATGCAGTACTCCAGGTGTGGCCGCACCATCATTTTGCATAAGGGCATTATAATATTAGCAGTTTTATTTTCAGTACCCTTCCTAATGATCCCGAGCACGGAATTGGCCTTTTTCACAGCTGCTGCACATTGAGTTGACATTTTCAACGAGCTGTCACCCACAACCCCAAGATGCCTCTCCTGGTCAGTCTTTGACAGCTCAAATCCCATCAGTGTCTACTTGAAGTTCCCATAGCTTTAGTAACCATTTGTCCATGGTTGAGATCGGCTATTGGCAGCATAGAGAATCCGGGCAGCAGTAATCGTGTATAAAGACAACTACTGGTGTGGCCAGTAGCTATATGAAGTTTAGTCATATTGAACAAAAAAAGCTCAGGTGAATAGGGAAAGTTTAGAGTAATACTTCAAATTCCGTCAAATCTCAATGTTTACCGCCTTGTCTTTGTATGTCTTTCTGCACTACAGAACTCATTAGTAAAAATTGAAACTACCTCCTTGGACCATTCTAAAGAAAGAGTTGGACTGGTTTATTTTTGGATGGGCACCCATGTGCTAAGCAGAGTGGGCCCTGATTTATTTTTGGATGGTCACCCATGATGCTAAGCAGGATGGGTCCTGGTTTATTTTTGGATGGGCACACAGATTGCTAAGCAAGGTGGGTCCTGGTTTATTTTTGATGGGTGCCTATAATGCTAAACAGGACTCACCCTGGTTTATTTTTGAATGGTCACCCTGAATGCGAAGCACAGTGGGCTTATAAAAGGTCCCTACTCCCTAGGTTGTATTTCTTTCTGCACTATAGAATTAGTTAGTAAAAATTGAAACCATGAAAGTACATCCTCGGACCATTCTAAAGAAAGAGTTGGACTGGTTTATTTTTGGATGGGCACCCAGAATGCTAAGCAGGGTTAAAGTATAAATACTTTAACTTATTTGAGCTCTACCATAGAGTTTGCCCTACATCTAAGTGCTCTGAAGGACAGAAAAATTGTTTGCAATCAAACCAATGTCTAGATTCAAACTAGAGATATGTCTCTGGAACAGCCATGTCAGTCTATAAACAAAGAGTGGGGAAGACATAAAGTTCATTCACACAATCAAAAACTGTGTTTTACCTGGGTTTGGGGGCTGTGTGTGCACCCAATTTTCAGTTCTATGAAAGCAAGGTAGGAGGAAAACCTGGGTAGCTTTTCCTCCTTCCTTGCCTCCACATAATCATTTCTACCTATGTTTTCCTCCTACCTTGCTTCTACACAACCAAAAACTTGGAGCACACACAGATCCCAAACCCAGGTAGAACAATTTTTGGTTGTGTGAATGACATCCTACAGTGTTCCAGAAACCTGCGATTAATCAGAAGCCTATCAGGAATTCCTCACTTATAAGGTGGGCAAGAATTCATGAAAGACAGCTTGCCCAGCAGTACCAGCCTTCCCTTGCAATGTGCAGCCAGCCTCAAGAATGGGTTGAATACATTCTAGGTCACACACTTCCTTCAAGCAGGTGAGGCCCAGCAGGCCTGGCCAGTATCTCACAGGAGGTGAGTATGTATCATAGAACATGCCCTGAATCCTCTGCAATCTATTGAAGTTCTGCAGCAAATATGCAGTGGATTCCTGTTTAGATGACTCCATATAGAAAGGGTTCTCTGAAGACAGAATGTTTAAAAGCCACTGCCCTAAGCTGTATCCCATTACTCTGGCTGATGTGCCCAGCTCCCTTCTTATATGTTTTTTTCTAACATTCCTCCAATTCTTTGAAGCCTTAATAGCAAGGGAATGAGATTGGGAAGTTGATTTCAGCAGCCAAGCATTTCTAAGAAGAGGAGAAATTAGGCTAGGCAGTTGAGGACAAGAAATATCTCTTACAAGCAGACCTGGAACAGAGCGTCTGCGCCCTCTTCCCCCGGGCGTCTCTGATGCCCACCCAGCCCGCTTCTCCCTCCTATCCACCGCGATTTCTGGCCTGGCGGCCCAGCTGCCTCCTCACCCTAGTGACTGGGCCCGCCACGACCTCCTCACTGCTGCCGCCTCCCTGCTGCCACCAGGCCCGCTGCAGCCTCCACCTCTTCACCACAGACGGGCCCACTGCCACCTCGCCTGCCTCTCCTCGCCGCCATTAGCTTCACAGAGGCCAACCGGTGCCCAACCAATCAGGCGCCTCCCTCACTGGCACGCATAGCATTGCGCGACATCCCCACGCATGGCTGGTGGCTGGCTAAGAGAATTAAGTATAAGGATGATGATTGTTCCATTTCCATTTTTGGTGCACCTTCCCAATGAGTTCTGGCTTATTAATCTTTGATGCAGAATTTATGGCTATTGACCTATGCTTCATTAAGACTTTCAAAAGCTTTCTCACTGAATTCCTAAACGTAATGCTTTTAAAAAATATATTTGTGATAGAGATTACAATTGCCAGCTTTGTTGCTAAATTGAAACGTTGATATTTTCAGTTAAATTTTTAAAACCCATTGAATCACTCACTGACTAAAATCATGCAATGATAATTAACTGTGCTCCCAATATTAATGAATCTTCAGGACAGTATGCTACAAAAACTTGGAAGAGCTTCTGTTTACTTGAAGTTTATAATTGTACAGATAGAGATTGACAGCAACTCTTGTTCAAATGAGATGGCAACACAACACTGCAATGACATTTAGGAATACTAATTTTAACTCCTCTGTGCAAAAGCTTGTAAAGTGTAGTGTTACATCAGCTGAAATGAAATATAGACCAGTAATCAAACATCCTAAACCATCAGTTATTATAATTTCACAATTTAAATAAAATAGAGTATCTACTGTAGTATCTATTGGCTAACATCTACTGGCTAACATGAAGGAGGGGTGGGAGAAGTATCAGTGTAGTAATGCTTCTAAAGAGTTCCAGACTAATGCTGCACTGGTGCTAGTATGTGTGTAGGGGAATTTCAATGGGCTTCCCTTCCCCCAGAAGCCTTCTGTGTCATCCAAAAATATGTTCCCAAGGGCTGTATGACGCTTAGGGACAGATCTTCAGGTGGCAGAGAGAGCTTCCTAGGGAAGGGAAAGTCGTTGAAATTTGCCCCCATCACTGAGCCAGCAGTGGGGCTGGGTTAGCTGAGCTTTTCAGAAGTACCAGTATCTTCTGCTGCACCAGTGCTTCGTTCATCAGGATGTCAGCCACCTGCAGTGGCCTAGAAATTCCACATATTCAAACTGCTTTGATTTCATTGACAAAGCTCATGGTATATATAAAAGTCAGATACTGGGTTGCATTCTATGGCTGTCTTCGCACATTAATGGGAAACCGCAGGCCCAATGAACCCGCGGTTTGCTCCCACCCCACCCCTGCCCCTGCCCGCTGTGCTCCCAGACGATCCAATTTGGAGTCTGGAGACTGAGGGGGAGGAACTGGCTGCATGGATTTCCTCCTTCTCATGAAGGACAGCCATGGCAGCCAATCAGGGACAGAGAGAGGGAGGAGCTTCCTACCCCCAACTCTGGTTCCAAGTAGCCTTTGAACAACACGGCGCTGCTTCCTAACTGGAGTTTTCACTGCCAAACCCGAGGAGCAACTGAGGGTGTAACTTAAAGTTTGTGGTTGTTAACCTCCAGTCGCTTTGGGGAGGAAAACATTAGTTTCCGCATTTGGATAACCACAAACCGAAACCTCTGGCATGGTTGGCTCTGGTTCAGCGTAATGACCAAAGGCAGCCTCTAACACTCTAGCATGACCAGGAAATAGGACCTGGGTCAGGCTTATGAAAGTAGGGTGAAGCTTAATTTTCAGTGGTTCCTATTAAGTCTATAGATCAAAATAAATGGGTTGCTGTTGACAAGTCTGTCACAAGCAGGCAAACCCTGTTCCCCAAAGGAACAGGTAACACCAATAACACATATAGACCCCACCCATATCATTTATTGAGTAATTACTTCTACTTTTTATCACGTAAATGAATAGCTGTCATTCACTCCCATGGGGAAAAGTAAAGCACAGCACAATTGGGACATCATTATAGTGGGGGCACAAGCTGCCCCCACCCCTAACTCCAGGTAGTCCAAGTTCCACTGAGAGGAGCCCTATTCACACATTTTGTTCAACACATGTACATTCTGGGTGCAGTGTAATGCATATACAGATTGGTATGAATGTACAATTATTTAGATGTCATGCTCAATGTATGTACAATACTACATTTCCAATCTGTATCCAAAATGTATGCATATACAGTCATTCTCAGAAACACATGTACATGTGTACAGACATACAGCATAATGTCTGAACAGGGTTAGGGAATTCAATCTATCTCTTCATGCAGCACAGAAATGCATTGTGCATTGCACTTTCCCCATAGTATATGTGTGTGTGTGTATATATATATATATATATATATATATATATATATATATATATATATAGTCCTTTTCTCCACAGCCATGCCTGTTTTAATGCATCTTTTGTTTAAGCATTTATACGCCACCTACATTCATAAACTCCTGGCAGCTTACAAAAATATAAATAATAGAACTGCTAATATTATAATGCCCTTATACAAAATGATGGTGTGGCCATACCTGGAGTTCTACGTACAATTCTGGTCACCACATCTAAAAAATGACATTGTAGAACTGGAAGTGGGTGAGAATTGGAAGGGAGAGTGGGTGCAATATCTGGAAGAGGAGGAGACAAGCTATTGAGAGCCAAGGGAAGCTTCAGGGAAACAAGTGATGCACATTGGGATGAAAAATATGCCTCACTGGCTAAGATCACTGTTTATTTATGGAATACTTCAGATGAAACATTTGCATTCACCTAGGGACCGTTTATAAGCCCACCGTGCTTGGCATTTGGGGTGCCCATCTAAAAATAAACCAGGGCCCACTCTGCTTAGCACATGGGTGCCCATCCAAAAATGAACCAGGAACCACCCTGCTTAGCATCCTGGTGCCCATCTAAAAATAAACCTGGGCCCACCATGCTTAGCATTCTGGCTGCCCATCCCATAATAAACTGATCCAACTCTTTCTTTAGAATGGTCCAAGGAGGTACTTTCATGGTTTCAATTTTTACTAATTAGTTCTGTAGTGCAGAAAGAAATACGAAGACAAGGCGGTAAACTTTGAGATTTAATGGAAATTTAAAGTATTAATCTAAACTTTCCCTATTCACTTGAGGTTTTTTTGTTCAATATGACTAAACCTCATATAGCTACTGGCCACACCAGTAGTTGTCTTTATACATGATTACTGCTGTATGGATTCTCTATGCTTCCAAGATAAGGGACCACACAGGGCAAGAAGCCAAAACAAAAACAAGTCCCCTGTGTCAGACAAAAGAGTGTATGTCTGGGGAATGCTGACTAAATCTATGCAACTATGGGATACAAAATATTACACATATAACCCACTGTTGGGAAATAGGTTACCCCTGAAAATACCATGCTCCATAATGTTGGGAAATAGGTTACCCATAGGGTAAATAGGTTGACTATTATTAGTTAGTATGGACCATCATGGACATCAGTCTTGGCATCATTTTGTTATTATTCATTAACATTTTTTTGATATGTGTTTATATGGGTATTGTTCATTGTTCATTGGTTACTATTAGGATCCTTATTTGGTGTTTATATACAATTTATTATTATCACTTACAGTGTTGCAACCATTTTATTTGGGTTTTGGTTCATACATTAAATGTCTTTGTCCATACTATATGGAGCATGGTATTTTCAGGGGTAACCTATTTCCCAACATTGGGTTATATGTGTAATATTTTGTATCCCATAGATGCATAGATTCAGTCAGCATTCCCCAGACATACACTCTTTTGTCTGACACAGGGGACTTGTTTTTGTTTGTGGAAACATTTGTGTTAACCTAGGGACCTTTTATAAGCCCACTGTGCTTGGCATTCAGGGTGCCCATCCAAAAATAAACCAGGGCCCACTCTGCTTAGCATGAGTGCCCATCCAAAAATAAACTGGGACCCACCCTTCTTAGCATCCTGGGTGCCCATCCAAAAATAAACCAGGACCCACTCTGCTTAGAATTCTGGTTGCCCATCCAAGCCCACCGTGCTTGGCATTCGGGGTGCCCATCCAAAAATAAACCAGGACCCACTCTGCTTAGCACATGGGTGAACCGGGACCCTAATTTTTACTAATTAGTTCTGTAGTGCATAAAGAAATACAAAGACAAGGTGGTAAACTTTGAGATTTAATGGAATTTGAAGTATTCCAACTTTTAGATTGTGAGCCCTTTGGGGACGGGGACCATTTTATGTATGTATTTTTCTTTGTAAACTGCTTTGTAAAGCTTGGTTGAAGAGCAGTATATAAATATTTGTTTAAAGAAACTGCTGACATCTGATTGTTGATGTTAATAGACATGAGTAGACATTTATGGATGTAAAAATGTTGAAAACATGCTAACAAGCAGGTGATATCCATTTTTATATCTGTGCATGTACATGTATGAACATTAAGACTGAAAACATTGTTGCCCAGGTGGGCAGGGAATAATAGGAATGGCGGTGAAAGCAGCAGAGAAGGGGGAGAGAAGCAGTAGGCAGGAAAATGGGGCTCACGCTAGCTTCCTAGAAGCGTCTTCCAAGTCCGGGAATCTTAAACTCCAGTGGCCCAAAGAAATACACCCGTTTCTGTGCATAACCCTCTATAACTATCACAACAGTCATATTTGTTCCCCAGCCAACAAGATTCCCGTGCCGATGTAGCTCTAAAATTACTGCATTGATTCTATTAAATTCCTGGAGCTTACCCTCTATTTTGAAGATAGTCAGATGAGGTCTGCAGTGGAAAGACCCTAGAGCGTTTCCTGCACAATTCATCCAGAGACCCTGGAAGACCCACGTTGCTGTTATCACGGATGATGCCCTGCTGGTTACTTTCCATTCATTTGAGGCAGTGGCGGCAATAATAGCTCCTATTCCACAAAAACATAAGATGAAAGCGACAATCTGTATTCCTAACATGTTTCCAGTATGGTACTAAGTCCCCAGTGGCATGTTATGTCACTCTGGAAAGGGTAGAGCACTTTTCGCTGCCTAGTACAACATTAGCAAATTACACATGAACAAGTGTCATTGCATGTTAATGTAGATGTAAAATTTGTTTTTCTTCATGTTTGGCTGGCATCTGAAAACATGAGCCTTGTACTAATGTGGGAAGAAAGAGCATACAATAGTGATGGGAACGATTTAACAATATTAATGGCTATTTATATAGCATTGCTTATTTTCAGTTCTAGAATTTTATTTTTGTTATATTTGTCTCTTTTGGCATTTTGTCAATAAGTTAATGCTTAAGTCTTAGTTAATCTGAAACGCAACAGACCTCATAGCTAGAAAATAAGTGCAGAGTCCAAGTTGCACAGTAGCATATGACAACGATTTTTGCAAAACATCTCTGAATACATTTGGATAGAGGGCCATGGAAGATACCGGAATGTGATGTGGGATTATTATTATTTATTTATTATATTTATAAACCGCCCCATACGAAGGCTCTGGGCAGTGTAACGTGTTGTGGCCACAGCACTTCACAGAACCATTTTTCTGTCTTCAGAAATGAAGTGTGATTTGTGTTTTAGATTTTATTCATGTAATTGTCCGAAGGCACCTGTTCATTTTGAATACATATAGGAATTCTAGCATTACCCCCATATAAATGGCATCAGAAACTCCTTGAATGACCAAGGCAAATTGGTATGTTACTGTGAGGTTCCACTCTGTAAAACTGGAAAAATATTGATCCATCTGAAAGATATAAAATAGGGATTTTATTTTTCTATTTATATTATCTGTACTTTTGTATTTTAATTATGCATTGTTTTAATTATATTGTGAAAGCTACCTGACGGCACAGAGGGGAAATAACTTGATTAACAAGCCAGAGGTTGCCGGTTCAAATTCCTGCTGGTATGTTTCCCAGACTATGGGAAACACCTATATCGGGCAGCAGCGATATAGGAAGATGCTGAAAGGCATCGTCTCATACTGCACGGGAGGAGGCAATGGTAAACCCCTCCTGTATTCTACCAAAGAAAAACCACAGGGCTCTGTGAGAGCTAGGAGTCGACACTGACTCGACAGCACACTTTATCTATAAACCGCCTTGAGATTATTTTAATGAAAAGTGGTATATAAATCCAACAATAAATAAATAAAAGGACTATTAGAAGTATAAAACATTTTTACACAGTAAAAGTATTCTGTACATTCTTCATTACTCAAAGGATATGTGAAGTGAGGGCTGTATCTAGCTAGTCTGATGCATTTAGTAACAACTAGGCCGGAGGAGCCCAGAGGCAGCACATGTGAGGGTGTGGGCTGTACTGCCTGCCCCCTGGCCCTCAGCAGCAGTTGAGAGGTGAGGGCCTCATGTCTGTTCTGACTCGTGCTGCTCGGTGGGAAGTGTGAAAAGGGGCCAGCCCAGCCTGGACAAGGCAAAAGCTGCTGCAGTGCCGTCAGGTGGGAGCCCTCGGCAATCGCTGTGACCGTGGATCAGTCGCAGTGATTGTGATGAGCTCATACTGGTTTCTGAGAGCTATGGCTCCA